>NC_134469.1:17504146-17674915 GCF_964194025.1 Convolutriloba macropyga | reverse complement strand
TCGATGAAATCTGGCATTTTCCCGTTCGTGCCACCCCTAGTGATGAGTGAATTTAAGGCTTTCAAGAATCTTGCAAGCTGATTCAAAACAATCTTTCAATTTTTTACTGCAAAAATCCACTTCACCTCTCTGGCGGCCCCCTTTCCCGAGCATATGAATGAAAAAGCTTACAAGATTCTTGCAAATGAATATAGAAACTTGCAAGAATCTTGCAAGCAACTAGTTACACGTACTTTACACATATTTTTTCAAAACCAGAAATCAAAAAATAGATTATTACCTAATTAGATTAAAACTTAACTTCAATTCTATTTCCTTTAGAAAACCGAGAACTTCTGTCATCAATTCTGATTTTTGACAGTTCTAAACAGTTGAGCCAATATTAAAAAGTCTACTTTAATCTGATTATACCCGCATAGTAATCCAAATTCTAGAAAATGATCAACAGTTTTCCATGTATTCTGTAAAATTCGGAAAAGCTGCTGTCCAATCCAATTAATATATTTATTGCTTGAATTGACATTTTGGCTCCTCAGATTACGTTTGTTGATGAAGAATGAATAACGTGAGGATAATAATTGATTATGTCACCTGCAATGACGAGTATGAGAAATACACCCAATACAATGACAGCTAGAATGAAGGCCACATTGTAATCCCCATTGTCCTCAAAGTACACACGCAGTGGCTCCAGCTGTTCATGGGGAAAACAGGGAAAATGTTTCTCTCATCAAAGTAAATCAAAAGTTACAAAAAATGCGAATTTGTTACAGTTTTCTGTGTTGAAACTCACAAATTTAGGAAATGGTAACTTCACAATTTTAGTCAGCGGAGTAAAAACTTTACATTCGCAACTATTTAATTGCAGTATATCAGATTAAAAAAATTCAAAGCCCGCACCATCGAGAAGAAGAATTTACTTGGCAGATAGATATTGGTCTGCGCTAAATATATAAATGTAGAAGTCTAAATTTAAGACTATCAAGAATTTCCCTTACAAGTGCCATAGTTGAATTGGCGAAATTTAGTCTATTTGGTTTTGCTTACCAAAATGGCGTTTAACTACTTCTTAATTGTATTAATTAGTTTGATCCGATTTTCCTTATAGTAAAACATAACAGAAATTTTCTTATATGGTAATATAAGAAAATATTGCCTTGTATGGTATGAATTGTTGAAAAAAGCAAAAATTGAAAGCATAAACCCAATTGGAAACACTCGTTAAGATTGTAAACCGGATTTCGCTTAATAATACGAGTATATTTAATCGAGTTTTTTAGTCGTGCCAATTCATACATGGTAGCGGTCCATAATTTTTGAAGAAAAAAAGGTATGTTCTCCTAAAGCCGTTCATTAGAAGAAGAGTGAAAAAATTGTAGAAACAGTTCCCTGAAAATTGGATCTGGACACATTGAACAACTTCATGAGATGTCCTGCTTGACAGTCAGCTGGGAGACACAGGACTATGTTGATTTTGGTCTTGAGGGGGTTGGTGTAGTTCGCCCCTTAACAAAGGCTCTTTTCCTATTTTCTATTATTAATGTTGTTGCTCAATTCAGTAGCAATCTATACTGATCCTATCAGAAACAGTCGTTTGTAAACTTGAGAAAATTTTCAACATGTTCGGTTTTGGTTATACATAAACGACAAAAATTTTTATGTTTTATTTTTTGCTACCGTCGGTATGTTCGGTTTTAAACGAAAGAAGTTGTCGGTATGTTTAGTCTCTTAGATTCCGTATATTCACTTTAAACGTAAAATTGTCGTTATGTTAGGTTTCTTAAATTTGCTAAATTCATTTTCGGCAGTTCGGAATGTTTGGTTTTTAACGGAATAAACCATTGATATGCTCGGGTTCAAAACATAGGAAATCATGAGAAAAGTACTTGCGTACTTGATTTTTCATGACCATTTCAAGACTCAGTGAGTGTGGTTCAACGAAATGAATCCCCGTTAATGTTTAACGCTTCTTTTAAAATTTCAACTTCAGAACAAACAATATCGAAATTTGTGCATCTAGCTTTATAAATGAGCTAAAGAAGGAAGCCGACCAAATTTTGTTTTTTTCAAAAATTATGTTCCAGAGGTACGTTTGGAACTCCTGTGATTATAAATTCAACATAACGTTTGACTACATTATATATAAAAAAACTCAATTTTGTAATAAAAAACGTACAATTTCTTGCGTATAAAACCGAACATACTGAATCTAAGTTACTGACCACACCTAATATCTCAAAAAAATTTTGGGGTCATGTACAGTCAGTCTTTGTAACTGAGCAAAAACAGTATTTCAGAAAAAACGTTGAATTGATGCGTATCTCATTAAAAATGATAATTAGCAACGCCGCTAAGTAATAAAAGGATGCGTTAGATTATCTCTATTTGATTGAATAAATCAAATAATTGAATGAATTTATTCTTTTGTTTTAAACAAAATGGGTTTTAAACAAAATTTGCTTTCACAGTTTTTTTTCGAAAATTAGATGGTGGTTTTCTAAACCTAAATTTCTTATCATAATAACGCTCAAGCCGTCAATCAATCAGGCGACTTCTTTAATTTTAATGGGAGTGAAGCATCTTTTTGTCAATTTCAACTCGTTTGCGCACAGTTGTATACAAATCAGCAGCATGTCAGAGTTTGAGAAATTGAAACCTAGGAAGAGAAATTTTTTGAGAAGTTTTCTTGCAAACTTTGCAGCAAAGGCGTTAAATTTATGAAAGATTTGGCGCTGAAAACTTTAGTTAGGAAAACTTAGCGTTGATATTATTTGGCTTAAACACATTTAACGCTCTCAATGTAAGATACTTAAACTTTAACGGTTTTGAATTCTAACTTTTCATTAACTTTTTAGCAATTTCGCTGATGGAAAAATTTATTACCAGTTTTAAAGTCGTGACGACCTACATGACTGCTCATAATTTGTAAGTGGGGGTTGTAAAAACATTGGGGAAGGGGAAATCGGAATAGCTTCAAATGTGATATTGAGAATAGAAAAATGTGTTTATGGAACTGGAATGAGCACGGAAATATCAGAATATAGAGCTTATATGGGCATAATTTTTAGTCATACGCTGGTGATATCAAACATTTGTCGTGTCCTATGTAAGAATGACAAAACCATCTTTATCTGTGGGAAAACAGGAAAACAGCTTCTTTCTTTCATTAGCTCTCTTTTAGGATTTCAGCGCAGGTTGTCAGATTTTTCATGATCTGGTGTGACCTTCAGCTTTGCCATCATACTACTTTTACGCCTCCAAACAAAGGCGCACCTGCTACATTTTTACATAGTAAAGAGCTACATAAATACTCATAATTTGTGAGTGAGGGGTCGGGGGGAGGGGGGGGGGCAGAATAGCTTCTAATCTGGTGCCCAACTGTTTTTGAAGTTTTTTAAATTTTATTTGTATCAAGAACATTCTCCCACGATGCATTGAATGCACTTGTTTGATCATGATACCTTCGAATTCCAAAAACAAAATTTCGCGTCTTTCCCATTATAGCCCCCCCCCCCCCCCAGCTTAGTCGTCAGATATTCTATAGCCCCCCATCATGGTAATTATACCATAATGGGGGGCTATAGTTTCATGGGGGGCTATAATGGGAAAGACCAAAAATTTCTTGAAAAATAACGAAACAATTTCTTATTATCGTAAAGCCCCCGACTCCAAAACAATCACATTTCAAAAATTGCTCTCTAATTATTTTCTTCAAAAACAGAAATAATCACAGGACAATGAATTTCAAAATTACCACTCTCGATCTATCTCAGACCTTGACTGTAAATATTTTTTGTTACTTTTACCAAAGCTCATTTTATTTCCAAGTTTTCACTGGCGAGTGTTCGTAAGAACTTGCTCTAATCGTTTGCTAAACATTAGGATCCGTAATTTAGGCTACTGCAGGTAGATATATATATATTTAGATTCACTTTCAACTTGAAGAGAAGAGCCGGATTTTCACATGATCACCTGCCAGCTTAAACTGTACGATACTGGCCAAAAAGTCAAAAGTGTACGAAACTGATCCGTCATCTACTTGGAACGTAAGCTTGCAGAGTGAAGGTCGCCCTAGCCAGTTAAGGTTACCCTGGGTTATGCCAGACTCTGTTTTGCCCCATGCATCGATTATTTGGAAGGAACGCTTCTTGTGAGCTTCTTCCTCCTGTTGGTTCTGATGGACATGGAAGATACACTGGAATATGATCTCAATGTGGTCTCCGCATGTTGTGCCTGCCAGTGCCTGACTTTTGAACACTGTATCCACTATTATGCTGTCTTTTCTACCTTAAGCAAAAAGCGTCAACGAAGATCTCTGGATGTTTTCTGTTTGTCCCCCCCCCCCCCCCAAGCTTTAATTTTGTGGGGGGCAAGGGTTATAGTGTGAAGGACCCCTTAAGTAAATAGTTGTAATAAAAGTGTTTTACCTGTGATTTCGTCAACAGGGAACAGGAGGCTCAGATCTGATTGAGTGAGTTGCTCGATAGCCTCAAAGTCCACATAAGGCACAAAGGCAGCCACTCCATAAATACCCATCCAGAAACAATAAAAGAAGCTGTACCACAACTTCAAAAGCCTCATCGTTACTAAGAAAAAACTACTCTGCTTCGTCTGCAGCCTGCAACTGTTTTCATCAGATCCATGGCGGAGATCTTTCCACCAGACATGTTGGTTCACATTACCCCCCCCCCCCCCCAAAACACACACACACACACACACACACACACACACACGAAACACACACACACACACACACACACACACACCATCTCCCCCTGTCAATTTAGTGATGTTGGAATATAACGCACATTCCTTTTGTCACAGAAGTACTATATTGATTTCTATATTTTTGTTTTGCATTGGGAAAACACGCTATATCTATATATGTTCAGAGGTCAGAGTGGGCTGTGGCAAAATAAGTCAAAAAAATTTTAAAAAGTGAGTTTATAAATCCTGGATTTAATTGGGACTGTAACCAGAGAATATGCGGTCTTTCTCATTATAACCCCCCCCCCCCCAGCCTAGTGGTCAGATTACCTATAGCTTCCCCGGATCTTTTTCGGGATCTTTTCCGTTTGTGCCCCCCCAGCTTAGTGGGTGCATATTATTTGCAACCCCCAGACGCACGTGCAATATTTTTACATAATGATTTACTATGTAATGACACGTGCTCTGTCACTGGGGGGAGCATAACGTACTGGAGGGGCACAAACGGAAAAGATCCCTTTTTCGTTTGTGCCTCCCCGTACGTTATGCGCCCCCAGTTACAGAGCACGTGCCATTACATAGTAAATCATTATGTATAAATATGGCACGTGCGTCTGCGGGGTGCAAATAATATGCGCCCACTAACCTGGGGGGGGGGGGGGGGCACAAACGGAAAAGATCCGCTCCCCCATAATGGTAAATATACCACAATGGTTGGCTATAATTTTATGGGGGGCTATAATGGGAAAGACCCGGATGAGCTATAATGGGAAAGACCCAAATTATGAAAACAGTTGGACAAAATTGTTTAATCCTTTGCTATTCCTATTAAATCATATGCATTTTTCGTTGATATTACGCACGGCTCGGTAGTCTCATTCGCGCAACACGTGCGTTCATTTTACAATTGATGTCGTAGAAGCTACAAAACTAGCCTGGGCCGAGAGGTCATATGTTCCTTCCCATTATAGCAGCTTCCCAAGCTTGGTAGGGACAGAGTTCGGGTCTATTCCGTTTCTCCCCTTCCCAGCCGGTGTTTTTATGCACGTGCTCAGGAGGAGAAGGGCGTAAAATTTATATGCCCACTAATCTTCTTTTCAGAATAATTCAATTGGTTCAATTGACGGATGTTATCACTTTTTCTTGTTGCTTATTTTGTGCTCATTAAAACGGAGATTCGTTGGGTCTTTCCCATTATAGCCCCCCATGAAATTATAGCCACCATTATAGTATAATGGGATAATTACCATGATGGGGGGCTATAGGTTATCTGACCACTAATCTGGGGGGCTATAATGGGAAAGACACGATTCGTTAATTTTTTGTGGGGGGATTTTTGTACCTATTTTCTCAATTTTGTCTTGAGAAATGTGGCATCTATTCTGTTTCAGCCCCCATTTTTTTACGTCCCCAGTTACAAATTATATGTTGTTATATTGCACGTTGCTATGTAAAAAAAAAGCACGTGCGCCTGGGGGGGGGGGGAGGGCTAAAAAATCTAAGCCCACTGAGCTGGGGGGGGGGGCAAAACAGAATAGATCTGAAATGTGCTCAGTGGGTGCATAATGATTTAATAGTAGACTGCACCTATTTTGTAACGGGGGGATACATAACGTACTGGGGGGAGGGGGTGCATGACGTACGGGGGGTGGGGGTCTGATTTGCAAATAATTGGTTCTAGAGTTCAAATTCCACAACATTTTGTGTGATATCCGTTGTTCTACCAAATAAAATATTTTAAATGCAGAAGATTAGTACCAGAAAACATCAATTATGTGTACGGCAAAACAAGTTTTTAAACTAAAACTTTAAAGTCAATTTTTATAAAGATCGGTTTCTAGAACATTGTACCACTCGAAGGACACAGTTCAAAATGACCAGTATCTGTTTTTTTTGGAAAATGTAAAAAGACAATGAGCAGTGGGTGAGCATCTTCGAGAATCACTGGTTTTATTGATTTTCATTGGTGTTCAATATAGCAACCCAGCTTCTGGCAAAAACGAGCTCACTAAGATACCACTCCAGCGTAGGTTTGCTGCAATGGTAGCATGCCTGGCCGCTGATACGGCCATAGTAGGCTCGAGTCCTCTAAGCTCTAATTTTAAGCAGTATTTGGAGATAGTTATTATCACATTTGGGTTCTTGCAATTGGTAGACTTTAGATACGTGGCTCTGGCCTTGTGTTGTGTGTACCTTAGTTGAGATGTCGTTTGAGTTTTGTGGAACCAAATTGTTTCAATGGAGAGAAGTGTAAAACCCCAGCTTGTGGTATATCAAGCTAACAAAAAAGAGCTACTTCAGCATAGCTTTGGCGCAATGGTAGCCTGTCTGATCGCATCATTAGAGACAGTAAGTTCGATTTTTTAAAGCTCTAGTTCTTTCACAGAGGAGCTCTATGGAGTTAGCCAATACCACAGGTAGGTTGTTACATCAAAGAGTGAAAGCAGTCGGCAATAATAACAATGCCGTAAACCTGGTGCTGGGTTGGTATAAATTGGTATAAAGTGATTAATGAGCATTCAACTATAGGCAATAGATAAACAATGCCGAAGGAAGGAAAAATAAATACTTCACATGCTGACTATCTGAATATGTGTCCACTTATTTGGGGACACAAACGGAAAGGATCCGTTCCCCCATAATGGTAAATACACAACAATGGTGGCTAAAATTTTGTGGGGGGGGCTATAATGGGGAAAGAACCGGATGAGCTATAATGGGAAAAACCAAAATTATGAAAACAGTTGGACAACATTTTTTAATCCTTTGCTGTTCCTTTTAAATCATATGCATTTTTTGTTGATATTAAGCGCGGCTCGGTAGTCTCATTCGCGCAACACGTGCGTTCATTTTACAATTGATATCCTAGAAGCTACAAAACTAGCCTGGGCCGAGAGGTCATATGTTCCTTCCCATCATAGCAGCTTCCCAAGCTTGGTAGAGACAGAGTGCGGATCTATTCCGTTTCTCCCCCTTCCTCGACGGTGTTCTTATGCACATCGTCAGGAGGAGAAGGGCGTAATATTTATTTGCCCACTAATCTTCTTTTCAGAATAATTCATTTGGTTCAATTAATTGAAAGATGTTATCACTTTTTCTTGTTGTTTATTTTGTGCTCATTAAAACGGAGATTCGTTGGGTCTTCCCCATTTTAGACCCCCATGATTTTACAGCCACCATTTTGGTATAATGGTATAATTACCATGATGGGTCGCTATAGGTTATCTGACCACTAATCTGGGGGGCTATAATGGGAAAGACACAATTCGTTAATTTTTTGTGGGGGGGGGATTTTTGTCCCTATTTTCTCTATTTTTCTTAAGAAATGTGGCATCTATTCTGTTTCAGCCCCCATTTTTTTACGTCCTCAGTTACAAATTTTATGTTGTTATATTGCACGTTACTATATAAAAAAAAACAGCACGTGCGCCTGGTGGTGAGGTTTAAAAAATATAAGCCCACTGAGCTGGGGGGGGGGCAAAACAGAATAAATCCGAAATGTTCGCAGTGGGTGCATAATGATTTAATATTAAACTGCAATAACTCTGTAACGGGGGTATACATAACGTACTGGGGGTTGCATGACGTACGGATGTGGGGTTCTGATTTGCGAATAATTCGTTCAAGAGTTGAAATTCCACAACATTTTGTGTGATATCGTTGTTCTACCAAATAAAATATTTTAGCTGCAGAAGATTAGTACCAGAAAACATCAATTATGTGTACGGCAAAACAACTTTTTAAAGTAAATCTTTGAAGTCAATTTTTATAAAGATCGGTTTCTAGAACATTGTTCCATTCGAAGAACACATTTAAAAATGACCAGTATCTGTTTTTTTGGAAAATGTAAAAAAGACAATGAGCAGTGGGTGAGCGTCTTCGAGAATCACTGGTTTTTTGATTTTCATTGGTGTTCAATGTAGCAACCCAGTTTCTGGCAAAAACGAGCTCACTAAGATACCACTCCAGTGTAGCTTTGCTGCAATGGTAGCATGCCTGGCTGCTGATCCGGCGGTAGTAGGCTCGAGTCCTCTAAGCTCTAATTTTAAGCAGTATTTGGAGATAGTTAATATCACATTTGAGTTCTTGCAATTGGTAGACTTTAGATACGTGGCTCTGGCCTTGTCTTGTGGGTACCTTAGTTGAGATGTTGTTTGAGTTTTGTGGAACCAAATTGTTTCAATGGGGAGAAGTGTAAAACCCCATCTTGTGGTATATCAAGCTTACAGATGAGCTACTTCAGCATAGCTTTGGCGCAATGGTAGCCTGTCTGATCGCATCATTAGAGATAGTAAGTTCGATTTTTTTAAGCTCTAGTTCTTTCACAGAGGAGCTCTATGGAGTTAGCCAATACCACAGATAGGTTGTTACATCCAGAGTAAAAGCAGTCGGTAATAATAACAATACCGTAAACCTGGTGCTAGGTTGGTATAAATTTGTAAAACGTGTTTAGTCACAATATTTTGAGCATTCAACTATAGGCAATAGATAAACAATGCCAAAGGAAAGAAAAATAAAAATTTTACATTCTGACAATCTGAAAATGTGTCCAGTTATTTGGATTTTGTCGCGTTTTAACTACACAATGACTCTTAGTCAAAAGCAAGTGTCTTATATTGTTTTTTGTATTTCCTGGATCTACCTCTATGTAATTCGATTGAAATCTATGGCTATTCTTGAACTTCCAGATTCTTGGGCCCTGAGTCTTCACGATGAAAATACATACAAAAAAATTGTTGTTTTTATATGGGTGATAAAAAGTGATGCCTAACAAGAAAATAGACAGTTTTCAATTTTGTATATTTGTGGTATTCACCTTTACAATTTCTGAATTTGTTATCAAATTGTTGACTGTTTTTTGAATTTTCAAGTATCACTGAAAAGGTTGCTCATGTTGATTTTGTCTCGGCTGGTAACAGGATACAAATAAGAAAAGGCTTTCGCGTGATGTAAAACAACAAGTAACTCACTCTATTACAACTTGATTTGATTCGAAATTTGACCTGGAAAACAATGTATGTGTTTGTGGTTCTGAAAGATTTTTGAGTTGAGCAAAGCAAGGCCCTTTTCAGATAAATATTTCCACGAATAAAGTTTGTAGCAATATTACACAGGAGTGAGATGATTCTCGGGAGAACCCTAAGAATTTCTTAAAAGGATCATCTGTTGCCTTCAAGTTTTAAATGGAATTTAAGAATGTTTGAATGCTTTGATCTGAGCAAAGCAAGAATCATTTTAGATAAAAAATATACAAGAGTAAAGTTGGTAGCAATGCTACATAGGAGAAAGATGATTTTCGGAAAAAACCTAAAAACGTTCTAAGAGGATCACCTGTTGCCTTCAAATTTTAAATGAAAACTTAGAATATCTTCAATTACCTTCATAGAAAGAACTTATAAAGCTCAAGAAAAACAATTAAATTTTCATAGATGGTCCAGTTTCAAAAGCTGTTTTCAACATAAAAAGATAAGGTAAATTCAAATAAACTAAATTGTTTATATAAACAACATATTTTCTTCCCAACAAACCATTAAAGAATTTTTGAGATAGAAAAAGTTTTTGTCACAAAACAACTCCAAGGAATTTTTTATTCTATCTCGAATTCGCATCTTGGTTGAACACATAATTCCATAACTAGTCAACACTTAGCGATAAGCCTCACCTGCAAATTTTTACTCATTCTCCCATTATTTATTGTTTCATATAATTGATTGTATCCCTATGGCAGAAACAAAATTTTTTTAATGTTATCAAAACAAGCCTCGTCCTCATCTATAGGATATTAGTTCGCTCTGTAATTTGGCAAATCAGGTATTTTCAAAGAGTACAAAAGACTGCAACTGCAATGATAATGCGCAAAACTGGTCTCAACTGAAAATTTGATTTTTGTTTCTAATAATCAGCGAGTATATTATAACCCTCATTTGAAAAATATGTGCCAGTCCCAAACATAAACTTTTTGTGTACAGCTCTTATTGCTGCTTGCAATATCTACAAAACGACGGGTGGAAAAAATTTGCAGATGTTAAATAATTAGTTAATAGCGCTGCGGGTTCTGTTAGAAATTCAAACGAAAGTTGTCTACAATTTTATAACTTGGAATAAGAAACAAGAAATTTAGTGGATGAGCACTCCAATACTTTCTTTTTTAAAAGCAAATTTAACTTGGAAGAAAACCTAATATGTTTTAGACTCAATCAATCAGTTTTTAGTTCTTATTTCAGGATAAAGTAAAAGCAGTGGACATGATGCAAGATCAATAATCTATCGTACAAATTTGTTTTGCATGTTTATCGCAAACTCTTTCAAAGTTAGGGCGTGTCCAGGTGAAAATATCAGACCTCAAGTTAGCAGTTACCAGCCACCTCTGATTATCAGGCCATTTGGGTCGCACACGAAGGGGGCAAAGTGCGACCCTTATTACAGGGCCTGGAAAGTATTATCGTCCGACGAAAGTCTGCAGACGTTACAGTTGAACAAAATTTCCTTGTAAGGGGACTGGCATGTTCTATCAGCTAGACTCCTTTGGTTCCGATCAAAGACATCAAACTCTAGATGTGTCTGTGATCAGAATGCTGCTTTTTGTTGCCTCTTGATAGAGCCAACATCGCTCAGTAAAATAAAACAAAAAAATCAAAAAAAAAAATCCGCTCGAAATGGTCTCTGATCAGACGAATGTGCGCTTGAATCAGCCTCTGATGAGACCATTCCCATCCTGAAGTGACCTCTGATCATACCGTCCCCAGACCGAAGTGACATCTGGTCATACTATTGTGCGCTCGAACCAATTTCCAGTCCCTGTAATTTTCGTCTGGGAACACACCGTGTGAGTTGGACTTGGTCTGATCAGAGGTCATTTCCGGATGGCACCTCAACCTGGGTGGACAAGGGAACACTGATCAGAAACCAAAGTTTGAACATAGTCTGCAAAATGATCACACAATAGTTGTGGCACGGGTCGCAAAAACATTCATTTAGCTACATCTGTCGGAAAATTTTCTCAAGTTGATGTAAATATCAACTATAATATATTTCTGTAGTTTTTGGACGTGTTTCCTTCTTTCCAAAACTCTCTCCATACATGCTTTTTACATACTCAGCATCTCGTTCGTAACACAAATTTAGTGTGAAGCAATAAAATTCTCACACAATAAAGTCTTTTGAGTAGAACAGCTATTTTATTTTGTTATAATAGCTTCTTTAGTGTCGGAATAACTTTTTAGCTATCTAACTACCAAATTTTAAGGCATACCGACGATCCGAAATTATCAGTCAGAATTCCCCCACTTCATTTGACATCCTGGCTGGACTTTACTCTGAACGGTGGTCAAGGCGTTTAGATAAAAAATAGGTTCGATAAGAGTTTGAGAGCATGTTACGTGTCAAACAGTTGCGAATATCGTTTGTTGAGCTGCCTCAAATTTATGTTAATCCGTCATTACTATCCGAACTATGAAATAATGCAACAACTCAGAAACTAGTGGCAGGAATTCGTCACTTTCATTCAAGATTTGTCACAATTATCCGACGTTTAGGTACGTCTTCTTGAGTCCGATTAAATCAGACCAGTTTTAGAAACCCAAGTTTTTTTCTACTCTCCAATTTGCCTTTTAGTTCCAAACTTCCGTGTCATACATGATAACTCATAAATTTATTCTAGTGAAGTATAATTTACATACGGTGTTTTTAATTTTATTTGGACGTTATTTCTTAGATATCAAGTTTAATTCATTTAGTGCCCCTCGTTATTTATTGTTATTCTTCTATGTGTATGCTGTTCAGATTCCGCATTGGGAAATATTTATCCACAAATCTTAGAAGTTGCTAATATCAATCTTTGCTTCTCGTGACTAGTGGCTCTATTTAATCCTTAATTTGCCACCCGTATTCTTTCACAGTTATAGCGAGCTAGAATTTGCAAGTTGATTCGCTAAGCGAATACCTAAGGTACAATTAGATAATTGAATGCGCCCAGCAAAATATCTTCTTGAAAAGTGAAGTCTAATTTGGGTCTCAAAAAACAGTTCACAAATCTATTTGTATATTACATGGTGCATTCAACCTCTCATAAGCGGACTTGTTTAGTCATCGAGTTTTTCCAGGAGAAGCCAAGCTCGGCCTCGACCTCAATTGGGAAAAATGGCGGACTAAATATAAAGGGACATCTTAGCAAAATAGAAAATCTTAATCGATACTCTACTTGGCCCTCAACCAGAACAAGTTCAATTACAATTTGAAATCATCTAAGAAGAAACTCTCAATGGAGCGTCAGCACATTCGGAACGCGTAAAACCAGCCAGAAAAGCGCAGCACCAGATAAATTGGGAAAACTGATGTCAACAGTACATGGAGATCGCATGTGTTAAACCCTGGAATCAGGCGATCGTGTCAGTGTTATATCTCAGCATAGGAACCGAAGATAGAACATTGGTCAGTTGCTATATTCCGCATCTCATGATGAATATGATATACTAACCACAGCAGAAGTTTGGCGTCTCATGGAGAAGGCTTTTTTAGGCCCAGAACTATAAATTCGATCGCTGTGTTTTGCTAACAGCAGAATAAGCAAAAGGACAGTCAATCGAGCATTTATTTGAAAAACTAAAAAAGTTATTGGAAAACAGTAAATCGGGCAGTCAATAAGATACATTGATTAGGGACCTTTTCATAGCAAAAATGCAAGATCCAGAAATCAAATGAGAACTTCTTCAAGAAATTGTCGACCCCAGCCGGGCCTCAAAATTAGCTAGTAACACGGAACAGGGAAAACAAAATCAGTTACAAATTTTTAGTAGCCAATCCCTTTCGCAAGTGAATGCAATAACAATTCGAGGTCAATTTCACAACACACAGCCAAATTCACGGCAAAAATTTTCAAACACGAATTCGAAAAACGTGTCAGAATTTTTGAAACTGCGGCCTGGTTCTGTCTGCGATTTACACGGATAAAAATTTTGAATAGGGCAAAAATTGCAACAATTTGGATATACAGAACCATTTTGATCGGCTCTGTCGGAAAGCAAAATCTAACTTTCAAAGAAGTTCGCGCCCTAATGTCAATGAAGTTGATAATTCCATCAAATCATCTCCAATTGACAATACAGTCAAAGCTATCGTTGATAGCAATCACAACCCTGATTCAAATTTGACTATGACAGCTCGGATGTAACATGAATGACAGCATCGGCCGTACATCCTTCCAAATTGAACCCCGAGTGTTGATCTACTCACTGAGTCATGAAGCGTCTGTAGCATTGTGAGTGAGTCATTAGCTACAGAACTAATCAAAAACTCCCCCTGACACAATGGCAAACAACAGCACCTACTAAATCACCAAACAGTTTTGCACAGGAATTAACCCCTGTGATTTGACTGATACACACTCCAGGAACCAGTAACGACTGGCGTATCGAAGATTTGGAACTTGTGGAAGAACGCGATGCTATAAAACCTCTTGTTGATTGTTATCTTTTCGATGCCCTTCGCATTTCCGTTGTGCTACTGACAATAATTATGTACCAAAATATATTCTCTTGTTACCCTGACTTTAAAAATCTTGGTAACTTAATTTAATGGCGCAGCCAGTCTTGTGAGGATTTGTTTTGTTCGTGCCAAGAACTTTTTAATCACATATCATTTTTCTCATCTCAATCTTAAAATCTATTTGCTCACTCAATTCTTGTTCTATTGAGCCGCTAACAAGAGTAATCCGAAGCGTAACATGTTTCAATCTAGTTTAGTACTGAATATAAACGCAGCGGCATTCCACTAATCTGATTAAAACAAATCATTTCGCAGTTGTGGTTACGGAATTAGGGCACAATTCCAGTTGTGTTAAATTGGATCGCAATTGTTGCGCAAATACTCAGCTACTCTAACCGAGTATCACGTGGCGTAGTCAGCAACCAAAGAACAAGCACTCCTTGGGATTGAACTTTTCTGGGACAAACCGATTCTGGGCCCGCCTCTACGCTGGTAAAGATGGCACATTACACTGAATATCGCGATTCTTGTCAAAAAAAGCATTTACATCGATATTCTCAGAAAAGCACTCCATATGAAAATAATACTTCCACAAGAACCGGTGTATGAACAATATGTGAGAAATAGTACAGCACAAAGTGAGCGAAAACAAAGCATAAAAAAAGAGCCACTGAAGTGACTGAAATTTGTAGTGGAGACCACGAATGGAAACTGTGTGACAGTAAAGCCGTCTCTCTGTCTTAGCTTACTTCAGCTTGGACGCGGAAGGAAACCGAATATTTTGCTCCTTGGAAAAAAAGATGACATTAGCAAGACGACAAACAGGGATATGTGGACCCTATTGGATGAGATATTTACTCAGAAACGAAACATCAAATTTAGTCGCTATATATTTCTTAACTGTAACCAATTTAAAGGAGAACACTTTGAGGAATTCTACGGCTGCTTGAGGGAACTCTAAATAATTGTGGTTTTGGAAGCCACGAAGAATCTAAGATCAGTGATGTTTTCATAGCAAATATGTTAGATGGGGAAATACAACGAGAACTACTCAAACAAACAAACACACCTAAAAGGCATTCGAATTGGCAATAAATATTGAAAAGGAGATTCCCAATCAATTGAAAATCCCTATTACTTCTGCGTACGCAGTAGAATCTAGAACAAACCCTTCGGTAATTATTGTGCAAAGAAACTACAACAATTTGTGACCTCCATATCAAAGCAACAATTTTCGAAAACATATCCACTTTCCAAATTATGGAAATAGATAGTCCCCATAGCATCAAGAGAATTGCCTGGCGTAGGGAACACAATGCAAGACAGCGGTTCAACGAATAAACTTGTCAAGGTTTGTTATTAAAAATCGAAATTCATTGGAAACCAAAACCCCGAATGAACAATGTAGTCGATAAACAATCTGAAACAAAAACCGTTGAACAGTCAGTTGACGATCAGGAAAACGCAATTAGTAATTATTTCGTCAAACACAATTTTTACAAGGCCGATTACGACTCCAATTATGACGAAACAAAGGACAACTGTGTTTCAGTCATCTGTAACAATCAAATATTTTGTGAGGTGGAACCGGTAAAGCTGCAAGTAGAATTTATAAACGTAGATACGAAAGCATTCCTAGATTCGTTTGCACGATAATCCAAAATTCTAGCTAATGCAGTGATCAACGGAGATAAACATTGTCTATAGTTAACGGTTAGAGTGAAATAAGAGTTAGAACGTTTCTCAAAGAAAGTTCCTCAAACAGTGGTCACGATTATTACCACAGTACAGTGCAATGATTGGAAGGCTGAGAATGTTGAAGGAGCCATCGATGAAGGCAGTCATAGGCCTGTTAATGGCAGAGCACTATGTCAACTTCTAGGTCTCTGTTTAAATCATTCAAGATATACATACATACATATAAATATATATATATATATATATAATATATATAATATTAATCAAATTGAATTTTATATCAAAAAAATGCATGTAGGGTGTGGTTTTTCCTGATCTCATCTCTTTTATTGGTAGGCCACGCAAACAAGACATTTCACAAAAAATTTTACATTCACACATCAAAAAGGACAGTATTTTCCTATCAATCTCCAATATTTAGTCAACGCTTACTACAAAAAATTTATAGATGAAAAATTACATCATAACACTAAATGTTTATTCTGTTTTCTGATAATAACTTCATCTCCCCGATTTAAATCACTGTAAAAAGAGAAAAATCAGTTGAATTTGCGCTCGACTCCAATGTTTTGAATAAATCTTTTCAGAAAAGCAAATATCAGATGCCAAATATTGATGATTTATTTGACACGATAAAGCAAAAAAACTCGTAAGCATTAGATCAAACAGCATTTTGTACAACACATTGGAGTTGAAAATACGCTTATAGCCAACTGAATTTAGACCCGGAAAGATCACACCACTGCAACTTTAGTAATTTAAGCGGCAACAGGTCTCCTCTCCGTTTTATCTGATATGCCGGCAGCTTTACAGAAGGTTATGGATTATACTCAAATTGGTTTAAAAAAACACTCATTTTTTTCTAAGAATATATCCTAAATGTTAGTCGAGGATCACAACAAGAAAACATAAAAATTAGTATATGAATGTCTCAAAAAACTTGACAATGACAATCTTTGCATCAATTATCATAAATGTCAATTAGCAACAACACAAAATCAATTGGCGGGGCTATAAATTGAATTAATCCGGCATATCACTACTTGAAAACGGAAAACATCGATAATGTTACATCTCTCAGCATCTAAAAACACTCAAACGATTACTTTTCCTTTCTATGCTCAGTACATAAATCAGAAATAGGGTCCGTGTCACCCAATAGGTCCACTTCTAAAGAAAACTACAAAGTTTGATGGGATTGATAATTTTGAATCACATTTACAATACAATAAAAAATCATGTCGCACAAGCAGCAGAAAAAAACAGACTACAAGACCAAATTGGAAACACAGATCCAAAGCGATGCATCGCGCTCTGGTGCAGCACTAGAGCAGAGTTAGCCTACTTGATGGCACACAGACGCGTTTGCAGCAAGTTTCCTTAGGAGTATTGAGGAGCGAAGTTTTGTGAATTGATTAAAAACTGTAGGCGTTGATCGAGCAGTTGAATACTTTAAATATTACCTCTTCGGCAAATTTTTTCACCGCAAAAAAATGATCATCGAGCTGTATCATCAATCATGAACGAAAAACCGTTTCGATAAGTCCTTTAATAAGTGATTGACACGTTGGGCGGATCGTCTACTACCATTTGAATTTGTCACTGAACACCTTCAGGGCGCAAAAATGGAGGCGGATAGATTACATTTGCGCTAACCAAACCAAGAAGCAAAAGTTTCTAGAAAAAATGACAACGAATTTGCGGTTGCCACAATCGGCTAAATTCATGACTCAATTCCAGCAATATAAAAAAATCACCAAAGTCAATCTGTCAATCGCTGATTTCCACTCCCGCCACTAATACTCAACTACTGAACATTTCAGAATTGCTTTCTGCTTATGCCGCCATACAGATCAGTTGCTTCAATTGATTACTACAAACGTAACGACTTTCCCATAAAACAAACAAATCAAAATGAGCAGCACTAGTACTTCAACCTACACTACTCCTAAAAGCTCTGGAGGTGCGACCTTCCAATCCCCATTCCCAACTCCAATATCAACGTGACAAGGTCTTCATTTGAACTGTCTCCCCAAAAAATCGAAGCATCTCGTGACAATGTCTTCAAAAGTAACCTCTCAAACTCTTCAAAACGAGTTTCATTGCGGTGTTGACAACAAAAGATGCCGTTCTCAAAGAGATGCGCGACTGTATCCTCCAGAACAACGAGTAACGGTGTAAGTATGTATATGTTTACTTTCACTCATCCTGGTGGAATTTCTGCACAGGATGCGTTTGTGTCGACAAAATTGTGTCCATTCTCCTGGGACGATTTGCATTTTGGCCATATTTGCCTTGGGAAATCCTATATCTATATTAACAGAATCACAGTGCACACCCTTAGACCATTGCTGTGAAAGGATTGAAAAAATGCAAATAGATTTTGGCGACCAATTTTATACGAAAAGGGACAAAATGTTCTTTTAGTTGCATGAATCAACTAATTTTCAAAATATCCGACAAAAAATTTTGAACGGGCTAATGGTCGCAATCAAACACATTTATTATAAAATTCTCAAATAAATAAATAGTTTATCAATTACGTATCTGCGTGAAAAGGACCGCAAAACTGTTACCATTCCAAGCACACTTTAGTTCACGTCCACATATACCACTTAGCAAAGTAAGTACTGATCCCCACTGCAAAAACCTGTCTTATAGAAAAATTTTAAGTCACTATTTAGACAATGATACCCGTCGCTGATTATCTGGATAACAATGGCTTGGCCACTGCAGAAACGAGCGATGTTTTGATAGTGAAGGCAGTTACAAGGGCTCAATTGGATGCTGACCGACGATTCAAAGGACAAAGGAACAAATCGGTATCCTGATGCTTCATCCACCCAAAATTGTCAAACCATATAACTCGCACTGAGCGTTCATTTGAACTCAAAGCGTGACCTGCGAGGCCTCCGCGAAACTATAGCTCCTGGGCCAGTTGTTAATCGTATCAGGTACATTACTTCAGTAATGAAGGAGCCAGGAATAAAGGAGGTCACTTTTAGAAAAGTGATATCACTAAATTCGGCATCATGACTTAGAAAAGTACAAACTTACGCCTAAAGACATATGCCTAACGTCAACCTCGACTTATGACAAGATAACTGAAGACAGAATTGCTCTCATATGAAAGAACTGAAGAATAAATAGAGGGGTGACACTCAGAATCGTCATAGTCAAACAGATACCACTTCTGGTACTTCTTCAGCGAACTCAAACATCTCCAGGTCAATAACTGCATGAAAGCCAACAAAGCTGCTACCTTTGTCAACCCGTAGAACTTCCCCTCGTCCACTCAGTTTACTTAATCAAATTCGACTAGAAAACCTCAACGCATTGCCCCCAAAAAATTTGGCTTACAAATGTTTTAATTAATGTCTGCAGCTAAATTATTGATATGTCAATTTTTTTAATTTGAAAAGGCGGATATGGTGGAGAAAAAATGATTCTGTATAAATTTTCTTGTTACATTGACTTAAGAAAACCTTTTTCACTTAATTTAATTTTCACCTCCCGTCTCTTGAGGAGGTTATCTGGTCATGGCTTCCAATTTTCATTCATATTCCATTCTTCTTTTCTTACTCCTAAAATTTAGTTGCCCTCTCAATTTTCTTTCTATTGAGTCGACTCAAAAATGTAATTGGAAAAATGGCGAGTTTCTATCCGAATTAGTACTGAGTGGAAAAACAGCGGTTTACCACTAATCTGATTAAGACAAGTTCACTTCGCAATTGTAGTATTGGCAACGCGGAACTAATACCATTGAATTAAATTAGAACGCAATTGCTGCGCCTTTTTTCAGCTACTCGATCTGAGTATCACATCCGTCACTCAAACTCTAAACTTCACTTAGGGTAGTATTGTAAACAACATCACGACACAATGTCCATTCAAACTTCGAATAGCAAAACATTTACCACATCTAATCTCAGGCATTGGCCTTTCAAAAATGAAAAATATCAAATCTAAAGTGCACAGATTTTTTTCAACTTAAAGACCAAAAAAGACAACGGATACCAATCAATGTTCAAAATAGAGTCAACAGTGAATATAAAAATTTTAAAAGAAGAATACAGGGAAATAAAAAAAGACAGTTCGGATCAATGTTTTATATCCTGCATAATAATTACTGCAAAAAAGAGGAAACTAAAGATTTAGCATCCGATTCAAAAATTTTTCTCAAATCCATTCCAAAAAAAAAATGTTCCAAATGCCCAATTTAGACATATTAATACGACAAACAATTAAAAATTATCGGAGCGAACCTCATGATAAAATGTTTTTCCCACAATTGATCCTAAATATACAAACAAACAACTAACTCTCCACCCGGACACAGCAAAACACCGTAACTTCAACATTTTGTGTGGTGATATGACAGGCTCGTACAGATTTAATACTGTTTTTTATGTACTCACTGATATGACCGCCGACTCTCAAAAAGCAATGGATCATAACCTTATAGGTCTCAAAAAAACTTTTTGCTTCATCGTTGGTATCATAATAATGAGCAAGGGTTCTGAAGATAAAAATTTTCAATTAGCTACAGACTGTTCTAAAAAAAAACTTCGGATAAAAAACTTTGTTCAGTTTTCTGCTCTGTACATTACCTCACTAAATCTATCCACAATTGAGCCAATTATTCCATCTTTTACGATCACTGCTTCGAAACAAGAGAACTACAACTGGACCGATGTACAAACTACACACTATAATGCCGTTGAAACCCGCATTGAAAATCAAACTGAAAATAGTCACTACAAATTGCAACTCGAAACACCTGTTAAATGTGACGCCGCTCGCTCTGGTCCTCAGCGGCTATCGAAAAACTGATTGTCGTTCGGTGGAAACCTATATCATTAGCATTCATATTTTAAACTTTAATTGAAAACGATAAAACGTAAATGGATTGAAATTACTCGGAGTGGTTGGCTCTATTAAATATTTTCAAAATTTAAATGTTAATAGGGTAAAGATTTTTTAGTCGACCTGATCTTCGGGCTCTCTTGTCCGCTCCTAACGAACACCATTTTAACGAACACTCCTTCTAGTAGCAGTCGTTTGTCACAGTAGGTTGATCGTCTTTTACGATTCCAATTTGAACTAAACATCTTGTAGGCGCTAAAATGGGTATAGTGGATTACTTATTGCAAAATCTATATCAACCATCAAAAAGTGTATCAGCTTATTATGCGAATTTTAATTGGAGCGTTACAAACATTACATCTGATGCCCAAACATTCCAAAATACTAAATCTGTTTCGCCGACTAGTTTAAACAAATTTTTTTAGAACATGCACCCGCAAAGCAAATTACTACTATTCAATCACGCAATGAAATCTCTACTAATTTAAACATTGATCATGCACCGCGTGTTCACTTTTCTCGAAATAAAAATTTACTTGCGTAGCAAATTGCTACTACAAAATTAGCCAAAATTTTTTCTTTTAATCGGAATATGTATTATGCAGGGTGTTTTCGCTTGTCTGAAAATCAAATAGCACAGGCTCAGCAAAAAATTAAATCCGATTTAATTAAATTTTATTCTTCCGACCCGAATATCACGCACGCATCGCGTGTACATTTGCACTGAAATATAAATAAACACTCTGCTCAAGTACAAACTATTCTACAATACAGCACAGCATTGCACCACTACATTCTGCTCAACAAAGCAATGTATTAGCTTCTCTCGCCTTCCAAATTCCACGGCAATTTCAAAAATTTGAACATGCTAAATTCACACTCAAATCCAAACAGCATTTCTTTCCATATTAGTACTAATGACAAATATTTCAACCAATTCAAATTTTGAAAACAGTTGCTCAATTATTCAATGATTCCAATGTCTGCATCAGACAACAACTTGCCTAATTCAAACATAATGAAGCGTTCATCATCTTTCTAACCGGTTGCCCCGCGTATCTTTAACGACAGATACAACGCCTAACACGTCACACAGATCATCCCCTAATTCAAGTATTTACTTTTCCTTAAAAGATAGCACGCAAGTTCTCTCCTTCGATAAAGTGGTGGTAAAAGTTTTTTAACAAATTTACTTGCATAACGAGCAAAAACACCGTCGTTTAAGAGGTGTGGGATTGCCTTCTAAGCAATGACGAAGCCCGACTGAAACAATTTAATCATTATCTCCAGTCCTGTGGGCGAGACCTGCATGTCCGCAGCAATTGGAAAAATACCAATTCCCAACGCAATCAAGGACGCTCTCATCAAAGAGACTCATCCGGGCAGCCGGGAAATGGTTTGTTCAGACCAGCCTTCCTCATGGCCATACCTGAACCGTGGCGAAATCTTGCAGAGTTATATATAAAACTTTTAAAGCAATTATACCCACCAATCAATTTAAACCACATAAACCATGTATAATCCCCAATCACTAAATACAAATCGACTTTGCAGGCCCAACTGATATTGGAAAAAGTATTTTGGATGATTTTTTGATAGTGCAAATGCATCAAATAAATTAAATTCTTCATACAATTATATAAAAATTCATGGTATTCCAAGATCTTTTAGAACTGACTAGAATCGTTGTCTTATTTGTTATCAAGCGAACAAAATTGCACAAAAAACAGAAACCTAATACCAGCACCTGCAAATGATCATCGTGCAAATAATTTAGAACAACGGTTCATTAGTGCACTTTAATGACGTCTTGCGTGCAAAAAAGCATCACATAAGGACACTAACTCCTTCAACATAAAAAGAACTAACTCTTTAACCAGCTCTTCATATGCAATCAAAAAACAACACGACAACACAGATCTTGTCATTCGAATCACACTTTGGCCCTGCTGTCAACACCCCGCTGAGTACATCACCTTCATATACTGGCTTAATCTATTATAGAAACACTTATATATTATTTATACGAATAAAGGGTTATTTCCAATGAACTGCTACCGGAAAACTAGGTTGACTATCACAGAACGGGGAAGTGAAGAAAAATAATTGTAAGGTTACAAAAGCCGTTGAAAAATGGGAGAAATTTGGCACGGATGGTGAATTTCGCTTCCTCAAAACAGAGAAAATTTGTACTGCTCTTCCTCCAAATGACAAAGTGGTCATTTTGTAGCTGGCACGTAAACGATAACCCCAAAGGAGATCCAAAAAAACTTTGATGGCTTATATGAAGTTTCGGTTACTGGCTCTGTTGTAATAAAATTCGACGAACACACATCAATAATTCCCGAAACAGAAAAACTCGAAATCACTGTTCGTAAAAATGTTAGAGCTAAATTAGGTATCCGCGTAGAACGGGGTAGAAATCTCCGCAAATATACTTAAAGACGTGGCTCTCGATTGATAGAGAAAACTACGGAAGTTACAGTTGCCACTCATACGTTAGAATCATTGCTAATTCAAACGGGAGACTGAAACAGGAAACATCGTTTCAGGGACAAAACGAGTGGCATTTCGTCAAATCGCTCGAATAATGCACAAGAGATGCTGTTGAGTATGCCGAAAGGACCATCCAACCTTGCACCTCAAGATGCAGTCCCAGAAAATAGTCAACTTCTGGTCCCAGCCGCAACGACCAAAACTACAGAGCTCCTCCTTGCATCTACTTCTGCACCTCATTGGGCACTTCAGCAAATTCCCCTTAGACTCGGGAAAAGAACCCGACAAAGCCCAAAGTTTTGTATTAAAAATTTGCCAAGGATGGTTAGTCGCGAGAATTAACAAATTCCTGTCCTCCAAATTGAGAAAACCCCAAACGGCTGAAAAGTACTGGAGTCCCTTAATTTTGTCAACCAGTGTCTTACAGCCATTTTTGGACGCAGCATAGCAGTTGGAGCTCATTCTTAACATATTCTTTTTTCCCGGATCATCGAAAGAGCTTCACCTTCTGGCCCAAAATTTTCCCCTGCAGATCACAGCCCTGATATGGATGTGGACTTCGATTATGAAGTATTTGCAGATACACGGACTTACTCATTCAAACGGTAAAAAATTATTTTGAAATTTTATTATCACTAGCTAGTCATAACCATTATATATATATATATATATATATATATATATATAAATAAATATATATAAATATATATATATATATATATATATATATATATATATATACATATATATATATTAGCTGTTACATAACCGGTGAATCATAATTAATATTTTACATGGTTGTGATGACACGTTCAATCTTGTTTTTTTTTCAATTTTTCCAAAATGGGGAAATGTCATACATGATAATTCATAATTTTTTCCCACTGCAGTAAAATTTACATGCGATGATCTTAATTTCAATTGGAGGTTATTTCTCAGATGTCAAGATTGTTTCTGTAAGTATCTCTCGTTATTTCTTGTTGCTCACATGTATGTCGTTGTTCAAATTCATTAAATGGTAATTTTTATTGGCTCACGAATCTTTAAAGTTGCATAGATTATTTTCTTTTCTTTGCCTCTCATTTATAATTGGTAAATTTGATTCTTAATTTCGCCAACCTTATTCACTAACAAATAGAAGGAGCTAGAATATGCCATTTGACTTGCTAAGCGAATAACCAAGCTACCTTTTGCTAGCTAAACGCGCCGAGCAAAATTTCATCCTAAAAATCAAAGCTAATTCGAGTCTCAAAAAACCGTTAATAAATCTGTTTGTGCAACACATATTTCATTGAATTAAAACTCTTGCAAATCGAGTCTTGCTCTAGGAACGGAACACATAAATTTTCTCTTCAATGCACATAATCTGTTTTGTTTAGCATAGGGATACAATTTTTTCCCTCAGTCCATGCAGTAATTTGAAATCGTTTTGGCATGAGCTCCCCAATAATAAGATGGTTGATACTATTTGCTACTTGGGTGCACTTCTCTTTTTGTCGTCTGAAAAATGGCCTGTCCGCTCTTTTTTTTCTTCCAACGGCTTGCTTATACAATATAGAATTTTTTTAATGTGCTCTGGTTGAATAAATTTTTCAATGTTGTTGTGAACGTCACTATGGTTTCAAGATTGAAAGGAAAAAACAGCAAATTGAAAAGAATGACGAGATATTTGGAAACTAGAATCTTATTAAAGAAACAAATATATGTTTGCCGACTAATGCGACAACTTTTGAAATTGGTCAAGATATAATTTGACGCAAGGTTGCCACAAAAATCACAAAAAGGGCGTGAAATTAGTCTGTTTCGATGACACTTATTTTTGGAGCTTCGACATGCTGTAGCACATTGAATCTGCCTCTTGTATTTTTCAGCCGAGTGTTTTATCCCTTAAAATTTTTATG
Source organism: Convolutriloba macropyga (assembly GCF_964194025.1). Classification (NCBI taxonomy): domain Eukaryota; kingdom Metazoa; phylum Xenacoelomorpha; order Acoela; family Convolutidae; genus Convolutriloba; species Convolutriloba macropyga. Next base: position 17,649,764 of record NC_134469.1, on the reverse strand, counting down.
CAAACAATTTTACCTAAAAAAGGCGTGTACGGTTTTCTAAGAAACAGCAGTCATTGTTGCATTAGAGTACTTACAGCTTTGTGACTTAAGATTCCATTTATACAGACTTCTGACTTAAGCTATATAGACTTTAAGGCTTCCGGAACAGTAAGAAGGGTTAAATGTTTGAAGGGGGTTTCAGGGAGGGCTTGGTTTCAAGATTTTGAAGTTTCAATTGAATTTAGGTGTTGTTTTTGAAACGGATTAATGCTTCTTCTTTGGTCGTCATATATGCACACCCTTGATTTTGAATAATTGATAGTTGTTTATAACAGCAAAATATGAAAATCATTTTTTGTGATAGTCTTATTACCACTTTGCTTTTTCAATTTTGTTCCAAAATGGGGAAATGTCATGCCTGATAGCCCATATAATTAATCTACTGCAATCAAATTTACATTCGATATACTTAATTTCATTTAGAAGTAAATTCATAGATGTCAAATTTAGTTAAGTTAGTGCCCCTCGTTATCTATTGTTATTCCAATGTATTTTGCTGTTCGAATTCACGAGTTCTGAATTGTTATTGGTTTACGAATCTTAGTAGTCGCTAAGATCATTTTCTTTGCTTTGCTTCTCGTGTCTAGTTGCTAAATTTGATCCTTATTTTTGCCACCCGTGTTCACTCACGGACATAGCGAGGTAGAGTTTTTAAATTCATTCGCTAAGCAAATACCCAACTTACCTTTTGCTAGGTGAACGCGCCGAGCAAAATATATTCTCAAAAAAATGAAAGCTCAATCGAGTCTCGAAATACAGTTAACAAATCTGTTTGTGTATCTCATATTGAAATGAAGTAAAAATATTGCAGCCCTTGAATCTTGTCCTAAGATCACATTGTTTTCCCATCAACAACCTTAATCTGTTTTGTATGTTTTTGGGTTACAAATCATTTTTATTCCTTAGTCCACACAATATTTTGAGTTTACTTTCGCATGAGCCCCTCAACGCTAAGATGATAGATATCAATCGCTACTTAAGTACAGCTGCCTTTGTTTCAACTCGAAATTTCTCTGTGGGTTCCTTTCTTTTTTCCAATAGCTTGCTTAATAACATGCAAATTAGTTACAAGGCTTTGGGCCAATAAATTATTAAAATTTGATTTGAGCGTCACTATAGTTTCCAAATTGAAAGGAAATGACGTGACGAAAAATTGAAAAGAGTGACGAGATATGGGCAAAATATGATCACAATAAAGAAAAAACATGTATTTGCAACTAATGCGACAACTTTGGAATTGGTCAAAATTTGGCTTGACTCAGGGTTGTCACCAATATCAGAAAAGGGCGTAAAATTAGTGTTTAGATGCCACTTAGTTTTGGAGATTCGAAATGCTGTGGCACATTAGGTTCTGCTTCTTGTCTTTTTCAGCCGAGAGTTTCATTTCTAAAAACATAAATGTAGTCAGTGTTAGCTTAAAAAAATTTGCTACAAACATTGGCCTACATGACGTTTAGCTGGAAATAAAGAATTGAGAAATTGAGTCCACAGCCTGTTTCTGATTGGTCGACAAAACTTATTTGTCAGAAAAACACCATTACGAGCGTCTAAAGGTACCGAAAGAAATCTAGTTCCAAAGAAAGTGGCTGGAGCTTTCAGGTGCCGATTTCCGATGCGGAAAGCGCTTAAGTTTTGAGAAAGGAGTTTTTCGCAACACAATTAAGAGCCTTAAATTGAAAAATGGGATCAATTAATTGTGAAAAAGTAATTCAGTTTGCAGTTTGGCTGTAAAGGCGTTTAACAATCCTTTTGCAGCTCAATTCTACGATTCAATGTTTAAAGATTACTATAATGAGGGATTATACTGCAATTAATCTGCCGCACATTTTTTTGCGGAACGCGGTGGATAGTTTGCGGTGAAAAGCAGTTTTCACTTTTCAAATTCCAGTTCAAAAGTGAAAAACACTGACTGGAATTTTCATATAGGGCACCGTCTTTTCGTCCGCGAAGTTCGAAAGTATATTTGACACGCACAATGTATTGTCAGGAAAAGTGAAATCTGGAAATAAAAACAAGTAATTTTACTCAAGAATTTGGTACCGGTAGACGCCCGTAATGACACCGTTTGTCCAACCATTAAAAGTGATGTGGCGTCGGGCTGTCAGTTGAAACTCCCGTCGGCTGAAAAGAAACTAGGAAAAGTACCTTTTGATAAAAATGAATTCAAATTTGATATTAATTAAAACAAAATCAATTCAAATAGGGAACGATTAGAGCGGAAAAGCGCCTCCATAAAAGAGTAACGCGGAGAGCCCACGTCATGATAAACTATGCGCAGACCATGTCTAATAGATAGATATATATTGATATATTATGCAGTTTTTGGCTCAACGTTCAATAAGTTGAAAAACTTTTCTGAAAGCCTCATTTGCCTAACCAACCCTGCCTTTCGACCCACCCTGTAAGTGACCAAGCGCATCGTCCTTTTCTATTTGATGATTCTTTATTATTATTATTTTGAAAAAGACAAATTAGGGTTCGGTTTATTTATCAATATACATTTTTCATTTTTATTCTTCCTCATTTTTTGTACGGTTTCGTAAGAAAGAGATGTCATTGGAGCATTAGAGTACTAATAGTTTTGTGACCTAAGATTTAAGTTATATAGACTTGTGACTTAAGTTACATAGACTTTACGACTTTAAGACTTCGTATTGTTACTTCGATGTTACTGTAACAGTAAGAAGGGTTAATATTTGAAGGGGTTGGGGGGGGGGGGGGGGGGTTGATTTCAAGTTTTGTGAACTTTCAGTTGAATGTAGGTTTTGTTTTCGAAACGGATTAATGCTTCTTCTTTGGTCATCATGTATACACACCCGTGATTTTGAATAATCGATAGTTGTTTATAATTGCAAAATATGAAAAGCACCTTTTGTAAATGTTTCATTACCACTTTGGTTTGTTAAATCGACTGATTATGAAGAAGAGGTGTTAATTTTACACTTCAGTTAGTATAAGTTTTGTATGCTTTATAATAATAGCATCTGGTTAGTAGAAGAAGTAGTTTGTTGATTGACCTTAGAGACAAACAGACGAAATCACAAGTTGCTCATTTTCTATCAAATATTCAATCGATAACGCATTGTTTGAAAACAACCACCGTCGACCCATCACGTTGCATGCAACTAACTATTAATTCCAACACCCGGGTTCGAACCCTGGTAACTTCATAAATGTTTCCAGTATTTTTTGTCGACCATCAAATTGATCATACGCATATTTTGCATGACACATTTTTCACCACCCAGGGGGCTGTGTTTCGGGAAAGAGGAAAGAAGGGGTTGTTTAGTGGATCAGGGGTGTGATAAATTAGCGGAAAGATCATTCATGTCAGCTGAGGTATTATTTATTAACAACTACATTTTCATGAGTTAGGGCTAAATAACAATAATTGATTTATGGGTAGGGCTGTAAAAGAGACAACTAAAATAAACTTCGACAAGTACGTTCAACAGATTTTGAGACAAGTTTTAAAACGGCTACACTGTTCAAATAAAACAAAAATAGAAACGGTCAAAAATTTTGGCATAGTGGCAAATCTGAAAAGTTCATGTCTAGCGCCGTCTATCACGGCCATTATACACGTCCCTTCGGTAAAAAGGGAACAAAATTATTAACAAATTTGATAAATTAATAACAAATATTTTGTTAAAAAGTGATAATTTGTATTGACATCGAGTTCCATCTGTCGTCATTTTCCTGAATTGCTATTGGCTGTTGGCTTGGACGAGTTGACCGAAGATCCACCCGAATCCTCGCCTGTAGTTGTCGTGGTCGTCCGGCCTAGGTTCGATCCCTTGTGGGGGTCACCACCCCCAGCTGCCGAATTATTTTGGGCTGAGAGCGGAGATCTGTTGGAGCTGGATGAGTTGTTTTTGGTATTGTTGCTATTACTTGAGGCGCTCGAACCCGGAGTGGTACCCGGGTGACCCCCCGATGACGCCCCGGAGAGGGAGGCGGGTGTATGTTGTGACGTCGGGGGTTGGGACTGGGCTGAAGGGGGTGGGGAGGGGCAGTTTTTGGCGTTTTGTTCTAGGGACTTGAAGAAGGGGGAGTTGATAAATCTGTGATAGGAGTCTCGTTTCATTAGCTGATATATTTGGTTCTGGGCCTCTTCGAATGTCTTCGTGTCTGGATTGACCATATTCCGATTGATGATCTCCCGTATCCGAGAGTCAATGCTCACCTTAACAACCACACAAAGTTCAACTACATCGTGACATAATGCATGTCCAAAGTTAGAACACCTCGCGAACAAAGTTTCTTTTGTTTCTTTTCATTGCCATATATGTAAAGCTATTAATGCATGTTTTTTGGAACTAAAAGTTGCATTGCCTAATAAGAGGCGAGACTATTCATTACAATTCATATATACCATTATAGAGTGTGTAAAAATATCAATAATTCTGGGTTACAATATACAGGGAAAAGCAAACAGTCTCCAAGGCTATCTTCGTTGTAGAATAATAAATACTGACTATGAAATCTCAAGTTTCTACGATTTTTCTGAGTTGATTGTGTTCGTTGAGTCAAGCCTGCTCCTACGTACCAATAAAACAAGTATGAACTCGTTTGAAAAATTACTAACTTACAGCAATTTTTGCAGTTATAAATTCTTCTATTACTGAGGCGCGACCACCAATCATTAACTAACATGACTTCTCTTAAAACCTTTTGTAGAGTCTGGAAACGCAACCAAACCCCAGTGATATGGGAGGTTCTTTCTTGTAAGATCACATAAGTCGCTTACAGCAAATTATCAATTTATCAGATCGCATGAGCTCTTACGCGATAAGGATTATGCATTTCATAAATTTTATCGTGTAATTTATAAGATTAATTACATGACAAAACTGAACTTTTAATGAATTATTATTTTTATCAGATTTTACGCAAGAATTCAGTATGTCTTCTTGATTCGAGACAAATTTAACTGCATAAAAGCTATTGTTTTACTAATGGTGTTCCTGCAACTTTAAAACTTTATAAAAAACGTATTGCTATAAGTTCAAGGTGTTTGTTGTTTGTTTTTTTTCCATTGTTTGCTGATACATTTTTAAGCATATTTTAACCTCTATCGAATGTTGCAAAACCGATGTTAATCTTGCAAGATTCTTTCGAGACGGATCGTGATAATTATTATGCATAGTTTTTTGTGTGTTTTTAAAATTCTTGAGCGATCTGAAAAACTTAAAACCAAAATCCAAACTCGAATGGTGTGGGTTTGAGTTGTGACTGCATACTTTTTTTAGCCAGACGGCCGTTACCATTGCAATATTTCCAAAGAAAGCACTGAAAAATTACGAATAATCTTGTCAGTTTCTTGCAGGATACGTGAAAGATCTTGCAACCCGAGTCGAAATGTGAGCAGATATAAGCGGAAATTTTTGTTAAGAAATGCGTTAAATGTGCGGAAATTATATAATAAACATATTGAATGTGTTGAAACTTTAAATTTAGACGCTGAATGTGCTGCTAAAGAATTTTTGTCTGCAATTGACGACTCATTTCTCACAATTTCAGCAAATTTTTTAGCACATCTACACATTTTCAGCACCACCATTTTTCGACACATTCCTTACGTGATTCCATCACCACAAAGATTCAAACCAAATTGTTACTTAATATCACCACTTGAGAAAAGGATGGAAGTTCAGCGCTTTCAGCACATTCCTTACATAAACGTTTTTTCTTGCAAATTTATTGCTCACCATAGTTTATGTATTCAGCATAGAGGCTTCTTCATCTTTTGCAATTCTGGAGAGCCACCAATCAATCAGAATTTTGCGTTGTTTTTGTAACAAATAATAATTCATGTTCTTGGAAATAATATTAACTGAAAAAGGGTCACACTTTCATCAAAAGCGCTGAAAAAAGTTTTTCGGCGGAAAAATCTTACATAATTGTCCGCTAGTTATGTTGACATGTGCTGAAATTATATAAGAAATTTCTTGAAAATTCGACACATTAGGCAGATAATTATGTAAGATATATCCGCTGAAAAACATTCTTTTTTAGCAGCTGTCAGCACATTTCTTAGATAATTTTCAGTAAAAATCTCGACCCGGGAGGATTAGCATGGGAACCCGACCGTGGAGAGTGGGAGTGATGAATGGATACCTCTTTTGGGGAGAGGACTGAGATGTACTCCTCGTAGATTTGTTTGCACTTCTCAGTGATGTGGCTGTTGTCCCTCAGTTCCTTCAGTTCCTCACAAGACAACCAGAACATCATGTTCTCCTCACTGTACTCACTCCTCAGAAAGTGACGGAAACTGTCTTGGCCCCCTTAACACACAAAAACCACACATTTATGAAACTTATCTAACCCCGGGTCCGTCCAAAAATTGTCAATCTAAAACGCAGGAAAAGTTTCTGTCTGTTCTGTTTTAGTTAGTATTAGTTAGTTTCAGTTTCACTATAATAAAAAAGAATTAGTTTTATTGGTTATTTGAATGAATATTAAAAAACCGAGAAGTTTTGTCGAACCAGCATCGTTTGTGGCACGTATGATACCAAATGTTTCTTACGTTTTTAAATCAAACATATCGAGTATTTCAAAACCTAGCGCCCCAAAATACATGTCCTATGATAAAACAATTCTTTCGTCTAAACCCGAACATACCGACAATTTCTTACGTTGAAAAGTGAACAGGCCGAACTTTTCTTACACACTTTTTTGCTGTTTTCGTTTTGTCTCCTTGACAATACATTTGCCACTTGGGACCCTCTCTGCCATGAGTTTTACAAAATTAGTTTTATAACACTATTAGTTTCCATTCTCCAAAAATAAACACACAAATCTGTGAAATCTAAAAAAGTTTTGCAATCTATTACTTCATCATCTCTAAGACACTTATTATATGTAAAAGAAGAGTTATAAGAAATTGAGGTGTTTCGAACAATTCTGTTAGCATTTTCGAATACTAATATAGCCTTGGAGACCCCGACACATGTATAACAACTTTTCAACGTTGTTCAAATTATACAGCAAAAAGACCAATTTGAAATTTAAAAAATTTCTGACTATTTTCCTGCGAAAAGAAAACAATTGCAATTTATTACACAACTTTAGCCCGCTGTTTTACTTCTTTTGTTCTTGACTGCATTATTTTTTCTGATTTCCTCATCATAAAATATGGCCGTTGAATAAATCAGTGATTTTTCAAATGTGATTTGTTTTCAATATCGAAAATTTTGCTTAAACAAAAAAGATATATTTTTGTTATCTAAAAGATTTTTCTGGAAGCTTGCAAACTTCATGAATATCCTCATGGAAAATTTTTTTCGTCTACTTGGTCGCATTACCTGTTAGATTAAATAGTTTCAATTTTCCTAACGAATGTTTTAATCCTTTTAAAATTTGCTTTATGAAAACAATTCTTGAAAGGTCCTCGTAAACAATTGTCAGAGACAACTCAATATTGTGCTACGAGTATTTTTTCTGCTAAAGTTTTTAAATTATGCTACCAAATTTTGATACCTCACTATTCTCTCTCGTCTTCTCACCTCCTAAACTTTCAACAAAATGATAAATTTTAAGTTTTACTTAACTTAAAAACATAGGTAAAGTTAAATCATAAGCAAGCAACAGTTAGCCCGCAACGTTAACAAAATCGTTTTTTTAGAACCATCTCCTATATTGTTTGACACAAAAGAAAACAAAAAGGCAAAGTAAAATATTTTCACCTGAGATATAGCTTACTTAGTACAATGAAAATTACTTGGCTGAGTTGTACATAAACATGGACAAACAAATATGCATTGAATTTTTTTTGGTATCTATTGCACCACACTTTAAAGCAAAAAAATATCAAGACAAAGAAAAATAAAATTAGTGACCGATTGATTGAAATTTATTCTGTAGAATTTTAGTCGTGGTGACAGACGTGCGGGGGAATTTGCATGAAAAAAGAAAGTGCGTTGTGTGCGTGTGTCAATCTATGTGTGTTTCTTTGTGATTGTGCGTGTCAGTGAGTATGTGTGTCTGTGTGTGCGTGAGTGAGTGTGTGTGTGACAGAGTGCGCGCGCGAGTGAGTGAGTGTGTGAGTGTGCGTGAGGGAAAGAGTGCCTAAGTGTGTTTGTGTGTATGCGTGGGTGGATGTGTGTGTGTGTTTGTGTGTGCATAAATGAGTGTGTGCGCGTTCGTCTGTCTGAGTGTGTATGTGTGTGTGCGTGAGTGTCTGTTAGTGTGTGCGCGCGTGAGTGATTGCGTGTGTGTGTGTGTGTGTGTGTGTGTGTGTGTGTGTGCGTGAGTGAGTGAGTGTGTGCTTGTGTGTGCGTGCGTGTGTGTGTGTGTACGTGCGCGCGTGCGTGAGTGTGTGTGTCGTGTGTGTGTGTGTGTGTGCGTGAGTGTGTGTGTCGTGTGTGTGTGTGTTGTATATATATATATATATATATCAGAGAGTGAGTAAGAGAGTGAGTGATTGAGTGTGTGTGTGTGTGTGTGTGTGCGTGAGTGAGTGAGTGTGTGCTTGTGTGTGTGTGTGTGTGTGTGTGTGTGTGCGTGTGTGTGTGTACGTGCGTGCGTGCGTGCGTGAGTGTGTGTGTCGTGTGTGTGTATATGCGTGTGCGTCAGTGAGTGAGTAAGAGAGTGAGTGATTGAGTGTGTGTTTGTGTGTCTGTGTGTGTGTGCGTGCGTGCGTGAGTGTGTGTGTGTCGTGTGTGTTTGTGTTGTATATATATATATATATATATATATATATATATATATATATATATACATACATATATATATATATATATATATATATATATATATGTGTGTGTGTGTGTGTGTGTGTGTGTGTGTGCGTGTGCGTCAGAGAGTGAGTAAGAGAGTGAGTGATTGAGTGTGTGTGTGTGTGTGTGTGTGTGTGTGTGTGTGCGTGAGTGAGTGAGTGTGTGCTTGTGTGTGTGTGTGTGTGTGTGTGCATGTGTGTGTGTACGTGCGTGCGTGCGTGCGTGAGTGTGTGTGTCGTGTGTGTGTATATGCGTGTGCGTCAGTGAGTGAGTAAGAGAGTGAGTGATTGAGTGTGTGTTTGTGTGTGTGTGTGTGTGTGTGTGTGTGTGTGTGTGCGTGCGTGCGTGCGTGTGTGTGTGTGTGTATGTGTGTGTGTGCGTGCGTGTTTGTGTGTGGGTTTGTGATTGAGTGCGGATGTATGCCTCGGCCTACGTTTAATTGTGTGTAAACTAAAAATGTGCAGCATGTGTGGGATGAGTTGGTGTAATCCTTATTGGATTTGGGATTAGTGTTATAGGGAGGGGTGGGGTGGGGTGGGTGGGCCAAATGGAAGAAGGAGCAGCCGGAATCACTAAGAGGAGGAGGAAGTGTACGTGGGTGAAATGGGAAAGAGAAGGGGAAGGGGAGGGAACAGAGGTTAATAACGGTAGGGTAGGGTATTCTTCTGTTCTTCAGTTAGGAAAAGAATGTTGAAATAGCCTACAAAAGCATATACACAGCACGCGATTGAAAAAAAGACAAAATTAGATCATACATAGAGTTGTAAAATAGTGTTCTTCGATATCAACATCATTTTAAAAATAGTTTCTGTATTAAAAAACAAATCTAATTTTTGCTTAGTTTTTTTTGCGACACTTTACCTAAAACAAAATTAGGCCAAATGGGAATCTGCGTCTAACTCGTCCAATTGGCATACATGACAATGTTACCTAAATGGGAAATGATTAATGTTATAAACTTGGTATGCACAAAAAGGAACTTAAGTTGACAAATGATTAGCTCTATTTTGCGACTGAACAAAGTTGCGCAAGCTCTCTATGACGTAAAACCGTACAGTTGAAAAAATCAGACTAGAATGATTCAGCCGATATTCAGAATAAAAAACTAAAGGCACTGATTTCACGTTTATATCTATATGAACTAAGCAGAGTTTGTCAAATTGTTTGCAGGGCCATATTTTGATAGCATCAACAGGCAATCTGCGTACAAAAATTTGACGATATCGGCGTATTATGGGCAAAGCGCAGTAATCGTGTGAACACCGTCATTTTGAATTAACAAGTTACATCCGAAAATTACCTTTTTAATGAATCCACTCTTCAATTTCATAATCTTGTTGCATGTTTTTCATAATAATTTTGTCTCAGTTCACTCATTTTAAGTTACCAAATGAGTCATTTTTAAGTACCTTTTCAATTTCGCCACAATCTACTACAAAGCTATCCTAAATATCACCGCGATACTTTTCTAAAAGCATATGGCTTTTAAAATATTTTCTGATAAAGACTCTCTGATTTTAATCCAAATTATTCACCCCAAAACGGTCCTGCTCAATTTTGAAAGAAAAAACAATCTCCAAAATAAGTGCGATTTTGTCAGCCGACCACCACAAACAAATCACATACGTATTTATAAAAACCGAACATTTTTGAAGAGTATCGTTAGAGTTGTCAAAAAAAATGAGGCATCTTTCCCTTTTATCCCCGCCAGCTTAGTGGGTGCAAATTATTTGCATTCCTGAGATGCACGTGCCATATTTATACATATTTTACAGCAAAATATTATTATTACCTTTACACAGAATAATTTTAACTGAACGTCATAGGGGCAAAACACACGTTAAGAAATTCATAGCACAGAAAAGAAGTGAGTTTGAGAAAAAAGGGCAAACTGACAATAGCCAAAAAAAACCCAAAATATGACAGGTTGCGTTGCTTTGTGTGATACACACTGCAATCGAAATGGGTCTTTCCCATTATAGCCCCCCATGAAATCCCCCCCCCCCCCATTATGTTATAATTACCATGATTGGGGGAGGCTATAGGCTATCTGACCACTAAGCTGGGGGGCTATAATGGGAAAGACCCATCGAAATAGTGATTTTTAAGAAAAAGTTTTTAAAATATGTTTTGACTCAGGAACAGAGATTTGCAAAATTCTGGTGTTATGCGAAAAAATTGCTTGGAAAACATACAATAAAGCACAAAATCTCTAGCTTGTACTTCTTTCAGAATTTGAAATAACTATTTATCTCTCAATCACAAACGGAGGGTTTGTTTTTTTTTAAATTTGTGCTTATAAGGATTAAGAACCGTCTATCTATTATTTTCTTGATTAATGCGTATGAAGAAATTTTCAAGTGTAACAATATGCAACGAAACCTGCCATTTTGGTTCAAAAAATTGTTCTTCAAACGATAGCGCACGTTTTATCTTGCTGCTCACAAAAAATGTGCTGGATAAATTCTTTCTGATTCTTGATCTGCGGATCACACTGCTCATTTACCGTAATGAATTTGTCGCCTTGTTCCAACAAATTACAACTTGGTAAAAAAATATATGTCGCACCATTTTTGATCGAACGCTTCTTGTTGCTTCGATGCTTAAACTATATTCAAATTCCCATTATTCTTAAAATTTTGGTTTTGTTTTGCAAAACATTTTAACATAATTATATCTCAAACTTATCTTACAATACTTGTTGCTCATTTTCGAGAAATCACACAAAGACAAAGGGTCAATTTGGGAAATGTACAGAAAAGAGAATTCAGGAACTCCATGCCATTCTGGTTTTTGCTTCTTTTTTTTCTTCACCAAAATAACTTTGCAACAAGGAGCCTCAACTTTTTGGTTGTATTCGGCTTCAAAAACTGATTTGAAATGATTTCAAACGACAAATTGAGCTAAAAACTGATGACCTCTATAAACACTTTGGTTATGCTTCTGAGAAAAACAAAACAAATTACTTGATTTATAAGCAAATTCTCAAACTAAGCGACCAAATTAAATAGTTTTCTGTTAATCTATCACCAGGAAAAAGTTATCAAAACAAAACAGGGAAAAAAGATCTCATCCAACTAACACAAGAGGTCTAAGCACAATTGTGATTTTTTAAAACCAATAAAAATCTGGCTTAAATCGGTCATTTTTTCCATGTCTAAGTCGCTTTTAAAATCTGCTTTTAAAAGTTGTTCTGAAAAGGACGGAAATTTCAATGAGCCCTACTAAAAATGAATTCATTAATGAGTTTTAATACTAACAAGGAGGCTCGGTAATGTACAATCGCCCATGACGTTCCGACCCCGCTCATCCACAATTTTGGCATAATTGTCTACCAAATGAAGAACACATAGAAAAATTCAAAAATTCAACTATTTTTCAAAAAAATGGTATATGAACGAAAAGATAGCCTTCTAAGCAAATAACTCAGTGGAGTGAAAAATGAAGCATTAGATCAATGAGATATCTTAATATCAAGAAAGCGAGTCCAGACGAAAATTAAAACTGAACAACAACAATAAACATTAATTACAGCAAAAACTTTGTCCGCTTTGAAAAATAAAATTTAATAACAAAGTCAAAATAGCTTCAGATAAAACTGAAAATAAGCGAAACTACCTCTAACTCACCTGAAAAAATATGGGACCAGTCCGCAGTAAGGCTTGGTAACAACTAGACAATAGAGAACAAAAAGAATAAAGTTAAGCCTATTTTAGAAACAATTAATTTCAAATTAATGAAAACCATTAGAAATCAACTAAAATATCCAATAGTTTTAGGATACCAATGTTTTTACTGAAAGGCATTAAGACTTGTCAGTATTAATTTTTTTATGCGGTTACAAAAAGAACAACAAATAGAAAACAAACAAAAAATCAGACAAAAGTTGCCAGAAAACGCTTTCGAAGCCATAAAGCCATATTTTGGCCGTCAAAATATGTTTAATTGAATTTTTTTTGGACACCCATATTGTAGTATGTGACCTCTTACTAAAAAGACTAGGTAAGAAGAAGACAAAAAAGAAACAAAGGGCAAAATTAAGTAATACTTCAAAAATATTTCCAAAGTTTTGAAAGCCATTAAATACAAAACGAAAAAAATAAATAGGTTCATTTATTCTTGCAAAGGAAGATCATGATACCCGCAATAATGCAGCATATGTCTTACGGCTACAATAAGAGCGTCAGTTATGACAAAAATCCAAATATAATTAACTTTTTCTTGTGAAAAGCCTGCGTCGAAGCCAGTAAATTCATAACGAATTCTCTAAAAAAATTAGATTTTGTGACACCAATCGATTCTAACACCTTTCCCTGACACGAGTAGTGTCACATTTGACCTGTAATTAACGACATTAGGTAACAAATAGATAATAAAGGGATCAAAATTGCGAAAATAATAAATGTTTATTTTCATTTTGGAAAACAATTGTTTTCGAAATCATGAAAGCCATCAGCTATGTACTAATATCAGAATATTGGTTAACTACGGTTCCATTAAAAGGCAGTGAAATCTGCCATTATACAGGAACTAAAAACGACAGTTAAACACAAAATAAAAAAAATCAATTAAATTCTTCGAGAAAGTAGTGTCGAAGCCGTTGAAACCCAAAACTATTTCTTTAAGGATTTTAATATTATCGATGGTGCCGTATTTTGAACGCCAATAAAGTGATATGTGAACTGTCAATAACGTGATAATTTGACAAAACCAGAAAACGTTATATATGGGCACATACGTAAAATTTTTTTAAAATGTGCAATCTAGCAGTATCAAAGCCAGAAAACCATAACTTAAGGCGAACAACCGCAATTGAGATGGAATCTTAAATTAGTACAAAGTAAAAGCATCCTTTTTGCTGACACTAAGCTACAAGTTGACCAAATTAATAATAAAGAATAGACGCAAATTCAATAAGCCATTATTCATTTGAAAGTCAAAAATTTTTAAAAGTCAAAACGACCATAGGCTATAAAGTAAAAAACTCGATGCATTTATTTAGGGTTGCATATGAAGTCAACTGGATCTAGCACTTCTGAGCTTTGATTTGAAATGTTCTGCTCTTCAATTAATATAAAAAAATATCGACTAATTTAATTTGAAAAAGTTTTACCGACTGATTTTAATCCGAATTATTTTTGGATTGTAACAGCCCAAGATTGCTCCAAAAACAAGCTGTTTGCCCATTAGGAAAACTTATTTGTTCAAATGTTACAGATAAAGATAATTTGTTAGTTAAAAAATAACAAAAATATTGCGTTTTTGATAATCAACGAGTAAAGTAAGCAAAAAACTGCAAAGTTCTGATTACAGAGCACTTACAACGGAAATTGAAGTAGAAATAACCCCCTTATGAGTCTACAAAAGTTATGTTAGTGGTGTTTGGGTGTGTACTTTCGGCAAATTTAATCAAAGTGGACTAAAGAAGCCTATTTCGTGCTGTTTTTGATGAAAAAGTCTGAATTTTGAAATACTTAGCCAGAATTTTTGACAAAAAATTAAAAGAAAAAAAAATAGCCAACAATATTTTTCGTCTTTAAAAATAAGATCAACCGCACTTTTTTGAAAAAAAGTTGAACATATTTTATCAAAAAAAAAACGAAATTTTAGTAAAAAATTCAGGAAAATGTGAATAAAAACAACGGAATTCACTCTACTTTTCTCAGTAGTAGAAAATAGAAAAAATCATTTTGATTCCATATTCTACACTTGACGAGCTTTCTAATGATGCCACTCACAACTCTCTACGATTAATATATCGATCGGCCAAAATTGTCTGAACAAAAAAAACCCATTTGAGTAGTTCCTGCCCCCCTCAAATGGGGTAGGAACAAAAGTATTTTTGGCATCTTTTTTAAGAATTTGCATAACATAAGGCAGATTAAGGGGGTGTAAATTTTTGCTGTATGGTCAGAATTGAATTTGATTGCCTTGAGAAATCATGTTACGGGAGGCAAAAATTTCATTCATTTTTTTTTAATTTGACGTCTTGCGCGATTGTTGCAACCTTTCAATCCCCTATTATTAGGGAAATGTCGGATGTTTTAGAGGCGTTTTCAATACTGTCGAGGCAGGCAGCATTTTAATATATAAAAAGCTTCTTTTTGCATAGAAATGATTTTTGAAAGAAATTCATTTTATATGTACAATACGTCCCTTATTATGAAGAACAGACAATTTTCTTGACTAAAATTAGTAACCCTCAGTGTATTTTGTGGCACTTAGACTACTACCTAAATAATCCAGCCCTCCTCCCCCCACCCCAAAGAAGTCCCTAAGTAAAATGCGTGAACGAATTGAAAAGCGTTTATGTTTTGATTTCGCAGTGATTTGTTTTGCCTGACAAGTGTAAAAATTGGCCTAAAAAACATATATTACGATTCTGGTTAATTTGATTACTTTAGACGGTCATGTTTCCTAATTTTGAGTTGATGAGTAAGATTTATAGCAAAAAATGAACTTAGAAGTTCAAATTAGCTTTAAGAAATTACAAGTCATTTATTTTATTTGCGTTTGAAACTCAACCAGGCGAACGAGAGAAACTTTCATGTTAATCCCTTTGTTACTTCCATTTTTCTACTTTGCAATGTTTTATGCTAATAGAACAATGGCGCTGCTTTATAAAAAGGACTCCATTTTTGAGGGAAAGAGCGCGGGACTCTAACCGGGGAAATTATAAATAGTTAGTAAAAGCAGGCAAATGAGATATAAAATTTCCCCCCGAGTTGAGAGAAAAGACAGGATGTAATGGAATTTTTTAATGAGACGGGAAAGGGGCCCGGCTGATGATGAAAATGAAGAATGAACAAAATGCCTCCTTTTTTTCGATGAAAACAGAGAAAAAGAGCTGCCTTCTTGTTTGTTATGTGCAAACAAATACCACACGTTTTGACTATCAGATGAAATACCCTTCTCAAAATACATCAATTTGTTATGTATTTCTATAGCAGCACTGTCAAAATACCTCCGCATTTGGTAGGTACTGCATAAGAAGTGGGAAATATGCTTTAAGTCTCTCGTCAGCTCAAGATATTTCGACATATACTAATGACTCTAATTCAACTAATTTTGTTACATGATAAACTTCCCTTAAACTGCCCCGATATTGTGACAAATGGCTTTATTTTCTAACACCAAATTCGGTACAGCGGAAAGAATGCAGCTTCTTCAAAAAGACCTCAAAGTGATGCAGCTCTGTTCAAAAAAATTGGCCTGATTTTTTTTTAGAAAAAATAAAATCTGCTCATTTGGAAAGGAAGGGTGGCCTTGCTGTCATGAGCTACTATTTATCTGATGCCATATAACTTTTATTTAAAAAAATTAGTTGTAGAGTATAGTTAGTTTGTCTTTAAATAGAACAACCCAAAGTTTGGTGGTAGAGCAAATCAGCGCTGAATTAGTCTAGAGACATTCTATTTTTCTGAATGGCCAGTAATCTGTTCATGTCCCATCTTACACAAGCTAGTTTTCATTTTTGAGTAAAATTTACTAAATGAAAAATAAAATGTTCAGCTTAACTTTCCGCCAACGATGTTTGTTTTATATGCGATTCGAACTTCTGTACGGGTACTTGTAACATTTAATTTGCGTAACAAGTCGTAACCACTAAGCTAAATAGGCTTTGTGGTAATTGCCTGCAAACTAGCTCAAGTAAAAAGAGTGTGCATACTACTATAGTAAATACCAGTTATAAGCTTCAAAAGTATGACATTATTCTGCTCAGACTTAGTTTTGGGGTAAGAGTTATCTTCATGCTATACAGGATAGGTTTAGTCTGGGTGAACTCTATGACCTCAACATAATCAATATGAAGAATAACTGCAAATAAAGAAAATTAAAAGATTCTGGAGATGCTATGTTTCAGATTTGAATTAAATTTTTACTCTTGAAAAGTGCTGGTTCAACGCTGAAATGCTCTGAGACTCATGTCTGGGAAACTGATGTTTGTGTGAGATCGACTCACTGACTACAACAATGACTTTCTTAAACTCTTCAAACTTTCCCTAATTTCTCTAAAAATTTTTTCTCTATTACAAGCCTCAGTCTAGATGAGAAAAAAACCGACAAAATTTAAGAAGTCTTTGGTATGATTGTAATCAAACACAGGGAAAGTTAAAATGCTTGATATTATGGTTATCATCGGATTGAAACCTCGAAACACTTCAGTTTTTTGTGGAAAAATTTGAAGTGTTTTCTATCATGTAGCGACACGTTATGCTAACTTCTTTCTCGCAAAATCTTAATATCTACTTCTTTAACATAAAATGTTGGACATGAAATAATACTTCTTCCTTAGATCGCAACAACAATTTATTTTCTTACAAACAGATATATTACAAACGTTCATTTTTTATTATTTTAAAAAGCACACATCAGGTTAAGCCATGACTAAGTATCATTTTGATTTTTTTCATAAAACATATGAAACTCCTTATTGGTTATTCCCATTTCTTGATTGATTTCTGGTGATAGTTAACATTAGCTTAATTGAGTATAATGATCAGACGTATTTATTTAAATAATGCTCAATCGCGTCATCAAATAGCCTGGTAACTTTTCCCTCTCATTTTAAAACTTCACACATAATTATTGAGGAAACTTAAAATGCAGAATGTATGATAAATGAAACTTAATTTTTTCTTTTTCCTTAAAAAAGCTGAACATATCAACGATTTACTGCGTATAAATTTCCTGAGCATGGAAACAAAAAATTATAATAAATGGCAAAAGTAAAATTATAAAAAAGGGCTTCAAAGGTTCCAAAATAGATTTTGCAGAGAAGTTGCAACTTGCAAAAGTTTTCACCACTTGATACCTAATCATTTTTAGTTTATGAATAATATTGGCATAACATACATCAACATTGAACGAGAAACACACACACACAGACACAGACACACGCACACATACACACACACACAAACACACACAAACACACAAACAAACACACACACAAACACACAGACACACAAACACACACACAAACACACACACACACACACAAACACGCACACATATATACACACACAAACGCACACACAAACAAACAAACACACACACACACACACACACACGCACATACACACCCACACGCGCACATACACACACACACAAACACACACTCACACACATACACACACACATGCACACACACACACACACACACACACACACACACACACACACACACATACACACACAAACACACACACACACACACACACACACACAAACACACACACACACACAAACACACAACAAACGCACACACACATACATACACATACACTAAAAATCCAACCCTCACTTTCAACTGTTTTTTTTTCTTTGGCGCTGTGCTCAGAAATGACAAGAGCACCTATATATTCATTTAACAAAATCTACAGCAATTATTCCTATTCCGTGTCCCTATTCAAGAATGTTTTGGTTCTAAAGGTCAGGTATATTTGTTGATGTTTTGCGTAATATGTTGATGATATAATTGTTGATGTTTTGCTGCGCTTAGTTGTCATCAACTTCAGTGCCCTCTGGTAAAACAGGTTACTTTCATGTAGCGCAAAGATTCTTAGAAGTGCAAGACCTTGAGAAAAATGTATCACGCATATCAAAGGTTTTTCGGAAATTTGTACGAAATGCGCTGAAAACAACTGAGTCTAAGTTCAAAAGATGCTCAAATTGAGCCACGAACTGAAAAAGCAGTGTTTTTTTTTTAAATAATATTCAGCTTATTTAGTTCACTTTTGCGCATTCAACCTATTTTTATACAATTATGTGTTCAAAAAGCCCTGGTGCCTTAACCTAAGGAAGCTAAATCACTATCAATAATCAACGATGCTAAGGAAAATCGAATGCTGATGCTAAAAATAAGTATTCAGTGGGAATGAATGGGTAGGCGGAATGGGAGCTGAAAACGGCTTTTTGATTTGTAGGCCAAAATTCATATCTTTGCAAGATTCTTGCAAGAATCTTGCCAATTATGAATTATCATGCAAGAATCTTGCAAGGTTTGAGTCCGCTCATCACATAGTGGAATAGGTGGAATTTGTGGATTCGTACTCACTTGTGGTGGACATGAGGATGTCGAAACTGCGCTTCCACTGCTCCAATTCAGAGTTAGAAGCGTTGATTCTAAACATAATGTCCGGTTATAACGCGAAACCTCCTCCTACACTACAGCTGTGACGTCACAGATACCCACAGAAGGACAAATTTAATATATATATATATCATAAACTCATACACTACAAAAAATAAACATTCGATTGATCTTCGAGTAATAATGATAATTCGAGATTAATTTAGAACTGAATGTGAAGTCGATGCCAAATATCTCAATAAATCTGTGTGAACAAGAAATATATATATTTTTCGAAAACGTATTAATAGACCTGTCGGGAATTCTATTTTGTACAAAATTGTATCTTTGCTTTCGAATCTTAAATAAATTCAACCACTTTAGGTTTAAAATAATTTATTTGTATAATCTTCGAAAAAATTGAAAACTAAACAGGTAAAGATTTACTGTAACTGAAATTTTGGAAGCTGTTAAAATGCGGGATATAATGAAATGAAACAAAATGAACTTTTGACCGAAAAGGTCAGTATTTCTTTGTTAAGAAAATGCGATTGAATTTTGTAAAGTAATCAAAACAGAAGAGTATAAGTCATTTAGCTGATTAAAACTCTGAAAAAAAGTAAATAAATATTAAAGTAGCTTTTTCTCAAGAGCGAAGAAAAATATTGCAAAATACGCCTATAATTACAGTGAATGACCCAAAGTGACGTCAATAGATGGGAAATTCTTTATCAGAAACAATTAATATGCTTTTGCTTGATGCAAAAACTGTTCAAAAAATATCAAACTGTTTTAAGTTAAGTAACAAAAATGGAAAGAAAGTAATCAAAATTATTAAATTCGAAAGTCATACCTACAAAAACTGTAACAGGGATTTTCTAATTTAGTAAAATAAATTCTTTCTCAGTTTTGAATTACTAAAAAAGATAAAAATTAAAACAGACAGCGCGACGGCTGTTTTGTAAAATGAAACCGTACTAAGGCCGCGCTTCAGTGCTATACAAAAAAGGCAGGAAAAAGTAATATTTCAGAGGTATTTTGGGCAAAGAAAAGCGTGGGTATAAATTTTGGGTTTTTAGTCTCCGAGCAAATTGGCTCAAGTAATTTGTTGTAAGAGCACTTCACTGAATTTTCTCAGATCTTTTAATTCGCAACTGAGCTGCGCTGGATGAAAATCCAGCAGTTTCCTTTTAGAATTTTCCCATTTTTCAGTCACACCAACAACGTTCTTTTCCTAGCAGTATAGTTTTGTAACTCGCTGCGCTGTTTATAGTCGATCCAAAGGAGATGACACAGTTACGCGTAGAGAGTAGAGGTGGTGTGTTTTTGAACGACGGAAAACGTTCATTCAATTGTCCAATAACGCTTTTCCCCGCTTTTAGTGTTAATATAACACCGCAGCCATTTTTACACCAAATTGAACGCCATATCGAATTCATGCTAAAGTATTACACAATATTCAGTATATACACACATACATACACACGCACACTAAAAACAACAACAACAACAACAGCGAAAACCGAAAAATTCATAGTATTCGTTCGCTAATAGGGAGTTATTGTAAATTATTATGGAAAATATATTATTAATGGCTGGTAATACAGGGCATAAATTTTATGCTACCATCGTGAACAAAGAAGAAAACGTGTTGAGAAAACCAGATGTTTTCATGCCGCTCATCCTCGTATGAAAATTTTCTAAGCTGGTCGAAATGGTTGATAAGCACTAAGAAAGGAGAAAAAAGGGGATGTATCATTAAATTAATGAGCTGACTATAATCCTTCCGAAAAAATACTGCCTTTCTCTCAAGCAATCCTGTTCCTAAGTTCATTCATTTCATGTCAGTTCTAAGGTTCAGCGTCAAAAACATTGAGGTGTTGTATTTTGTTTTCAGAATAGAAAAATTGCCTTTACTTTTCAAAAAGAATTCGGGGTGTATGTCTGACGGAATGAAAACTTCAACTTTTTGGGTTTTCCTTCAGTGATCCATTTGCCAGAGAAAAATACAAGAATCCAAAGGAGAAATTATTTTTCATCGTTTTTCTCAAGATAAAAACCACAGAAGGTCACATAAAGAGACAGTTGCGATGGAAGAGAAGAGACAGATACTTTGAAAACAAATATATAATCAAATTAAAGTTTTCAAAAAGTGTGTTGTTTTTACATCCATTGACACATTTAAACCTTCATTTTTATCTTTTCAAATTTTCTAGGATGTAATTAGGAGATTGTGGGGTCGCAACCCACAAAAATTCCAAACGTTACTCTCTCTATAATGGCGTTGACATAACATCAACATAACGAGCTGGTAGTGGCGCTAATATTTCAAAAAATAAAAAAAAATCTGTAACTGTTGGCATTTTTGAATTAGCGTAAGTTTGGTCTAGATAGTTTGGTCATGGCTCTTAGAAAACCTAGTGTTTAATTTCTATCCTAATAATTTGAAAATAGTTCAATATATATATATATATATATATATAATATATTATATATACATATATATATATATATATATATATATATATATATATATATATATATCAAATTTCAGCTTCATTGCAGAAGTTGGCCGCTTTGTTTGTGTAGAAACTAATAACTCAAAAAACTAAATCGAATTGCGGAAATTGTTTGGGACACAAGCCGACAAAATTAGTGACAAAGTTCACGCATTAATTTTTCTTGTTGTCCGAAGTTAAAAAAGGTTTCAAATTGTAACAAAGTGATAAATCGTGAAAATGGATTAAAAGGTTACAATTAAAATCCGGAAAGCAGCCAAATATGCCAGAATATCAAAATTATATTTCACAGCATTTTAGTTTACGCAGTATTGAAGTCATAACTTTTGCGTTTTCAGCTTTTGGGAAACCCTTCTCAAAAATTTTCTTATTTAAAGAGTAAGATAGGCTACTTTTTCTACTCACAACTATTCTTTCAGAATCCTTTCATTGTTAAATTTAGCTTTTGAATGAAAATGATTCAAAACTATTTGAGGAAATTAGGTTTTTGTTATACGAAAAATTAATAAACGTCATGAAATGTTTATTGTTTTTTAAACAAAATGTGTACTAAACAATGAAAAAAATTTCAATTGGTGTAATAAAAATTTATTCGTCAATCGCATTAAGTCCATTTTGAATTGAAAAGACCGATTTATACCCCTATATGTTTGATCAATTTCGGTTTTTATTAGAGATAAATTCATCCAACTAACTTAACCTCCCAGAGAGTTTTTTGTTGCTGAATCATAGTTCTGTTCTTCCGGATTATTTGTTGGCAGAACGCTTTGACTGAAATTAAACAATGATCTGTTCTATGTTGTTTTGGTGTAATTTTCGTAAAAATCACTTTGAAAAATAGAACATAGATTTTGCTCATTGCGCTCGGGAATGTCAAATTGTAATGGATTCATGCGCCCCGTGTTGAGAATTTCGTCGGATTCAAACACATGAAATTGTCGGTTTTTGTTGGTTTTACTTCGCCACAACCGATCAAAGCCCTATCGTTTTTTCGTCCATTTGATCGATTCTCGTCGGTATTTAAACGTAAGAACACATTAAACGTGAACTCTTATCAACACATTTTTGACATAACATTAACTCAAACTTTCTGAGCAATTTTGCAAAAATTAAGAAAAATAAGCTCGGCTTTTCTGGCTTATTGGTAACGAAGTTGCGCAAAAATTTAGATATTTAATAGCTCTGATAAAAAATATTAATTTTCCTCTATTAGGACACTAATTTGGTCACTGTAATAGGAATATATAACTAGACTCAGAAAATGAGATAAATTTGTGATGTTGATCAAAACGGTTTTCACGCTACGTAAAAGAACGTGAACGAATTGGATGAATTAGTTTCTATTTGTAGTCATAAATGACCTGAAATGAACTAAAATGAAATTGATAACGGAAAAAATTGACCATATTTGGTAATATTAAATTACATCAGTTGCATATTGCGCCGTAACTGCACGATATGTAATACAATTATCCATTTAGCAAGTAGAAATTCAATGTATTCTTACCGCTTCATAATAGAATTAAATTTTCCCGCACAATAAAATACGTCTTTTGTACTTTATGCGCCTGATAGGAAAAATGCGCATTAAAATCAATAAAAAATTTTGCAAAACTATGTGCCTATGTATTATAAAATTTAGTCACGTATATACAGTAACAAAAAGCAGGGCAAAAAAGCGTCAAACTAAAAAGAAAGATGTGATAAAATTTATGAATTTATTGAGGTCACGTTAACAAATTTTTATGACAGTTTCGACGGTGTAAATAATGCTTGTTTTTCACGCTGACGTGAAAACTGATGCTTATATAGTTGCCGAATTTCCTGACGGCTATCATCATTACTTTTAAATAAAGCAACACTGAACTGGTTTACGCTTTGTTTCAGTCATGGTCCGAGTTTCAAAACATTTCAGGCGATTATTTTTAGTTCACACATTAATCGCGGTTTCAAGATTTTTCAGCCCAAAACAGTAGTTTCATTAACAAATTTCATTGAAGCGCACGAATAGCTTACATTTAAAACAAACTAAACTAATAATCTATTTATATTTTTTTCGAGTCATTTTATCTTCAGTCTCGGTTTATTTAAATATAGATTTGTATTCGCTATAAAATTAATTTTAAATTGCACCGCCAAAAAAATGTGCAATTTGATGTGCTTTTTTGAAATTCTCATGCTAATTTGCAGCGGAAATTCTCCTCTCAACTTTTTTCGCGCTTTCAATTTTCTTGTAAATCTTGGTACTACAACTATAGGGCACCGCTCAATTAGGATTGTAAAGACTTTCAGATTAGCAATCAAGCGGGTTGTGTCTCTCTTGTAGCTTGGTTAAGGTGACGTACAACTATGCCGACGTAATACTATGCCGACTATATGAGTGCCGAAAATTTATTCACTTTTTCACCCGATAAAATTCTAAACAAATCAAATCAATTTAACCGAAATGAACGCAAAAAACTTCTGAATCACAATGAAATGGCGAGATTTTAGATTTTTTGTTTATTAGGACAAGATAATTGGGGCGAGAAATATTTGAATCAAATAATGATAATTGCGGACCACGGCCATGCTTCAGCGGCCCGTGGGACTTGATATGAATCTATCACAACCGAACTACTGATAAGCGTGCCCTGTTTGTTTTGAAAACAACATTTGGTTAGCATTTAGTTGATAATTAATTCGTAATAGCAGTGTCGGCATTTTTATAATCAATTTCAGTTTCGGCACTCTTGAACGTCGGCATAGTTGTACGTAATCCTTGGTTAATACGGCAATGTTTCTAACATCAGCTATAATATTTACAAGATCATACGTTATTGTCCGTGTCTTCAGAAATTGGAAACAATAATATGTTTATTTTCTGGAGTTTTCTATTTTGGATTGATTTGTATCGCCGAACAACAAGCAGTCAGCACCCAAAAATTGGGTTTTTTGAAACTTTCCCCAATATTTGAGATTCACCGATAGTTTATATGTCAAAAATACATGATGCAAACAAACCGTAACAAAATTATAAGTATGCCAATCAAACAAAAGGTCACTAGAACTCTGAATCTAAACAATTTGTTCACTATCATGTCTAGAAAATCGGATGAAACATTCGTGCTGTGCTCAAAATAGACAGTTTTGTCAAAGCCAATACTAGAATAAAAAAGTTATTTAACCATGCGGCATCAAAACAATTTTTTGTCCAGAATTGGGCTTAAATTGGCAGATAAAGTCTTTTAGAAGGTTAAAAAGGCAATCAAATAAAAAAAATAAACTGGGGAAAAACTTTAAAAAATTTAGTCCGACCCTTAGTCCGAGCCTTCCAGCCAACACTCGGGCGCAAGGGCCCTCTTGTCAAGTTGCCCTTCGGATGACTAAACTTCCCGGACCCTCGTCCTATAGCATATAAGTGTTGAAACATTGGATTCCATTTGTATAACATCGGCCCAGTACTGTATCAATGTATCTTAAGGGTGTCTTTCCACTCATTATGTGCAATATAAATGCCCTGAAGAATAGATACTTTTTTCTGAGAATAGACTGAGCATCCTTGGTTTTGATTCCAATAATGTTCATAGAAAAATCATGGAAAATTGTGGAAATTTCGGAAAAAAATTGAAATTTTGGACAATGCTTTTTTGAGCGTGACGACTTCTTATAATATTAAAACGTTGCAAAAACGAATTAACATTAGAAAAAACCCACAAAAACGAGTAAATACAAGCCAAGTGCCTGGAACCTGCCAGATATTCGAATTTTGGGCGCATCGTCCAGATTTTATGGTTTCTATTTCAGATTGTAATGATTTTTTTTACTGTAGAGGCCTATTTTACTCTGACATGAGCTCTGATCAGAGAGTGAACAGACTGAAAATTAGTTCTGGCCAGCTTTTGCTAAGGATTGAAATTCAATGCTGTTTTCACCCGATACAGTCTTCGATTTATTTGTTTGACATTACACTTTTCATGGTAAAAAGTGATATGGTCAGAATATGTTCATGATAAAAATACAGACTGAGAAATACTATGATTCAGCGCTGAGTTACTATGTTACTATGATCTGGGTTATGCTCTAACATACACTTAGAGAATCAAGGGTAAAAATTACCAAGGCACTTATTCCTCGAATCAGCTCAAAATAGTGAATTATTTTGTAAACAATTGATGGAAAAGCATATGAAGAGCACGTTCGCGATGGAAAAGACGCACAATGCGAATTTTCTAGCACCCTTCTTTTTTTCTTATAAGTTTTTTGTCCCACATAGTTGCTCCTTTCAGTCTAATTTTCTTGCCCTCTTTAGTCAAAGTTATAACCAGTGTAGGCTTTAGCAAAACCTAAATTTTGCCTCTTTCTCAAGTTTTTACAAAAACTCCTCCTTTGTGTTCACGTTGGGTTCTCTACAGGGGCGCAATTACCCTCGCGTCAGTTCACTATGTCCTTGGAGCAACAAAGATTTATAGTAACATATAAATTAGTTGGCACAAAATGTTTACATCTCACATTGCGGTGAAGTTATTTTGTAAAGACAAAGAGCACAAATGTTCGGAAGCATATTTACTTGAAAAAAGGATCTAGTTTAGGAGAAACAAACGTCTCTGCTTAGTTTAAATCAGCGAGTTCCTAGTTTATTTCATTTTATCGGAACTGCTGGTGTATGGCGATGCAGAAACCGATGTCGTCTCCCGACCAAATACCGCACTCTGGGTCACGCTATCATTGCCCGCGCGAGATCCCCGACTAGAAGTTTGGCCCATTGTTCGCTTCGGAGTTCCCCCACCGTGAGATCTATTCAGATTAACCGGCCAGCCCATGTACAGCTGGGTATTTGGAACGTCTGGATACCAGGGTTCCTGGAATCTGTGGAATATTGCATTGTTCTCTACGGCAGTTCGAAACGGTCCGTGAACAATTGGGCGAACAGGGTTTTGAACAATGTCCTCGGCTGCAACTGAACTAGATCTGGACTCTTTTTCACTGTGACCTAACTGGTCGATAAAGCTCCGAATGTCGCACCCAATTTCACCCAAGCGTTGATGTTTCCGTCTCGGTTTGTCAACAAAGTCGGGTCCGAATAGGTACGAAATATCATTGGAGGCCTCTGCGCCCTTTCGCCCTATTCCGATGTAGGTCGTGTCGCTATAGAGACGAGAACGGTAGTCGCCCACGCCATCGGGTCCCGTGTGAAGCATTTGACCACTGTTAGCTGGGGGGAAGGGGTAGATGGTCCTATCACCGACTACACGACTTGCGCTTTTGGCCATGTTTGCTTCAATTATTTATAAAGTTTTGTACAATGGTTGCAATATTTTCGATAAATAATGATAAAATTGATCGCTGAATTGTTTTTCAAATCAATGGAATGATATAATTTGATGAGAATTATTAGCTAATCAAAATTGCACTACCCGAAATTTGGCGACAAAAATAGTTTACAAGCTCTTTTTTGTTCAAACTTTTCAAAAGTGTTCACACAATGAAGAGACTGTATTTGAACGAGAAACAAATAATACACAATATACAGTAGACTGCGTCTGCTTTTGACGTGTTTTGATTTAGATTTAAAATGGCACCATTTATTTAAATGTTTTGTTCTTTTTAAGCTCATTATATATTGAGAGCAACGGCAGGTGATGGCCATCAGAGCGACGCGCATTGATTTTTGTTATGGAGAAACCGTCCAAATATAAAAAAAACACTGAATAAATAACAAACATTGGAATTACTGCAGCCATTCCCCTATATTAGGATAATTTGCTAAGACCTCTAAGTAATCTTTTAAACCAGATTATCATAAACCGCTTTGTTGTTATCAAAGTCTGGAATTAAAGAAGACATTCGTTTCAAGACTCCAAATTTGACACAAAAATCCGCTCATGTCCAAAATTTTTTATTAATCAATTCAATTAGTAGAATTTATGTCTCTTTGTTTGAACCGAGCTATCCGATTTCAAAAGCTTTTTTCGAATACACAAAACGCTCAAAAATGAATAATGAACTTTTAAGGGCCGTGGAACAAAGTGGAGCGAAGCCCTTGGCGACATGATTATTGGCTTTTTTCGTCGTCATTTTTTTTCAAATTTGTTCCTTTTCAGGGCATGTGGGACTGAATTTTTTAAAGTCATAAAATAGAGTAGTGGATCAGAAACGAAATATGAGCTGTCAGAGTCGTCCATATTTCTTGCCTATTTGCATTTTTACAACAAATCGCGTAAAAGTTGTTTTTTCTTACCAATATCTGAAAACACACCGTAAAGGGGAAGCAATTTTATTTCCGCGTTAAAAGTGTTTATTTCACAAAACACACTCTTGGAAAAAAATGTAGGTTGCCATTTTGAAGAAAGCAAAATTATTTTTGAAGACAATTTCGCTCCTAATGCTCGATAATTTTCCTAATTATCGCCAAATAATCACTGCACAAATTTTTCACAAATTACCGAAGCATTTCAAAACTATCAATTATTTCTATAATTTTTTTACTGTTTTTTAAAGTGCATATACTGTCTCAAATAACATAGTTCAAAAAAATTTCCAAGTGTTTCTCAATAATTATAAAATTTGCCATGAATTACAGTTTTTAACTTCTTCTGATGTAAAAAAAACAATTTTTGAAATTTGCCTCAACAGTTTTTGAGTTTTTTGTCGATTTCTCAAAGCATATAGCCGGCATTAAAGGGTATTTTGGCTGCCTACCATTGGGTTTTGTTAAACTTATTGCAAAAAATTCGTTATGAGCGTTCCTGAGTTAAAAAGCAATGAATTAAATTTGTTTAATGAAAATCTTCATTTTTCTCAATTATTAGACAATTTATCAGCTGATTCAACTGACGGGTAGCAGTAACATTGATACGTATCAAAAATTTCAAATTAGAGTGTTCTTCAAGAGCTAAAATGTCTAAAAACACAAAAATTTTTGCGCAGCCCACTTCTCAGTGGCCTAACTTATTTTTAATGAGCCAACTTTTTACCTCTTTTTCCTGATTGCGAAAGTTTCTCATTATAATCAGAAGATTTTTGTGATTTTCCAGCTTAAACTTTTGTTTACAGCAATTTATCAGTAACGGTTGATGGCATGACAGGCTGTAATGGAAAAAATCAAAAAAGTGTGTTGAAAGCAAAGTCAAGACAATAGCAGCCTATCTTAATTAAAAGCACATATACTATAGGTGTTAGAGTCTCTGTTTTTCCGACACTCAACTGGCATTTCTTCGTGTTAAAAACTTATCAAAAACAGAAATTTAGGTTTTTCAACACTTTATTTAAAAGAACGTTCAGAGCCAAACAGCTAATTGGTATGTTTCTTTCAAAATTTTTAAAATCAATTTCATTAAGAAAATTACCAAACCAATCAGCATCTACCTTATAAAAGTTTAATTAATTCTTTTCATTTCCAAAACAACAACTTATTTGATTCAAATTTGCCACCAAAACTATAATTTGCACACAAAAATGAATAAAACAAAAAATGGTCAAACATAACCGACTAAACGTCGGAAGAATTGCTCTCAAACCAAAAGTGGGAGCTCTAGACAAATGCAGCCTGCTTCAATCGGGTGGGGGAGGGAGGGGGCAGCCTAAATGAGACTAAGAAGTTCAATAGTGGGCTTCAAATAGCCACATTAGTGGTTAACATATACCACTATTAAGATTCAGGTGAAAAATGGCACCAGTTTTGGCGCACTTTTCATTTGACTTTTTGTATTAAATTGCCGCTAATTGAGTTCAGCTGCTTAAAATTGTGAGTGAGAGAGTATTTTAGATGACGCCAAACGCAAAAAGTTAAGGGCGTAAAAGTCACTCGAAAAGTCAAAACGGTCAAACAAAAATTTTGCATAAAAAAAGACATACACGTTTAGAATAATTGCTTCTCTACGGGAGCAATGAAAAATCAATATTTCAATTTGAAAGTTTTTCACGTTTCCCTTATGAGACCAGAAACTCACCGCGTAATTGTGATGTAAACAAATTCAGTTTTGAAGAAAGCCAGCTTCTGTTATTCAATTTGCGATGTTTCTTTGGAGAAAGGAATCAATTTTTTAGTGGTTGACAATAGACTATGCCTGTACGCAAGAAAAAATAGGTCTGACACTTAATTGTATTTGAACTACAAAAATTATTGCAAAATATACAGTCTTCTAGAATATGAAAGCAATTGAAGCACTGCCCTCAAACAGTCATCAAGTCGTTTTTGCTTTTCTGCTCTTATCGAAAGATTTTCCGTTCGTTGCTCCTTATTTGGTTTTTCTGTCAGATTGGTTATTGTTATTAAACAATTATCCCTCCAGTTTTTCTTTGAATCAAGCCTCGCATAACTTTCAAATATATAAAAATCTATTCTTCATAGTTTTTAAGTAAAAAATTCTAAATCACAATAACTTGAGGGGAAAAAGCCAGCAACATTTAAAACATTAATCAACGTTTAGTAAAAAAAACATGAAAAAAGTAGAAGTAAAATATCTCACAACAAACTTGTGGCTTGTAAGAAGTGACATAATTGCTTTCGAAATTTGACAAAACAAATTGAATTCCAATTTAATTAGCAAGATTTAGAAACAAATAACTGGTCCAATTATAAAAATTTTTCTGAAAAAACAGTATTGTGTCTATATCTTAAATCAGAGAACTCATTTGAGAACTCAAACTATTAATGAAAAAAGTTATCTATTTCTTTAAGTTTCTGATTGGGATAAACTGGTCCAAGAAAATTGGTATTTTTACAATCAATAATATGTGAAATCAAAAAATGGAAATGAAAAGAGATCACCAATCCGCTAATGGTAATTCTCTTCATCATCGTTTTTTGTCAACCTAGAAATCTATGCTTTTCGTGCACGAAAAAGTATCATTATAGGTTGAGCAGGATTGCGAGCTATTATTAAACGATATCCATGATGTGTTTTATTTATGTTTGTGAAACAAGAGATATTTAACACAAAAAATTAAATACCGACAAGTTTTTACGAATTAGATAACCCAAAACATATGAGAACAAAAAAAGATTGAAATTTGGTCTAATTACTCTTAATTTTTTTATGATAAAAAATTCTGTCTAGTAGAACAAAGCCACGATGTGCATAAACTGTCAAAAAAAAATGTTGCAAATATACTGTGGAAATCGCTCCAAAAATTGCATTTTATCATAACGTTTTTTACCTTTGAGTGTTAATGAAGATGCGAAATCAGATTTAGCATTACAAATCCGAACTTTAGGAAATTTTCGATTTCGTATAGTTTTTGCAATTATTATATCTGAGTGTTGCTACATAAAACGAACAACCGTAATAAAAAACTAATGTAATTAGAGTAGAAATCGATAGGAGCTAAACTTGCAAGTTAACTTTTTATCATGCAAGATAACGTTGTGTCTAAAACTCTTGTATTATTGCAAGATACACTTTTCAAATCACACAGGATATATTTCATTACAAGGTTCTCGCAATATCCTGTAGATAACATTTTGATCTTCCGCGAGAAAACTCTGCAACGTCCTCTATCATTGAAATCTTCAATCCATTAATGAAATCAATTATGTTACAGTTTTTGTAATCGATTCCATTCACGTGAATAAGTTTCGTATCTCCAGTTTTTCTGTTGTTGCTATTAGAGAGAATCAAAAAAGCTCTTACTTGCTCAGTTTACACGTGTTAAATGGAAATGGAAAGTCAATGTCTTTATTAATGGAAGTTAAGAGCTAAGTTTCGCAAATTTTTCAAGATTACAAGTTCTCACAAGCTGATTGGTACTCAGAAATTTGAAAAAAATCTTAAAGTTCAAAAGCAAATTTGTGCTTCATTTCGGCAGCGGGAAGTCAAAAAATTGATTCGGAAAATGCCATCTTTACAATTTTCAACAAATAAAAACATTTTTTTAAAAATAGCGAAAACAATAAACAACAATGGCTTCATTTTAAAAAAAACTCAGGTGCCAATGGTAATAAAAGAAATTTTGCTCGATAAAAAAAATTTTATGTGAAATTATACACATTCACATGTTTATCAATGTGCAAGTATTATTGGCCGTCATGGGGGTATGGCCGACAAGAACATAAGTAGAAACTTAGACTTCATATTCATTATAATTGGCAACAAATTTATTGCGCCAATAAATCACTATTGGTTGCAATATTATCATATTATCCTTGATGTGAGGTCGAGTAGCGTTCCACATGGCATCCGTGATCGCACCCCTTGATGGAGGAAGGGGTAGTGTCCAATCAAGTATAGCCTTTTGTTAGTTGTTTAAGTTGATAAATTGCTGCTCCCAATTTAATCTAACAATTTAAACCCATCTAAGTTGGTTGACACAAATGGTTGGCTAAATTTTTGAATTTTTCGGTTGTCGGCTATGCACCCTATTGGTCAATACGCGTCCACCATGCAGAAACATTACAATCAACAGTTTTTAATTTAGATTATACACAAAATGTCCTAGTTGAGAAGATTGAACAAAAAGGATGAAAACTATGTAAGAAATCTTTGGTATGTTCGGTTTCAAACGTTCGAAATTGTCGGTGCGTTCGGTCTGTTTGGCATTGTCGGTTTCTAACGTAAAAACGATCCGGTATTGTCGTTTTGCGACGCAAGAGTCGGTATGTTCAGCATTTAAACGTAAAAGATTGTCAATACGTTCGGCATTTAAACGTAAGAGATCGTTGGAATGTTCGGTATTTAAACGTATGAGATCGTCTGTAGGTTCGGTACTTAAACGTAAGAGATAGTCGGTATGTTCAGTATTTAAGCGTGCAACGTACTAAGTGTGCAAAACTCTTCCTGAGCTTGTTCTTATATCTGGTTATTTTTAAATTTGTTTTTTTTTTAATCCAAAAAGCTAACATACTTGCTGAACAATGAAGAAAATTGTGCTGTTTGATTCAATTTCACTGAGCTTTGACATGCTTTCTTCTAGTTTACAAGCAAAGATTTCCATGCTCGGTTCCGTTTGAAACCGAACATGCCGACCGTTCTTTGTCTGGTCTGCTGGACTAATAATTGTGTTCTCTCATAAACAAACAACGATACCGAATCTCTCTTACGTATAAAAAACAACAATATCGAATCTGTCGTGCGTTTAGAAACGACGTAACCGGATCTTTTTTATGTTAAATACCGAACAAAAACGATGTTGCCGACTATAAATTAAAGAAGCTTTTGATGTTTTTGGCTAGAAAAAATGACGATAGCGACGATTTCTTATGTTTAAAAACCAAAGACTTGTCGACTAGGGCGTACTAAATTTTTCCGCCAATTGAGATTGACAACAACTGGCAACTCTTTTCCCAGCTAACAAAATAAGAGGTGAGACTGGTAGAAATTTAAAATTTTTTTAAACAGCCAAGACAGAAAAAAAATCTAGAGCGCTGTTTAATTGGGCCTCTGGTCAAGAATTGAAGCAGTTTTAATTGTAGCGAATTTCAAATTGTTTCAACTCACTTCAATTAGCCCCGCACATTTTATGAGGATATTTTAAAACCCATGTTCGATTGTGATAGTTTTATATCAAGCCCAAGAGCCGCTTAGGCATGGCCATATATATATATATATATATATATATATATATATATATTATATATTATATATATATATATATATATATATATATGTATATATATATATATATATATATATATATATATATGTATTTATATACATATATATACATACACACACACACATATATATATATATATATATTTATATATACCTATACTTATATATATATATATATATATATATATATATATATATATATATATATATATGTTTGTGTGTGTGTGAGTGTGTTTATCAACCAAGCTCAAAACTTTTGACGATTGTTGTATCTTTAGTAGGTTTCCATAAACTCCATATATGGCGTTTTATGATTGCTAAGTTTCATTCCTGAAGATCATCCCGGGTAAAGAAATAAAACAGGGGTGGCATTTCAGAGCGGTGAAATGATAGAGTTGAGATAACTGGGGCGAAACGATAGTGAAATGATAGAGGGGTGAAATAATTGGGGTTTAAAAGATAGATGTTAAACAAAACCCGGAAAATAATTTAAACTAACTGAGGTGGTAAATTTCTGCACCCACTGGCCGCGGACGTCTTGTTATTGCCACCAACTCCACCTATATTAGCTGCAGAGCCCCGCTTGTTCGTACTGGTAGCCGAGTTCCCGTTCTGTCCCCCGCCCCTAGAGTTTGATGTACCCACTCCTCCACTTCGACTGCCCCCCGCTGATGTTACTGATGGACCCCCTGTGAAATAACAAATCCCAAGGTTATCGCAGAGAACTATTGAAAAAATTCAAAAATTAAACAAGTTAGCTACAATGCATGGTTTATTTTACAAGATTGGTATCCTGTGAGTATTTTGAAGACGTTTAATGAATTGTGAGAAATATGGAGCAACAATCGTCTTCAGCACCAAAGCCCGCCCCAATGTTTTTTAAGGGTTACCATACAACGTTGAGAGGAGCGTTTATTGGCAAAGTTAGAAGACGGGGGTCCAGAGCGTTGGTGAAAAAAGTTGAAAAACTGTTTTGCCACAATGAGGTGAATAATGACAGCTGAAAGACGTCTTTTTCAACAAAAATTTCAAATTTCAAAAATATTTTGAACAGCTAACTTCAAAAAATGAGGAGCAGAAAATTAATTCAGTGCTCCGAAATTTATCAAATAAAAGTTTTTGATAGCAAAGTAGAAATCGTATCCGTGTGAGGCATAAAGGGCAGAACATCCAATTTTGCCATTTGTAGAAAAAACAACCGAAGGATTTTCGAACAAAAGATACCCCTATAACTTCAGAAGTAAAAGGTTAAATTAAACACTACAACCAAAAATAATTAACTTGGTTAACAAAACGGTGATTGTCAATACAACAGATCAACAGTTTATGAATCTCATTTCGTCGGCATTTTTTATTTTTCACATGTAAAATGTATGTTTTTATTCTCCCCACTTTGGTCAGGTAAGAATAAAAAATACTAGAACTGCACATTGATAAGTCTCCCGTTTGTTGCAATCGTTTTGGCGACTTATCATTAAAGGCCAATCTCGACTCTTCTGATTCTGAATTTGTTAAATCTGGCCATAAAGAGCGTGTCAAAATCATTGAGGCAGACCCCTTGATCATATCTGTCGACAATGATTGCAACAGTACTGGATCTACCATCTCCCCTCCGAGCAGTCGATCACCCAAAAAGCAAAACAGTCTACTATGGAGCCCGTGCCAGCAACATTTCCGCTGATCCCCGAATAGCGGTGATTGACAAGGATTGCATTAGTTTACAAAAAGCTACAGACAACCCCTGCGCTTGGAAGGAACGATTGTCACTTAACACAGCCAACCGCTTGAGTGTTTTCTTGAAGGTTGCCGATATCCCGCCAAGAACTTCAATTGCAAGGAGAACAAATGTGATTCCCATCTTTGCGCAGTTACGTCGTGGAGACAATATTTTCTTTCATCTGCTGCATCAAGTGCGTATCCTGCCTTTGTAGCCGCATTAGTGAGAGAGTTGGATTGCAGCGACGAAGTAACAGTTACATCAAATGCAGCAGGTTTTCCCGCTTTCCAAGTAGGGACAAAGATGTCTCCAGGGCGTGACTGGCTTTCTGGAATTAGGTTCTTTTTTTCCACTACTGGTGAGAGATTCGCAGATGAGCAAGCAGACACTAATTTATCTCGAATACGGTCATGTCTTGCAATTGCGTCTCCCCGACCGTGACACGCAATGGCATGATCCCCATAGATGTCAAGAACTCCTGCTTTACAGAACGGGCACTTCCTTTCGGCGTCGTAGACAGGGACACCCAACCTGTACTTTGCACTAATTCTAAACTCATTTGGTGCCATATGAAGCCCAAGAGCTGGAATGGGGGGAGCAGACAACCAAGCTCCAGCATGTCGGACAGAAAATGAGAGAAGTCGGGCGGATTCTCTCTCACAGGCTAGATTCTCTTTGAGAACATGAAATTTTTCATTATCAAGAGAATGCTGGATCGTCTTTTGTGAGAGGTTTGAAATGTCCAGTTGTGCTATACTGGAATAAAGATCCTGAAAAACTTGGCAGTTTTTTGGGCTCTCACCGGTTATTTTGGAAACAAGATCTTCAGAGGAGAGAACAGAGCCAATGTATGATACTTCAGAAGATTGTCAAAAGAAAGCAAAAACATAAAATATGTTATTAAAAGTACATTTTATCGAAACTAATGCCCAAAACTTTTAATGGATATTTATTATATATAATAGTGAAGGCACATATATCCAAACTCTCAGTTTTGAAAGTTAACGCAATTCATTTAAAAACTGTTAATTTAATTAGCCAGAAAAATTCCTTCTGGTAATATTATATGTTTAAGACAAAAATTTTTTATTTTAAATTTGATGGAAGTCATAGATGTTTAAATGACTCTGTCAAACTTAGTTTTTGCTTTTGAAGCCTAATTTTCAATTTCAAACACGTCACGTTTTAACCGTAAATTATTCCTCATCAGTTATTTTTGAATTGTTAAACTTTTTTCCACACGTTAGATTAGTATGTTTTAGTTTTAATGGCTATTCCTTCCTCCTGTAGGGCTGCAAAATTCATTATAAGCGCATGAGTTTGTTCACTCAGGGCTATCGGAAAATAACTTTTGTTAGGAGGAACAGTTTCAATTATTCATCAATCGTTTTCATCGGAAGGATAAATTTCAAATTGGATGCTGCAAAGTCGTGGCTCAGCAAAAAAAAATTCCATAAGGAAGAGATTTCTGATTTAGTTTATTGATTTTAAGTTGTTTAAACGCATTTTCTGTCAGAATGACGCAAGATCAGCTAAAAATTGGCTACAGTTTTTTGGCACTTTTTTGAAAATTTCCAAATTGGCCAATTACGTTTTTGCGACTGAAAAAATTTGAGTAAAAAACCTAATTAAAAAAATGCCATTGTGCGTTGAATTACATTTTCATCAACAAGCGTGGTAGTACCAATTGCTTACAAAACTCGTTTGAACAAGGTACCACTGTGTGATTTTTTTAATTCTTTGTCATAGTTTAATTAACTGTTTAATTTTTAACAAACTTTATGTAGAATTTAAAACTCAAATAAAGTAGTGCAGGGTCTTAGCCTCTAACTTCTAACAAGTTTTCAACTTAACTCTTAAATATATAATTATATATATATATATAAAAATGTTTTAATATATATATATATATATATATATATATATATATATATACTCCGCAAAAGTAAGTAATAGAGATATAATCAAGAACAAAATATTTTGAGTCTTATCACATGCCAAAAAATCCTAAAAATCAAATGGTTAAATTGATTTCATCCCCAATTCATTAAATAACATTTAGTTTGAGCTTAGAATTGTAAGTTTCAAAAAATATTCTAAATCTGTTCAGTTGACACAAAGACGAACTGCCATCATTTATCAAGCTACCCGGATTTGAGTCTCAGAGCATTTCACCGCTGAACCAGCATATTTCAGGAGTAAAATTTTAATTCAGTTATGAAACATTGTATCTCCAGAATTCTCAAATATTTTTATGTGAAGTTTTTCATTATTATGATTATATTTAGTCAATATAGTTCGCCCAGGCTAAACTTATCCCGTATAGTCTGAAAAATTTTCGTACCACTAAATTAAGTTCGAGAAGAACAAATTCATACTTTTGTAGCTTATAACTGGTAATTATCATTGTAGTTTACACACTATTTGTACATAAGCTAGTTTGTCAGCAGTTATCACAAAGCCCATTTGGCTTAGTGTTTACGACTTGCTTCGAAAATTAAATGTTACAGGTACCCACGCGGAAGTTCAAATCACATAAAACAAACCTTGTTGGCAGGAGTTAAGCTGAACATATTATTCTTTATGCAATAATTTTTACTCAACAATGAAGACTGGCCAGTGTAAGTGGTGAAATGAACAGAGTACCGGTCATTCTAAAAACAGAATGTCATGTCTCGAGACTGATTCAGCCCTGATTTGCTCTGCCACCCTCCTCCGGGTAAATACTAAGTATTTAATGAATAAACCGCCAACGAAGTCCGAACTTAATAAGTTATTATACTTTGATTCTTATTCAATTGGAAACTTCTGAAAAATATCGCAAGGTTAGTTTTTGCTATTTTCTGTTAGGTTTCTTAAGACATATTTTCGCAGAATTTCCATTGGGTTCAATAATATGCACAAACTAAGTGGAGTGCATCGATAGAAGAGATCCAAAAAATCAAACTCCCCTTCACCCAGGATAATAAAATTTGCTGTGATTTTCTGACCTGTGTTTTGACGAGTGACGTAATTTGTGTTTCCGGGACCCCCGCCCTCCCTCGGCGGGTTGTTGGTGTCTTCGGGACTAGGGTTCTCGGCGGATATGGACCCACAAGAGCAGAACGCACACAACATTGCTAATTCCATAATATGCTAATTGTCCTACTACTGTTATTGAATGAACAAAAGAAAGATGAAAATGTGAGGACAGGGGAACAGTCCCAGACCATAGTTGAGATTATGTTTCGCTGAGGTAAACAATGGCGACTTCAGTCTTGTTCAGTTTGTTTGTTCCACGTGATGCGTGAACTAATTGTAATCAACTTAAACTCCGACGATTTCTTCCACCTTTCAAGCTGAAACACAAAACTACAATCTACCTAAACGATTTTCAAAAATGGTCAAACACACAGAAAATATTTACTGCAAAAATAACAGCAAATTATGAAATTTGGTAACTTGCAATTTGTGATTGTTTAATCATTTTTTAAAAGCAACAAAAACAATATGATAATTAGAAATACTTTGTCGAACTTGATTTACGGAGATTAAATATTTTGCTTGTTTTCATAATAAAAGCTCCATTCTCACTCTAATTTTCACAAGTTATTTTCAAACACAGCGAAAGGTTGTTCTCTTATTAGAAATAGTTTTTGTCGTAATCAATGAACGCAAAGGAGGCCTCGCGGGTCCATTGCTCACATTTTTAAAGTGCGCCTTTTCTTCTAAAACTACTGGGGGGAACAATTCTCAAACAGATGTTAATCAAATTGAGAATTTTGAGCAAATTAAGGAGTTTTGAGACAAAGCTCCTCGAGAACAGAAGTCAAGTAGAGCGTGTAAGAATTCATAAAAGAACTGGACCAGTTGTTTCAGTCCTTGCCTCGATCTAGACTGATATCAATTTAAAATATCTAAGTCAAAAATCTTATTTTTCTTCAAAACATCAAAATATCTGATTAAAAAATATTTTTTCCTTCATGTAAGGGCAGGATTATTGATGAATGTCATTACCCGTTAACGTACAACCTAAATATAAAAATTACTGCCAAACTGCCAAACAATGTCATGGACGAAAAATAACACAGGAAACAACAGTAGCGAATGCAAAAAAGACTAACTTTAAGCAAAAAAAAAATTGTATCGAATTATTTTGTTCAAAATATAAATTTTCGAAGAGTTTTTGCAAAGTAGGGGCATATATTTAGATGTGAATGAAAAAAACTAACTAAGTCAAAAATAGAAGTTGAATTAAACACTTTTTGACAGGTTAACTTGTCTCCTGCCAAAGGTTTTGCGGGATAAATAATTTCAAGATTTGTCAAATTGGTTTTTTGCCATAAAAACAACAATAAAAATCAAAAATTTAAATACAAGATGGCTTGCTCCTGCGAAAGTGCGTGTAGCACAAAATGTTCTAATGCACATCTCAACATTGTTGAAAATTTTTCTTTGTTCTAAGACGAAATGTCTTTTTAGCTAACAATGTCTTGAAGCCATAAGTGAAGCTTTTTCCGTAACAACCTTCAATCAGACTTTTTTTCGGAAAAAAACAATTCAGAACTCTCAAACAAATAAAATTTTACCAGAAGAAAAAGGAATGTGCTGTAAGTTAATTCGCAAAATAACACAAAATTTGGCAGAAACAAAAAATTCAAAAAGCGCACCAGTTGACTTTTAAGTTAACAAATAGAAAATTTAAAAAAAATGGCAGAGAAAATTATGTCAAGTTTTTGTCTCTTTCGTATTAGTTAGGTGCAATCTGTATTCAACTCAT
Source organism: Convolutriloba macropyga (assembly GCF_964194025.1). Classification (NCBI taxonomy): domain Eukaryota; kingdom Metazoa; phylum Xenacoelomorpha; order Acoela; family Convolutidae; genus Convolutriloba; species Convolutriloba macropyga. The sequence goes on along the minus strand of NC_134469.1, from coordinate 17,610,401 downwards.
GTGTCCTATAGTCACACAACTTTGCATTTGGTACATTTTAAAGAGGACCTGACAAAAAAATGTTCTTTCTTTTAATTGTTAACGTTACAAATCAGTTCTTTCTCATATTTCTTCTAACTGAAAAACTTACATTTTTATATTAATTAACTTGCGCTGTTTAATTTTAGTTTATTCTCAATGTGGTCAATAGTTCAAGCTCAAAACTTAAAGCATACTGGTCTATACATAAATTTCACTAAATGCAACAGTTGAAATATTATGAAAAAAAACTTTAAAAAAAAAGAAATGAATATTATATCACGGAAGAAGGGTTAGGACGCATAAGGTTTTCCACTTCACTAGGTCAATTTAACATGTTTTTTTTCACTAAAAATGAAACTTTTAAAGCGAATTTCTATAGAATTTCTGCCAATTTGGATATGAGATCAACTGGACTACTAATGATTATGAGACCAATTGCACGACGGAGGGCATAAGAACATATTTAAGTATCCAAAGGTTGTTATTTCTCTCATTTTTAAGTTTTGGAGTGACCCTCAAGGAACCAAGATAGAAATTTCAAGTCAATTTTGATTCACTAAAACTTGGAAAGTCTGGTGACAAGATGTAGCCTGAATTTGCGCGGACATTTACAGGAAAAGTAAGAATTGAAGTTTTTGCAAAAAATAACTGATTTGTGTTTTACAGTAAAATCATCTTACGAGAAGCCAAAGGGTACTACACTGACAGCTTCGAAACTTCAGTTAATTGGGAGAAAATTACAAATTTAGACCAGTTGAGAGCTTATTTTAGAAATTCAGTTGAAGTAACAGGAATGATCAAAATAACAAAAAAAATTATAGCAATTTTTTCTCTCTCTAAGAAGCACACTTTGTGTTCTTTCGTAGCCACATAGCAAATAATTGTTCTAAAGGCCAAACAAAGGTTCAAAAAACGAACGAAAAATTTCGAATCTGTCATTTGTTTTTCCTCGTTCTGTCGAAAAAATGTTTCTTATAATTTTCGAGTTCGTCAAAAGTATCAGACTAATACAATCGCTTTAGTTTTCGGCCCGTTAACTCACTACGAGAAATTAAAAGGTACTGTATTTTAAAAATTAAGTTTTAGAAGTGAAAAAAATTTTAAAAAAATTTCTGTTTTTTTCCAAGTATATTTTTTTGGCGTCGTCGGTATTAGTTTCTTCGACATCCACTTTTAATAATAATGCTTCTATGTTTGGCTCAATTAAAAATCTGTGGAGCGCCCAAAAGGTTTCAAATTCTCAAATAGTAAAAGAGAAGAACAGAATAAACCAGTAAAAAAACTCTTTTTTCTCTTTTGAAAATTCGAATAAAGCTTTTCCTCTTTTCTTATAAATTTTTCAAACTGATCTCGATTTTCAGCCTGCGATTAAATTTGATCCTTCCTTTTAAAAATCAAAGGTAGCTCATAAGGGCTACGAAATTTTGTTATTCTTTTTCCGATAAAAAAAAACAAAAATGAGAAGAAAAAAAGTGTAATGTCACGGAGCAAAACAGTAGGTTGAATAAAGTTTTCCACATCGCTGGACCAATTTACCGTGTTTTTTATTCACTTGAGGTGAATATATCAGAGCAATTTTTTTTACAATTTCCGCCAATTTGGATAGGAGATCAATTTGACTGCTAATGAAATGAGACCAACTGCACGAGGGAGGGCATCAGAACAAATTTAAGTATTTAAAGTTGGTTACTTTTTATTATGTTTTGTAATGACCCTCGAGGAACCAAGTGAGAAATTTCAAGTCCATTTTGTACCACTAAAATTTGGAACATTTGGTGAAAATATGTAGTCCGAATTAGCGTGGACATTTACAGGAGAAATAAGAATGGAAAATTCTGCTAAAGAAACCCCATATGTCTTTTTTTTTAACGTAAAATCATTTCAAAGGAAGCAAAACGGTACTATTGACAGCTTCGAAATTTCAGTTTACTGGAAGAACTGTACAAATTCAGGCCAGTTGAGAGCTCAATTTAGAAATTTATTTGAAGCAACAGGAATCATCAAAATAACATAGAAAATTTAGAGCAATTAGAAGCAGATTTTGCGTTCTTTCGTAGTCAGCTAGCCAAGAATTGGTCAGATTTGTGCATTTTTTGTGCAATTAAATAAATTTTGCAAAATTTTGGGATGAGGGCATAACGTAAGTGCCGCAGAAATCGACAAAATTTTTTTTTTCTCAATAAAATTTCTTAATCTGTCTCTCAAATGAAGTAACAGGAATGATCAAAATAACAACAAAAATTATAGCAATTTTTTCTCTCTCTGAGAAGCACACTTTGTGTTCTTTCGTAGCCACCTAGCAAATAATTGTTCTAAAGGCCAAACAAAAGTGCAAAAAAACGAACGAAAAATTTCGAATCTGTCATTTGTTTTTCCTCGTTCTGTCGAAAAAATGTTTCTTAAAATTTTCGAGTTCGTCAAAAGTATCAGACTAATACAATCGCTTTAGTTTTCGGCCCATTAACTCACTATGAGAAATTAAAAGGTACTGTATCTTAAAAATTAAGTTTCAGAAGTGAAAAAAAATTTAAAAAAATTTCTGTTTTTTTCCAAGTATATTTTTTTGGCGTCGTCGGTATTAGTTTCTTCGATATCCACTTTTAATAATAATGCTTCTATGTTTGGCTCAATTAAAAATCTGTGGAGCGCCCAAAAGGTTTCAAATTCTCAAATAGTAAAAGAGAAGAACAGAATAAACCAGTAAAAAACTCTTTTTTCTCTTTTGAAAACTCAGTTTTTCATAACTATAGAAAGAAACTGTCATTTTAGTTTGTTTTCAAACAGGTTTGTACAAACGAATAAAGCTTTTCCTCTTTTCTTATAAATTTTTCAAACTGATCTCGATTTTCAGCCTGCGATTAAATTTGATCTTTCCTTTTAAAAATCAAAGGTAGCTCATAAGGGCTACAAAATTTTGTTATTCTTTTTCCGATAAAAAAAACAAAAATGAGAAGAAAACAAGTGTAATATCACGGAAAAAAACAGTAGGTTGAATAAAGTTTTGCACATCGCTGGACCAATTTACCGTGTTCTTTATTCACTTGAGGTGAATATATCAAAGCAATTTTTTTTAACAATTTCCGCCAATTTGGATAGGAAATCAATTGGACTGCTAATGAAATGAGACCAACTGCACGAGGGAGGGCATCAGAACAAACTTAAGTATTTAAAGTTGGTTACTTTTTATTGTGTTTTGTAATGACCCTCAAGGAACCAAGTGTGAAATTTCAAGTCCATTTTGTACCACTAAAATTTGGAACATTTGGTGAAAATATGTAGTCCGAATTAGCGTGGACATTTACAGGAGAAATAAGAATGGAAAATTCTGCTAAAGAAACCCCATATGTCTTTTTTTAACGTAAAATCATTTCAAAGGAAGCAAAACGGTACTATTGACAGCTTCGAAATTTCAGTTTACTGGAAGAAATGTACAAATTCAGGCCAGTTGAGAGCTCAATTTAGAAATTTATTTGAAGCAACAGGAATCATCAAAATAACATAGAAAATTTAGAGCAATTAGAAGCAGATTTTGCGTTCTTTCGTAGTCAGCTAGCCAAGAATTGGTCAGATTTGTGCATTTTTTGTGCAATTAAATAAGTTTTGCAAAATTTTGGGATGAGGGCATAACGTAAGTGCCGCAGAAATCGACAAAATTTTTTTTTCTTAATAAAATTTCTTAATCTGTCTCTAAAATCCCCAAAGTTTTAATTAATTTCAAATAGAGCATGCATTGAATCAAATAGTCTAAAAACAGAAACTTAATTTGTTTAAAAAAAATGTTCTGAAGGCCATAGAAGAGTACAAAAGATGAACGCCAAAATTTCAAACTTGTTTTGGTTTGTCCTCCTTCTTTCGAAGAGTTGTTTCCTATAGTTTTCGAGCTTGTCGATAGTATCAGACATATTCAAGCACTTTGATTTTTGGCCCATTGACTCACTATGAGAAATTCAAAGGTACGTTATTCTAAAAATATAAGTTTGAGAATTAAAAGAAGAATGAAGAAAGCAAACAAATTTTTCAAACTGCTCTCTATTTTCAGCCGGCGTAAAAACTTGATGTTTCTTTATAAAAATCAACGCTAGCTTATAAGAGCTGCAAAACTATGTAATTCTTATTCCGATAAGATGCGTGAACAAATATTGAGAATTTGATTGAGGAACAAAATGCGGCCATGAAAAATTTTCTCCCATTTTGAAAAAAATCGGAACGAGAAATGAAAACGAAAATTGCGCTGCTATTAGTTATTTCAAAATATTTTTGTAATATTGAGCCAGTCATTGACAACAACGTATTGTTTAAGTACTCGAAATCACCTTCCTTTTTAAATCTAAGTTCTCCATAGAACCAATGATTATTCAATTTTTTTTAACATAATTCCACTAAAGGATCAAAATACGGAATAATTTTAATCATAAAAATACAACCCTCTTGGGGTTCTAAGAGGACCGCTTGATTGCCGAATGATAAATTAGATTCTCTTCTAATAAGAAATCTTCTACAAAGTCTATCTGCCAGGGTTGAGCACAAGACACATTACTTGGCGAATATCCGAAAAACTTACTCATAATCAATTTTGTCGGGGTTTTCTACTACTCATGTTTTGAGATTAGAGTTGGAAGCCTGTGCTGAAACGAGTGAAACTAGCCTGATTTGGTTCAGGTTTGTCTAAAATAACTCTTTTTCCACGAATATAGTATCTAATTACCAAGATGAGAAAACCTAATTGTTGACTTACTTCAAAAATGTCCGTCTCGATACTAATTGATGAATAGGAAGACAATTAGGGGTTTTGATTTTATCCACAGCATTGTTCAGAAGAAAAATTAAGTCTTTGAATCTGGTCGCAAGTATTTACTAATAAAGTTCGGTCAATAAAGTTATAGGCTAGTTACATGCTCAAAATGGTTTTGTTTCCACAATATGCAAAATCTATTGAAATTTACCCTTTCGGAGATTGTCCACGTAATGAAAAACATGAAAATGGGAAAATACAAAAATACAAATTTTAATACTTGAAAATTTTACCAATTCTCTGAAATTTTCAACTGTAGGCTTAAACTCCATTCGTTTTATCATTATTATTTTATAGAGAACTCCATTGATGGGTCAAAATAAAAATTTCTGTTTTTTCCTGCCCGATCAAGATATTTAACCACTCATTAACTCTACAATATGGTGACTTACTGGCTGTCAAGGTTGGTAACTTTGCACCACTAGCAGTGTTAAACACACAAGATAATAAAAAATAACAAGAGTAAATCGTCAAAAGCTTCACAATGTAATCGAGAGGTTTTTATACAGAACAACGAGTATTTCTGAAGTAATGATAAATTGTTTGGCAAATAATTACTAACTAATTAGCTATTATTACTAGTTAGCAGATTTTTTATATATATGTGAAAAAAATATAAAAACTGATCGGTAAACGTATGCAAAACTTATTCAAAAGTATTATAATATCAACATTTGATGAAAAATGGTCGGCAGGTAATTTCGATAATCTTCTAAATTTTGTCGTGAAATTTTTGCAGAAAAAGAGAAGATGATGTATGTTTTTTGTGCAAATCTGTTCAGTTTGGCTGTGATTATAAACAGAAACAACTAAAATGTGATATGTTTAATTAATTTCTCCTACAAACGCAAGAGGGAAAAGGGGGAAAGTAAGGGCGGGTTTTCCTACGCAATGAGGGGAATGATAAATTGATACCACTCTATATATCGAGTTTCAACCCTAGTACACACGTTTGTGTGTTGTTCCTTTTACATAAACAAAAAAGAGTACTAAGAAAAAATAAACAAGCTAAATAAAGCACACGGGAGGAAATAATATATAAAAATCTGAAACTGAAGATTGCTGTAACACCACTGTGAGCTATGATGTGTTGTTTTTCTTGTAACCAGCATAAAAATAGGGAATATTGTTTTCGGGAAAGAGCAGAATATGACTTGTATAAATCGGGCTAATGTGAAGCAGCACTTACTTAGTGCAACACAGATTTACTCATTTATTATTGTGATTCATGTAGTTTTCTTATGACCAAATTAGTCGAACGTTTTAAAAGGGCGAAAAAGTTGACTGCCGAAATTGACAAAGATAAATACTTCTGATTTATGCTAAATTGGAAAATCTTTGAGCTTATAATATATTTCGAAGCTTGAATTTAGAAGCAAACTTGTTAACATTAGAAGCCAATTTGTTGACAAATTTTATTAAGTCAGTGTTTTTAAAACAGCATTTTCTTTTTTTAAAAAAACGTTTTTGCATTGTCTTGAATTTTTCGGTTTTTTTTGGTTTTTGTTAAATTCAATTAAATTTTCTAAAATGAAGGACTTTTACTCAACTTCAAAAATTGTAAAAGAATTTGAATAAGGTTTCTTTTGTTCTGTATGCTGAGGGATACATTAGTGACGGATTGTAAACGTGACTGATTATAACTGAGCAGCTTTTTAACTGTGAGGAATTATTTTGCTATTTTTGGCTGAAAATCTCCACTTCACAAATATATTAGCATGCCTAATGTATCTAAAAATACAAAAGAATTTTGCTATTTCAAAAGGCATAACTTTTCTCAAACCGAAAAAAATTTTTTTCTCCGATTATACCAGCCCATCAAAATGAATAGCCTTTTATGGCATAGCTAGCTAGCTACAGTACACTGAATTGAGGGGGTGGGGTGGGAGATAAAATGAGCAAAATTTTACATCTCTAAAATTAATTTCCCGCAAGATGGGCTTTTATTCAAAAGTTTTGAAAAAATAATAAAACGTGTTAATACAACACCTTTTCAGTCAAAGTTTTATTTGCAGCTGGCTAAATCATTATTTTGAAAAATAGAACGAAATTGATAACAATTGCTATTTTGGTGTACGGAGTTGGAGCTAATTCCATCGCAATTTTTAAAAATGTTTCACCTATTTTTTCAACAGTAAGTTAATTATAAATTTTGCTCGGTTTGTGTCATTTCTATCTTTTGCCCCATTAAAATTAACCGCCCTTATTTAGTTGAGGCTGGGCACGACAGAGCCATATTTATGCCCGTCTATGTGAATAATTCGTACAATGGTAAGGTCGGCAGTTCAAGAATGGTTGGTATCTGAACAAAATGGGCTGCTGTGTTTGATAAGGGAGGAGGAAAAAGGAAAAATTGCGGGGACTAAAATGACCAGACTGCTTTTCAACAATGCTTCATATGTGCTTTTGGTGCCGATCTTTGCTGCTGAAATGGCACAAATTAATACATGAAAGAGGCCTTTTACAACACAAGGAAACTAACCACCACTAAGTCGAATGAACAATTGGTCGCCGCCCTCTTCAAAAATTGCATTTGCTGATTATTATTTCTGGTCTTTCCCATTATAGCTCCGCACGAAAGTATACCTCCCTCTTATGGGATACTTACTGTAATAGTGTGGGGGGGGGGGGACTATAACGGGAAAGACCCATTTTTCCTCTTTTCTGTATATATTTGAAATAGGTTTTATTACTGGAGCAATGTTTTGCGCGAAACGTGCGAGCTATTATTTTAATCAATAAAGCTTCAAAACTTCGTCTTCGTGGTAAATTTATTTAGTCTTTCGTCCAAGCAATTCTGTTTTTTAATTAGTTTTAAAAATGCCCAAAAATTCATCCAAATAGATATACGTTAGGCAGAATGAGTTTAATAAGCTTAACTATTCTTGAGTATTTCAGCAGAATTATCTGAACAGAAAGCACGTGCACATATATGCTGTATGCGCTTCCCAATAAAAAATCTTTCCCTCAAAGCAGCACCAGTTGTTATAATAGTAGTAAGTTATAATAAAGATTACACCAACGTATATTACTTATATTGAAGGAAAATTGGTTGGCTACATTTAGAATGTGTGTATGCTGTCTTCGCTGTGCATAACGCAAAACCGTCACAGGAAAAATAATTGAGCTAAATCTTATTTAAAAATTCTGTAAAATATGCATTGCGCTCATGTTTAATTTCTCAAATCCACAGTCGTCATTTTTTAATGTAGCGACTAGCGTTTATGTATGCACAAAATAATAGGGACGTGGATGGGGTCTGAAGGGCTTTAAAAAATTAAAAAATTGTGGTGGTGGAAGTTGGGGTTGTGTGTGTGTGTGTGTGTGGGGGGGGGGGGGGTTGGATTAAATGTGTTACTGCGTTGTTTCTACGAAGTTGTACGCATAACGAGTGCAGTGTTCATAATTGATGTATTTGTGTACTCACTCGATCTTGTAAAAATTGCAGCCTGATTAAAGGACTATCTAAAAAGCTTAAATCCCCGTGAAAAGAGAAATTTCAAAAGGAATCGATTGTTTTTATTTATTGAGATGCAAATAATACACTTTAGCCTTTTCATCCATTCACTGCTTTCTTCACATCCACAAAGGACTTAAAATAAATTTGGTATCTCTTAGAAAAGTCTCTCGAAAAGAAAAGAAAAATAGACCGCATCGAATGGATCTATGCGAAAAAAGGTGATCAGAGCTTTTTACAAATTCTAGTTTAAAACTCAAACATTTTTTTTTCAAATTCTAACATGTAAATTTCACGACTATAATCAATGACTAAACCAACTCAAATTAGACGGGAGTTTGCTCATCTCAGACGATTTTGCTCATTTAAACAACAACACATAATTGTTCCAACCCTTCCTTATTGGAGGCGGGGGGGGGGGGGGAGGGTTATATAGTCAACTGATTTTCGAAAATCCCTCAAGCGTAAAATATAGCTAAAAACGTTTTTTTTAAATAATTTGTTTGGATATTTTCCGTTTGTGCCTCCAGTACGTTATGCGACCCCAGTTACAGAGCACGTGCCATTACATAGTAAATCATCATGTAAAAATATGGCACGTGCGTCTGGAGGGGTGCAAATAATGTGCGCCCAGTAAGCTGGGGGGGGGGAAGGGGCACAAACGGAAAAGATCCATTGCTTTTATGCCGTAGTGTTGTTATTTAGTGTCACTTGTGGAAGCTCTCATTAACTTCCTAGGGACCCATATGTGAATCTATTTAATACAATTTAAAACACTCACGTCCACATGTTAAAATGCCGAAAGTCAGAAGAAAAAAAACCAGAAGTTGCTACTTAGCCAGAAGTTGAATTTCGTTGACTTTCGTCATTTTAAAACGTGCGGGTTTCGTGTTTTAAGCATGGTTAAGTGACTCTGCAGAAGTCACTTCGAAGTTCTGACTTAATATCTCTAACCACTTCGCGGTTCCCGATAAACACCAAAAATTCTCATTGTTTTCAACCTGAGTCACGTAAATATCACTTAAAACCTGAAACGCACACGTTTTAAGATGACGAAAGTCAACGGAAGACAACTTCTGGCTATTTAGGAACTTCGGGTTTTTTAATTTCTGGCACTGCAAGTTTTAGGCATTTTAAAATGTGCACGTGAGTGTTTAATTGGTGTTAGGATATGCGGAGTTAAATGCAAGTGCATGAAAAGATATAGAGTCTTTTTAAATTGAGTTCAGATTACATTCTTGTGTCAATTACACTCTAAATTTTTCTCGTGTGAATCACTCAAAAAATTGTTTATTGTCACAAAATTTTTCGGGAAAAGTAACACACGCGAAATTGCCCAGTTACATGATAAATCGTGTATTTTTATACGATTCTCTCGGTCTTAATCTCATTGTTTATCGCGTGATTCACACAAAAAATCGTGTGAGAAAACCCTATTTTCCGTGATTAAAATACATTAAAATACCACAGAAATTCTCATGTGAAAATACATAATAATTCGCGTAAAATTCAAATGATTTCTCATGTTTTTCAATAGCATTTATCTTGTGCTTGCACACGAAAAATTCGTGTGTTTTATGCCAAATAATCGTATTCAATGGACTTTTTAACTTTACCACTTTCGCGATCTTCTTTTTTCGCCAATTTGTTAACTAGCCTAATTATAGCCTAGGACAATTCCATCTTTTTTCCGGTCAAGAAAAAATTGATTGGTTTAGTTTTCGTTTTACTTGATGCTATTTTGATTTTGTTGCTAGGTGACTTTACATAATTACTTCTTTATGTTAGGATTCTTTGAAGTTTTTTGTTGATTTTTATTCTCATTCATGACCAAACTCCTTGCCCTTCTAATTCGTTTTTTTTTAGTTATGGGGGTTGAGTTTATAACAATTTTTTAATGCATATACCAAAACAATGTGAAATTTTGAAAGGTTCCTATCTTTTTTTATTTCAAATTGGTCAAAATGCGAAAGAGTGGAATCAAACGCAATAACGAGCCTGCTTGCTGGTTCTATATATTAAACACAATTTATTTAGTATTGAAACTCCTCGATTATTCGCAGAAAGATGAGCTCTATAAATAGTTAAATTGAAAAATAATAATAATAATTAGACGATAATTAGACTGAGCAGAAAATGAATGAAACGTTTAATTGATCTCATACCGTAGCTGTAAATTCCAAGTTATCTTGATCAACTAGAAGAAGCTGGGTATGAAATGCTCGTTAATTGAATGTGGTATTTTCGAAAAACAAATGCCTTGAAAATGAATGTTCTCCATTAATTCAGACTAATCGTTCCTTATATGAAAAAAAATCATCTCCTCAAAAATTTGGCCTATAAAAAAACAATACATTTACGCAATTCTTGAAATATTTAGTTGATTTTTTCAGTAATTTTTTTTTTGGTTTTTTTAATAAAAAAATCAAATGTTAAATATTTCTACTCTATTTGATATCTCTCAGAAAAAGCCTCTCAAAAAGAATTTTTTTCTGTTTTTCATTTAAAAAAATCTAATGTTTAATTTGTCTACAATTATGCTCAAAAAATTCATTTTCATTTTTTTCTGGTATTCTTATGCAATGGAACTTTAGCTGAGTTTTGTTGTTGAAGGATTGAAAGGCTCCTGATATATTTTACACGTTCAGTTTATTGGATCTCAGATCCCGCGGTGAGCAAACAATGTTTTGAAAGCTTCAATTTTTCAGGTATAATAATAAAAAAATTTTTGTCGAAAAGTAAAAATTAATTATTGTCTTATATGTATGTTCTTGGCCAGAGAAAATGAGCGCTCAGTTGAAAAGAAACAAATTTTTTAATAACAACTTTTGATTTACAGTAAAAATAAGATAGGTTAAAGGGAGTTTCGATTCTCAGGAATAATTCTGTCTCGTTTCAAGCCTAAAACTAAACGATTTTTGACTATCTGACCAAAAATTTTGAAAAAAAAATTTTTCCCTAAAATCTTTGTCTAAAAATTATTTTATCGTCTCTATCTGTTTATGCTGATGAAAAATTTGTAAAAACCAATTCTTCTCTGTATTGAACAGGTTTTCTGGAAATTACAGCACCTCAGGAAAATTAGATTTATCAAAATAGTGAAAGTCCACTTTTAAAATGTAAAACTAAAAGCCGAAAAATTTATTATTTGCCCAATTTTAGATTTGTTTTTTTTTAAGAATTCTTCACATCGTCAAAAGTGAATGTGTAGTATCTTCAAAACCGGGGAAAGGTAAAAAAATGTTTTTAAAGAATGAATATAAAATCAACCAATTTCAGTATCAAAAGTTAAAGTTGGATTTGTTTTCTTATCTTTTTTGTTTGTCTTCCTTAAGTTGCCATAGTGAATTGTTCAAACTAACCTCCTCCAGTATAAAGCAATATAGAAGAATTTGAGAGTTAGAGGGTTTATTGATCGCTCAGTTGAAAAACTTATAAAAACTTGTTGTAATTCATTTTTGAATATTAGAAAAAAAGTTCACTTCTTGGACTTTGAAATTGCACTTCGAATTGATCTTTTCCAGGATATGTGCAGTTCGCTAAATTATAAACCAATGAAAATATTGATTGTTTTTCCATTCCTTGAAAATACTGCCAAGAGTGAGGAAGCTGAAATCGTAAGTTATCGCCTACAAAAATTACTTCAACACTACTAAATTGTAGTCATCAGGGAAATCCTTTAGAGATCCCTTATATTATATGTTAGACGCCAGTAGAAGCAGAGTACATGAACCGTCAGAAATCTGAGAAAATGTGAGAATTACATAATATTTGTTGAAAATTGCGGTTTAAAAGTCTTCAGAACCAAGACTGCCCACTGTTTTCCACCAAAAATGAATGATTATACATCAGGAAAATTTAAAAGGAACAGCTTGACCCACTACTTTCATGATACATCAAAACGACGAAAATTTTTGCAAATTATCAAAATTTTTGGTTCGAATTTTAGATTCAATTGTAAAATAACCGATATAAGTGTCTCCAATAGCCCACACCTAGTTCAACACATAAAACAAAACAAAACATAATGAACGCTGAAGAATCATGAGACAAAAGCCGTTGCCAAAAACCAAATATTTCAAGAAAAAATATTTTTTAGTGTCGGGGTTTGTATTTGTATTTGTGTGTGTGCGAATTAGTGCGCTTGTGGGTGTGTATGCATGTGCGTGTGTGTTTGTCATATGTGTGATAGATGTGTTTAATAGAGAAAAAGAATGCAAGTGTGGTGGAGATAGTTCAAATATTAGGCGCAAACAGAAGCAGAGTGCAAAAACTCTAAAAATTTGGAAGATTACTCATTATTTGTTATGAATTGAGGTTTTGAAAGATGAAAACATGAAAGATGTTGAAAACAAAAATTGTGTTTTTGAATCTTGCGGTTTGCACAAGTGCGGGGTTTTGAAAAAAAATGAATTGGGCCCCTATGCTTATGAAATAACAAGAAAAACAAACTCTTTGGTAAGAAATTTTACAAAAAATGATATCCAATTTTAGTGTCAAGTTTACAATTTTCGTTACAATTGCCTAGAAATCAAACAAGATATCAATGAACAATGCGAATCATGAGTGAAAATCTGTTGCCGAAAAGCAGATTACAAAAATTTTTTTTTTGTGTGTTGGGCTTTTATTTTTACTATTTTGTTTGTGTGCATGTGCATGCTCTTGTGTTTTTAAATATGTAAGTGAGTACGTGTGTACGTAAACTATTGAATGTATATGTGTCTGTGTGAGAGAGAAAGAAGAAGTGTGTCTGAGATAGTCAGTTCCATTAAATGCTAGACAAAAATAGGGGCTGAGTGCAAAAACTGTCAGAAACAAAAGCAATTAGGGAAATTACAATTTTTATATACAATGAGTGGCTTTAAATTTGCCAAAAATCTTAAATTCTAATCTTTTTTCAATCTCACTGGTAACGCATTTGCGAGATCTGAAAAGAGTAAAATTTTCATTATGCCCATGAGCCATCCTTTTAAAGTATAACGCAAAAATTACCATTACCGACACAATTGCCTCAACCATTCCACACCAAACTATATAGAAAAAACGAAGAAAACATAAATGAGTGTGACGAAACTTGAGTAAATTTCAGTTGTCTAAAAATGTCGTTTTTTGGTTTTGGGTTTTGCAATTAATTGATTTTCTTTGTTTGTAATGTGGGTGTGCCTGTGTGTTCGTATGGTTTATATGTGTCTGTGTCCTTCAAATTGTACTGTAGTTATCTTTTTAGAATATGCTAAGGAGTTTTAGAGCCAAACAGCAAATCGCGGTCTAAATTTTGGCCATTGTGACAAAATTTCTTGAGTTTGCCGTAAAGTTAGACTTTGAGAATTTCTCTAGCTATTGTGAAAATTACCTCGCTAACTACATGCTGGCTGAGCATAAAATAAATAGAGGCAAAAGTTGAGAAATTAGAACTAAGAACTTTCAGTAACGCTTTATTTTATTTATGCTCTGAATCAATATGAAAAATATATTTTGGGGTAACAAAAGCATTTCAAACTTTTAAAATGAATTTGAGGGTTATTATTATTATTGTGCTAAAACAAGAATCAGTTTACGCTATATGCCGACAAAACTGTCGCATTAACTACAAACAAAGGCTGAAATTAAGCCAAACATTCCTTTTCGAGGATAAATTATATATCTTTTTGTTAGGTATATATATATATATATATATATATATATATATATATATATATATATATATATATATATATATCAGACTAGCCTTTTCTAAATCAATTGTATGGTCACTTTCTTTCCTTCAGAGAAATAACTTCAGAGGAATAATAAACAACTAGAAACAGATTACATTATTTGGCAAATAAACGCTCATAACAGATTAGTATGTTCTACAGTATGATTTTCCGTGGTAAGATAACGGTTGATATCATTTTTTTGGATATCATTTATTATTCTCTAAGATTAGTTTCTTTTGAAAACTTCAAATTAAATACTAGTGCACCCCAGGTTTAGACCTCCACTTACGAATATTAACTAGAACTACAAGATCCAGCACCTAGTTAAATTCGAGGTACTCTTCATAGGTCCAGATAGTTTTTTCATAGAAAGCTAAGGTCGAGCATGGTCTTTTCTAAGTCGTGACCTAGAACTGAGTTATTAGTTGATCAAAATCAAGAATTCCAAAATCATATCTGTATTGACTTACCTATCGCAGACAACAAACCATTGAAAAATCGACAAGTTGTTTCAATTTTAATTAGGATAGATATGAATTTAAAATAAGTTGTATGCAAATTTTGCCGCCGTTATCAGATCTAATCAAACTGTGCTTTAATCTCAACATTTCTGTCACTGTAAACTTTATCCTAAATGTATAAAACAAAACGTTTTCATTCAGCTTGTCAATGTTCAAAGAATAGATCTATAAACAAAATTTGAGCCGACTTGTAAACAAACACGGGCTCTTTAATTTGATTTGGCGTGAAATATTTTACGCTTGCGGAATATTTTGATGGCAAAGTTGATAGAATAAAAGGAAATGACCGCTTACTCTGGTTAGAATAATAATTAAACTCTTTCGGGGTACCATACCATTGTACCCGAATAGGTACTAAGCTTGAGGTATTGTTTATATTGACTTTCCGCTCCATTGTGCGAATTCAAAAATATTTCAAAATTGGCTTCTTTTCAATAATGGTCGTCCCCTTCATGACTAAATTGACAGGTTCTCCTCTTGCGCTATTTCAAAAATGGACAATTTGATGTTTTAGTTAACTCTTTATCCCCTCCTTTAGGAAATTAAGGAGTAGTGATACTGTGCTATAGTACTTTATGGCATCATGGGTTCACCTAAGGGTTCGAAATTATGAATTGATAAAAAGTTCAATTATATCCTCAACTTTTTTTCTCAATTATAACTACAGATCTTTCCTGCTAGTGGCTCACAGACCCTCCGATGAGTGGAAGCAATTTTTACAACTCAATAGCAAATTACAATACACAATTTGAGCATAGGTGTGCGAAACAATAAAACATTTTATGTAGCATAAAGCATATAACTATTTGAATAATGGCAGAATGGGAATAGTATTTCTGTAGCACAGGAAACGCTCCCAATAAAAATTTGTTTGTGGATTGGTTTTTGAAATCAAACTTCAGGAAAAAATTTTCGCCGAATGCAAGTTGAACTCGTCGAAATCAAGACAAATTTGTAAAACAAAAGTATAATGATTCAAAATGTAGTGTAAAACAATAATCAAACGACACATTCAAAATGCCATCTGTGTTGTTTGCTTGAAACTTTTATGCGAATGAATATATCAAAATGTTGATTCAATGATGCGATATTGCAATGCAATAATACCGGTTCATCAAAGAAACCAATTTCTTAGCTAAAATTGATACTCATAAGGATTTATAATCTCAATTAGAGTAGAGAGAAAAAGAACATCCAAAATTAATGGAGCAGTTTTGCTTGAAAAAGACAATGGGGTGCCTTAGGTAACGCTAGAATTTTAGAATTTTTTCTTGGGCTTAATATGTTATTTCTTTGGGTGAAACGAAAAAATTAAGGAGAAAAAAACAAATTCATAACATGAAGTTTTTTCTTTTACAGTTAGTTTTTCATCAGATCAAATTTTGGCATTATTTTTGCAAACATGGTTTCATTGCATTAATTTTGAAATGTATGAATACGCATTATTAAAACAGCTTCTACTATGCACGATTACATAAAAAACGTACCTAAACCATGAAAAAGAGAGCAAACGTTTGACAATTAGACCAATATCCAAGCAAAACGACGAAAAAATTGTGTGCTATTCTTATGTTTCTAACGCAATTTTCTCTAGAGAATATTAAAAATTGGACAAATCACAATTAAATGAAACATTTACTGGTTTCTCACTTTTTCACGCGCACAGTTAGGTAAAACGAGACGCCAGATCATTTTTCCAATATTTCAGCTGTAATTTCTGTCGAGCCGTTGTTGTTTGGAACACTGTTTATATCTATATTCGTTAATTGAAAATTGTTTTTTCATTCTCGATTTTTGGACTAGTCAATAAACCAGTGAAAAAAAACTGAATCTTCATTCTTTTTTTCTAAATCAGTTTGATCAACAAAACTGGGCAGAAGGAAAGATTTTCTTTGCAATATGTTAAGTAACTGATAACCACAAACCAAAAATTGTTGTGTTGCTCTGAATGGGTTTATATAAAAAAAAAACTTTGAGTTAAATTGATCATTTTGAGCAAAATCGTTTTTTGGGGACTAAATATAGACTTGGCATGCTAAAAATTTTTCCCCGGAAATCAGTAAAAGTCGAGCCTTGCATCCATTTGAAGTATTGACATCCGTATGTCAAGTTATTAAAATCTATATAGAAAAAAAATCGGTTAAAAGGGAAGAAAACAAGGATAAAGGAACATAAAACGCAATAGAAATTATGGCAGTGTAGACATTTGTCGATGCAGCTCCAGAACTGGATAATTGGGGAAGATTGACGAAGGGTTTTAACAAATCATTGAAAACTTAGCCAGAGAAATCGTCGACAATGTCAAAACGGAAATTATTCAAAAAGATTGAACTGATTTTTTGGTTCTATCAGTTCTGATAACAGCAATTGTTTTCAGAGCAGCTCCGAATGTCCCTTAGAACTTGAACAAGATTGAAAATGCTACAAAAAACCTTTACAAAACAGGAAGCGAAATATATTAAGTGTTTAAAAGCATTGAAATTTTTTGAAAAACCTGCCTAAATTTAGATGCAGGTGAAAATGATCAGATCACGTCAAAATCAATACAAAATGTAAACCAGAAGTATAATAATTCAATTTGTATTGAAAAACAGTAAGCAAATGATATTTTCAAAATGCCATCTGTGGTGTTTGCGTGAAACTTTTGTGCGAATGAAATTATCAAAATTCCCGTTGATGAATTGACGCGATTTTTAAATGTAATAATGCCGTTTCCGGATAATCAAACAAACCAAGTCATTAGCTGAAATCAAGACTCCTCATAGAGATTTATAATCTCATTTAGATCAGAGAGAAAGTTAAGAACATCCAAAATTCACTGAGAATTTTTGCTTGAAAAAGACAATGGTGTGCTTTAGGTAATGCTAGAATTTTTGTTCTGGTGCCTAATATGTTATTTCATTGGGTGAAACAAAAAATTTAATGAGAAAAACAAATATAAACTATGAGACTTTTTCTTTTACAGTTAAGTTTTTCATCAGATCAAATTTTGGCATTAGTTTTGCAAACATGGTTTCATTGCTTTAATTTTGAAATGTATGAATACGCGTTAGGATTTTGATTAAAACAGCTTCTACTATGCACGATTACATAAAAAACGTACCCACACCATGGAAAAGAGAGCAAACGTTTAACAATTAAACCAATATTCAAGCATAACGACGAAAAAATTTTGTTCTATTCTTATGTTGTCAACGCAATTTTCTCTAGAGAATAATAAAAATAGGAAAAATCACAATTAAATGAAATATTTACCGGTTTCTCACTTTTTCACGCGCACAGTTAGGTAAAAAGAGACGCCAGATCACTTTTCCAATCTTTCAGCTGTTATTTCTGTCGAGCCGTTGTTGTTTGGAACATTGTTTTTATCTTTATTTGTTAATTGAAAATTTGTTTTTTCTTTCTCTACTTTTGGACTATTCAATAAACCAGTGAAAACTAAAAAAAACTGAATCTTGATTTTTTCTAAATCATTTTAATCAACAAAATTGGGCAAGGAATGATTTTTTTGCTATATATTAAGCAAGTGATAACGAGAAACCAAAGATTTTTGTGTTGCTCTGAATCGGTTTCTATAAAAAAGAAAAAGATTTGAGTTAAATTGATCATTTGAGCAAAATCGTTTTTTTGGGGACTAAAAATAGACTTGGCGTGCAATTTATTTTCCCCGGAAATCACTAAAAGGCGAGCCTTGAATCCATATAAATTATTGTCATTCGTATGTCATGTTATTAAAATCTACATAGAAAAAACATCGGTTAAAAGGTACACAATGAAAAAAGTACCTAAAACGCAATAGACATTATGACAATTTCAACATTTGTCGCTGCAGCTTCAGCACTGGACAGTTGGGGAAGAGTGATTAAGGGCTTTATGAAATCATTAAAAAGTAAGCCATACAAATTATCGATAATGGTATGACGAAAAAAGTTATTCAAAAATATTGAACCTATTCTTTAGTGCTGTCATCTCTGATTACAGCAATTGTTTTCATAGCAGCTCCGAATGTCCTTTAGAGCCTGAACAAGACTTGACCTACTATGAAGTACGTTTATATATATTAATTCACATTTGAAAAAATTGAAACCCAACTTTGTCAAAAGGTTATGAAAAAATTGGCGAATCCTATCTCAAGTGTGATAGCGGGCTAATAACATATCGTTTACGTGCTACGAAATGTGATATGCTACTAAAACTTACAATTACAGATTGTCCTTGCTGACATCTTTCTAGCGCTTGTCAAGCTCACCATCTTGAGATAAATTTATGGAAATAATAATAATTAGTAGGAGCACTGCGGCGACATCGTTCGTTTCACCAAAGTTTACAACGGGTAACAAAGTAAATATTTTTCTTTATAAACGTGAATTTACAATTATTTTATAGTATTTTACAGTAAAATGAAGTGCTATGGAAACTGAGACGAGAGCTGTTCAAAATTCATTAATTAACAATGCACTTGACAAACCCAGGTTAATTATATGCAGATATGATGAATTTATGCAATGCAGTAAGTATTATTTTCAAATGGCAGATTTCAAGGCATTTTGCAGTGATCATAACAACTTAGCGGTAATGAGGTTTACAGTAGTGTAAAAACAGGCTGTAATTTTTGTTTTGTTATGCTATTTGTAAAAATATTCATTAAAGTGTTGAAAACAGGGAGTTAACAAATCATTGTTGAACAAAATGTTGAAAAAAACCTTTTTCACACTTCTTCAAGCTCTCAGTGACCTCGTCCCGATGAGACAATATTTTGAAAATGACGACTTGGTTGAAAAGCCAATTGGTAAAAAAAATTGGGTCCACTTAGGTTGAAATTATTATTGATAATTAACGTTTTTGAAATGACTGAATTTATCCATTAAATGGGGTTTCAAGGTTTGTTCTGTGTTGTTTGTTTTTTTTTTCAAAGTGCAGACGATACTGAACAAAAATTACAAGACAATCGAAGATTGATACGATTATCAGGGTTTGATTCGTCTTTATTCAGAATGTGGACCACATAAGAACGACTGCAAGAAAAATTGGTGTGCCGATCGCAAAAACTGTTCCACCTCATCAGATAGACAACAAAGTTAAACGTAAACAAGGAGGCTCAGTAATGTGCGTACGCACATAATTTTCCGACCCCGCTCATCAAAAATTTCGGCTTGATTGTCTAAAAAATGCGGAAGGGATAGAAAACTTTAAAAAACTCAGGAAATTTTTCAAAAATAACTGTTGTATGAATAAGAAATTCAACTCCAATCAGAAGAATAAAAAATTCAACTCCAAAAATTCAGCTCAAATAACTGTTGTATGAATAGAAATCAACTCCAATCAGTGGAGATTTGCCATTATTAAGAATATGAGGCAATACAAACAACAGTATCAAACATTAATAACATCCAAAACTCGATTTCTAATTGAAGAAAAATTAATAACAAGGACTAAATAGCATCAGAAAAAACCGAAGCTAAACAAATAATCATTTCATTGTTCAGCACTAGAAAAGATTTGGTACCAGTCCTTAATGAGACTCGGCAAAAAAAGCAACAAAAGAGGCTTACTTAAAAATATGCTTACTCTCATATTTGTTGAAAACAATTGACGCCAAAAGTGTGATATGTGACCTGTAATGAACGAGATTTGGTAAATAATTGAAATAGACAAAAAGTGCAGAATATGCAAAGTCAATAAATACTGAAACTTTCGGAAACCTTGTTTTTCAAAGTCTTGAAAACGATCAGCTATCAATTCAAATCAGGCATCAAATAATTCCTCCAACAGAAGCTATTGAGACTTAAATTGAAATGTGTTATGCGTTCACAAAAAGAAACCCAAACAGACAAAAATTGAAAAATAGTTAATTTTTGTCGGCAAATAATATGCGTCGAAGCAGTTAAAATCATAAATTCAATAATATTTTACCTTCCTTCGATGATTAAAACACCAAATCTGACCGGCAATTTTGAACACTGGGGAACAAAAAGCAAAAATAAAACTAAAGATGCAAAATGAAAATAAATTTTTTTGGAAACAATTACTTTCAAAGTTTTGAAAACCTATCAGCTTTAAAATGATTAATGATGATGTAGATCACATATTTTAATATTTTTATTGTTTCAAAAAAGAAGCCACTGAGAGCCGTTTTTAAGCAAAATACGTTCTTACGTTTAAAGAAAGAATTTCAGATACAGACAAATATCGAAAACATTTTTTTTTCGAAAAACTGTGGTCGAGGCGATTAAAACCATAATTATTTCACTAAAAAATAAGTATCTCTAAATTCGCCTCTTTTTAAAGCTAAAATGTGATATTTGATCTCTGATTATTGAGACTAGGCAACAAATAGACAAAAAGAACATAGGTGACACTCCACAAAAGAATTATTTCGCAGTCACGAAAAATTGGCTCATGCGTTATTCATAACAACCATTGAAATCTCTTATTATTCAGAAATTCACTTACAACTACCGGACAAAGCCAAATAAAGACAAAGCAAAACAATTCCATAAAACTCATCTAGAAAACGATGTCGAAGACGTCAAAACAAAAATCTATTCTAAAAAACTTGTAAGTTAGATTGCGCTTAAATTTTAAACACCAACGAGGTGATAAGTGGCCCATCAACAACTTGATAGTGTGACATAACCAGGAAAAACGTGAAAAACGGCAAAAATCCCAAAATGAGATTTTTTCGCGAAACTGGTAGTATCGAAGCCAGAAAACAATTTTTTGAAGTGTAAAGCCGCAAAAGAGATTAAAATTTAATAAACTAGAACACGCATTATCTCTGCTGTGAAACTAAGCTACAAGTTGAACAAAATAAGGGGAAAACCTCGTGACAAAGCTCTATAATCCATTGTTTTTTTGAAAATACATCATTTTATAAGCCAAAACGACCAGAAGCTTTCGACTAAAAAGGTAAACACATTACCAGGTAATTGTCTAAAAAGCCAATTGGACTCGTCAACAATGAGTTTTGATGTGAAATGTTCTGTTCTTAAAGGAACAAAAAGGCAATAAGTTTTTTAAAAAAATGATAGCCATTGGTTACAATCCGGATTTTTTTTCGATTTTAGAATCCAACGATCAGACCAAAACCAGCCCGACCAATATCCTTCATTCATTTCATTAAGATGCAATGGTTCGCAGTTCAATTGAAATTGTTAACTTGACAATAATTATCAGAGAAAAATGTTGCTGTTTGTAAATTTATCGAGTTATTTTACCTAAAAACTGGCAACACTTTAAACCCCTAAACCTTTCAAAGAAAACAGAAACAAATTAGGCCTTTTTAGAAGTAACCAAATTATGTCAGCATTTTTCAGGTGTTCACTTTTGGCATATTTAAGCAAAAATGACTAAACAAGCCTATCTTGCAATTTTTGATCTTGCAAAGGCTGATTTTTTGAGAATTGTAGCAAAAACTGGAGCCAAAAAATTAGATGAAAAATTTCCTCAACACTCTTCTATAATTAGAAAACAAAATAAACACATATGTTTAAAATATATTTTAGCAAAACTGACTAAAACAGAGGCCGAAAATCTGGAAAAAGTGAAAAAGAACAACGCAAATTCGTCTTTTGTGTGCAAAATTTTGAACCTCAATAACTCAATGAAAAAAGCGAAAATCAAAAAGTCTCTTTAGTTCCGTATTCCAGGCTGGACGCGCTTTCTAACTATACTACTCACTGCTCTCTACGATAGATATATCAATCGGCCAAAAATGACTGAGCAAAAAAACCCGTTTTGTGTATATAGTTTCTCTCTGCCCACTAAATTGGGGATCGGGGTATATCCTCTGATATGCATTTGATGATATTCAAGATCTTGCTATATAGTATATAGTCCCAAATAAATTTGCTCAGTGGGATTTAAAATGATATTGCGCTTTGAATGAAAAACAATGATCACAGCACCAATCATTTTGTTAATCAATAAAATTGATGATGAGTTATGAAAATTAAAAGAAGCAAGGAGGCTCTGTAATTTGCGTATGCACATAATGTTCCTCATCCACATTCTTGACTTAGTTGGCTACATTCTTGACTTAGTTGGCTACACATCGTTCAATAACTAATGAAAGACGATAATGCCAAGCTAGAGGGCCAAAATTTGTTGACAATGGGACTACTAGAAACGACGATAATAAAAATCAAACAAAAAAAATACATACGTTCAAAACTTGATGTCTACAATAAAAAACCATAACAAAATCAAACTGGCATCCGATAAAAACCCAACAAAAAAATTTAACCTATACTTCATTAGCAAAGAGTTGAAACTTGTCTCCAATGCGAATGGGAAACAAGTCGACAAGAAATAGAAAATGGGTGCGCAAGTTCAAAAAAAGAGCAAGTTCAAAAATACTTTTCCATTTTTGAAAACAATTATTTTCACAGCTTTTAATGTCCTTAGATATCAACTGAAACCAATTAAATATTCGTTTATATCTTCTTTGGAAGCAATTGAGACATGCCATTACCCAATCTTCAACTGCGCAAATTTTCAAAGCCAATAGTATCAACGACTATTGTTATAATTTAAAAAGAAACCAAAAATACCGTACAAATAAAAGAAAACCTAACATTTTATGAGATCTCGAAGTAACAATTGTAACAAAGCCAAGAAAAAAAATGCTTGAAGCTAATTCCGTAATAATGATTAAACTATAGCTTACTGGAAAGGGGTTGCGATTGAGCTACAAATCGACCGAAAAACTTTTTTTAAAAAGACCAAGCTCAAAAACCCTAATTTATTTTAGAAAACAAAATGTTTCAAAAATCAAAATAGATTTAAAATTACAGAAACAGCGATTTTTTAAATTTTAAAACTTTAGGAAGCCAATTGGGCCGTTTAATAATGAGACTAAGTCACGAGCCCACAAAAAAACGAACATACAAGGAAGACAAAACAAACAATTTTACGACATGACATTGTCCAAGGCACTATAAACGTTAGATGTAACCTAAAAGAAATGTGAATTGTCACGTTGCCTTCATCTTAACATCAATGAGTCTTCGTTTTGAAAGGACTACGTAGACATGACAATAAAAAGCAAACCAAATATTGAGCTGTATAGAAATCTGGAAAACTTTTTATGAATCTAAATGGTCGAAGCAGTCAGTCAAAACGTAAAGAGGAGCCCTAAAAACAATGTTTGAGTCAACAATGGTATTTGAGGCTTCTACTCAATGAGATTGAAACACATGGTGAAGAAAAAAAAACAAAAAGGTTTTACATGAAAAAATCTTTTTTTTTTTAAATTTCATTCGAAAATCATCAAAAGAAATAGCTATAAACTGAAATCTTTAAATAGGTTGAGTTATAAACCTTTGCAAAGCTTTTAAGATCATTAGTTATCGAGTATATGGCGTACAACAACGAAAAGAAAGACAAATAAAGGCAAAATAAAAAAACCCACAAAGTTTTTTCTAAATGACAGCTCAAAAAGCATGCTCTACTCAACAAAAACAAATAAGACATCAAGATACGCTGCTTTCCAACGTCCTGAAATTCCCCTACAATGCCTTCCTTTAATTGGACTGGTCAATGATGTGATGAATCGACAAGGGAACAAAATGAACTCATAAAATATGCAATAATGATCAAAAACAAAAGAAAAGTTGAAAAAGATAAGTTCAAAATATAGAAAACATTAGTTGAATAGAAAACCGTTACCAACGTTAATTTTGAAATCACAGAAAATTAGTTTCCGGCTTTCTTACGGAGGCTGCGGCCGAAGTTGAGAAAAATAAGATATTATAGTGGCAAATCTCAAAAATTAACCGATATTTTCTCAAAACAAATATATTCAAAGTCATAACAGACATTAAAAAGCAGCTGAAAAAAGTGTTTAGGTTCTTTTGGATGTAAAAGCTAATTGGATGTTTGACTGGGGACACTAATTCGTTGGGCTACAAAAAGTATAAGAAATGAAAGCAAAACGCAAGAAGTCCGAAAAAGTTTTTTACGAAAACAATTGGTCAGAGCCATAAAAACAATGAGCTTCACTCTGAAACCTTTATATACTCTCGTAGTGTCTCGTTCATTTTAAATAGTATCTATCATTAATTGAGCCCTGATTTGTAATTCTTGACCGTAATTTACATAAAAAGCTTTCCATAGCGGATACATTTTGAAAAAAAAGGTCGCGCCCCAAAAAATCTAAAAAAATTTTAACATAAGGATCCATGGCGAGATCAAGATCAGCCCCGATATTGTGGCGGCTCCAAGCAAACACTCAATTGTTGAAATGGTTTCGAAATGGATCAATTCGACAAGAAACTTTTCAGTTTGTCAAAAACAAATAATGCATTTTCTATAATTACGAGTTTAAATTTGCAAAAAAAATGGAACAAAATGTAATTCCAGAAGACTCGTAAAGCCGGCGGAAGTACAACTAGATTTCTTTTGAGCTTAAAAAGATTATGACCACAGTTTTAAAGTTTCTACTTCTGGCAAATTTAAAGCAAGTGGGCTAAAAAAGCCCTTTTTTCGACGAAAAAAGTCTGGATTTTGAAAAATTTAGCATCAATTCTAGCCAAAAAAGTCGGATCGAACAATGCAGCAACCCTCCTCTATGTTTAAAATCAGTATTCCTCCTCAGTAAAATCTGAGACAAAATCAGTACCACTAAAGTTAACAATTTTTAGCATATTTTAGCAAAATTGACGAAAAATTGGTCAAAATTGACAAATTTGGTCAAAAATGTGAATAAAGACAGCTGAATTGTGTCTAATATTCACAAAACTTTAATCCTTGATAACTCACTATAAAAAGCGAAAAATGAAAAAATCTTTTTAATTCCATATTCTACGCTGAACGGGCTTTCTAATGATAACACTCACAACTCTCTACGATTATTATATTGATCGGCCAAAATTGTTTGAACAAAGAAGCCCATTTTAGTATATGGCACAATAAATGAGCGTGTTGTTTTAATTGTTTCAAAAAACTATGCAGTCAAATTATTTTTGAGGTTGGTAATCAAAAACGCCTTTCAAAGTTTCGAACGCCTTTCAATGAATAGCAAAGACATTTGATTTACATTAATGCTCCATATGACCTTTTTAAAACCAATGCACTGCCAGAAGTTGATGGAATTTAAGTCTATGATGACTGCAACATTTAGATAGTAACGGATAAATTTGCGAGCTGACTCACGATGCAACCCGAGAAACAAACCAAAAAATTTAACAAAGGAAACTTTGAATTTTGAAGACAAAAGAATGAAACCCAAATATGATGGACTCAGGCTTTGTATAAACTTGATTGCAAACTTAAAGATTGAGTGCATAGAAAATTAACCGATAGATATCTATGGTTGAAAAATTACACTGGAAACAAAAACAGTAAAATAGTTTCTCTATGATGTTTGAAAAGAACTAGAAAGTGCTGCGTAAGCATTAATCCTTTCACTTACAGATATCCGGTTAATTCAAACTATGATGACAACTATTCATGAACTCAGATTATGTCAGGTGTGCTGGTAACTATTATTGGCCTTTCTTCGTTGAAAGTAAGTCAGAAGAAAGCCACTTTAAAAGGTTTCCAGTTTAGGAGCATAAATCAGCAATACTACAGTTTACATTACCCAGTGAAACGAACACAGCTCATCAAGAGAGAGAATGCATAGCTAAGAAATCAAGAGAGAGAATGCATAGCTAAGAAACAGTTGGTTTGTTTGTGAGAAAAAGACAGCGAAAAGAACTTTGACCTTGTTGAAAATAAAGATGGCCGCGTACACAAAAACGCTTGATAATTTACTATCTGAACTAGAAAATAAAGAAGAAAACTCATTGATTCCTCAAATTCTGCGTATATTACAAACGGAACTTGTGCATAAGGATGAAGAGATTGCCAAATTAAAAGAGGATGTCAGTTATTTGTCCAAGAAGATTAACGAACAGGAACGTTATAACTCTAAAAATCGCCTTATAATTACCAACTTACCTCTTGTGTCTGGTGATTCCTACTTTAAGGACGTTGTTACATTCTTGAGAGATTACCTGGGAATTAATATAAATGAAACAGACCTTCAAGCTTGCCATCCACTGGGATCAATGACAAATCGCAACAAACCACCAAATGTCATAGTAAGGTTTTTACACTTCTTTACCAAAGATAGAGTCTGGGCGAGGAAATATCAATTGAAAGGAAAAGTAAACCCTTTAAATGGAACCCCCATTTACCTTCGTGAGAGACTTACAAAAGTGGACTCAGAATTAATGGACTATGCACGAGGACTTGGTTGTGTTACGACATCTTTGAACTCTGCTCCACAGATAATGGTCAAGTTTAATGGCGGTAAGAAAGCACATACAATTGTTGATTACAAGGATGTTGATGAACTGTATGCACATGAAAAAGCAGTAACCAAAAGAGTATATAATAGACAACCTGATCTGAACAAAGTGACAGTGCCTGTATCAGTTCAACCAAAGCAAACTTCTACGGTGATTGAATTTGGGCATGCTCAAAATGACAATATAGAGGTGGTTCAAGAGGGCAGGAGGGGATTGAAGAGGGGTATGGAAAATTCGCCCAATAGAAGCTTCCAAGAAGTCATGCAGAAGCTGAAAAATGCAAAAGAAGATCCTCAAAAATTACACGAATTTGCAGAACAACTTAGTAATGATGATCAATTTGATAATGTTTAAGATGATAACAAAGGGCCTAAAACTTTGGCATGCGCGACGCGCACATAAAGCTGTTTGCGGAATATATTTTTGAACAGGCCTGGTAATAAACTGTCTCTCCAACAAACCAAACCAAATAATTTCTAAATGAAATTATTGCTCATCAATTGTCGGTCACTTTATCAGAATTTTTACTCAATAGAAAACTATATAAATAGTTTTGACAAAAAACCCGATTTTATAATATTAACGGAAACATGGCTGAAAAATGACAAAATTTTCAAACTTGATGGTTATAATTTCAACGGCAGAGAACGTAAACGGAAAAAAAGGTGGTGGTATAGGAGTTTTTTCTAAAACTAATATCAAAATTGTTGTTCAAAAAGTAGCTTCAAATATTGAATTAATCTGTTTAAAAATACTGGAACTTGACTTACAGATAATTGTTGTGTATAATCCACCAAATAAAAATAAAAATGAGTTTTTAGTAGAACTTGAAAATGAATTGGATGTTATTATGAACACAGGAGTTAGGTTTGTTTTCTGTGGTGACCTGAATATAGATATTTTGAAAAACAGTGTTTGTTCAAAAAAGTACCAAAATTTACTAAAATTCCCTAGTTTAAATTTGAAGAATAAGGAGAATCCAACTAGAATAACTGGACAATCATCAACTTTAATTGATCATATAGCGTCTAATATGCATGCGGAGGTAACTTATGATGATGAACCTATTTCGGATCACAAAATAGTAATTAGCAATTTTCCTGAAATTAGTCAAGAGAATGTGAAATTGCAACATTCTAGTGTTATAAAAATCAGACCGATAAAAATGTTTGAGAGACCGAAACATAGGAATAATTTAATAACATGGCTGCAACTTAATCTGAAATATCTTTTTGAAAATAGATTTCCTAATCTTGATGAAAAATGGAACAAGTTTAACGGTTTGCTTTCAAAGAGCCAAGATTTGTTTTGTCCCCTAAAAAAGATCAAAAAAGAAAATCACCGGATTTCATACCGAGTAAAAATTTGAAGAAAGAGATGGAAAAGCGAAATAAACTAAGAAGTACTTATTTTCTGAATAAAACTGAAGAAAACAAAAAAGCATATACTATGCAACGGAATAAGGTTAATAGGCTTGTAAACGATGAAAAAAAGAACTCAACAGCTGAAAAAGTAAAGAAGGGACTGAACATCTATAAAATTTACAGATCTACTATAGTGAAAAAAGATAGTGTTATATATCCCACAGATGCACAGAATAAAGTTGCAGCCATGAATCAGTTTTTTGCTAGCATAGGGGGCTCTCTCTCTCTTTCGTTGCCAAGGAACAGTAAAAACTTTTTTCCAGAAAGAAATGTAAACTCGGTAGTTTTTCCACCAGTCACCGAGTCTGAATTGCAGAAGTATATTGATAACATGAAAAACAAAACATATTGTGGTTTTGATGAAATAAGTAATCGTTTTCTAAAAATAGTTTCGCAATAATTGTTCCATATTTGGTAACCTTTATAAATGAGAGCTTTATTTTGGGAATTTTTCCTTCTTGTTTAAAAACAGCAACAGTTATCAAAAAACAGCCGATATCATTACTGTCGGCGTTGAGCAAGATAATTGAGAGAGCCATCCATGCTAGAATTGTTAACTTCTTTGACAAAAGTAACTTGTGGTACTCAATGCAATATGGTTTCAGGAGCAAAAGAGGAACAGTAGATGCAATAATAGAGCTTCTAGAACAATTAAGTAATGAAATAACACACTATGAAGCAATTTTACTGGATTTAACAAAAGCATTTGATACAGTTAAAATATCTCTGCTTGTAGAAAAACTTGAAAGATATGGCATAAGGGGTATATGTTTGAAATTGTTACAATCGTATCTAGATTCAAGAAAACAATATTTACAAATTTATGATGCTATCTCTGAAACGATTCCAATTTTGCATGGAGTACCTCAAGGTTCAGTTTTAGGCCCTTTGCTATTCATAATTTATATAAATGATCTACCCGAAGTTTTAAACGCTAGCCATACTTATTTATTTGCCGATGATACAGCAATGATAAAAAAGGGAAACAAAACGCATACTGACTTTCAGGATGACATTGGAAATATTGAAAATTGGACAAAAAATAACTATTTGGTTATTAATCCTAAAAAATCTAAGTATCTTTGTTTTTCGACAAATAAGGTGACTAACAAAACTGTGAATATATGTTGCAAGACTATAAAAAATGAAAAGTTTGCTAAATATTTAGGAGTTCTTATAGATGACAAGTTTAGTTTTTTAGAACATGTGTCCTATGTATGTAAAAAATATTAATACAAGGAGGGTTAATCAGACAAATGAAAGACATTCCTATAAGAGATCATATTTTACTTTTTTATAATGCGTACATCAAATTAAGAATACAGTATTCTATATTGGCTTATGGCAATTGTAAATTTACTCAAATTGATGATATTGTAAAAATTCAAAAACGAATTGTTCGAACCATTTTTCGGTGAAAAAATTTGATTCTGTCAGCAAAATTATGATTCTGTCAGCAACTAAGTAAAATACATACAGCTCATGAGTTATATGTATACGAATTATTAAAAACAATTGTCAAAAACAAGACTAAGATCTGTCCGGGAACGTGTACTTCAAAGTTGATAGAAGATGATAGTCAAAATACATACCAAACTAGGTACAAAACTAAAGGTCTTCTCTCTGAAAGTTCATGTCCGAATAAAAGTTTTAGTGTTCTTAAATCTAGAATTCGTAAATTATATAATATCCTAATTAAAAATGATCTATTGCCAGAAAACATACATAATTTCACCAAAAATGAATTAAATCAGTTTTACCATAGGTTTAGGGACAACTATATACTAGGAAACTTCGGGTTGATCAAGTATATCTTCAAATAATTTTGATGCTTCTCTATTTGATAAATTTCATACATATGAGTTCTCAGGGTATGCAGCTGTCGGTCTTTCTGACAGTTAAACAGATTTTATCTGTTATGCACTATCCTTTATTGTAATTTTACATATTTATATGATTTGTAAAATACGTTCCATATGAATAAAATTATTATTATTATTATGAAACTTGATACATCTTGCCAGGTCATACAATATCTTGAAAACTCTTGCAAAACTTGAAACCTCTTGCCAAGTCCATGATAGCAAAAATTTCCTTGAAACACCTTGACAAGATCTTATCATTACATGTCAAGAAGTTCTCATGTCGTAACTTGCTAAGATCTTGATAAAACTTGACACATAGAAAAAGCGTTTTTAAGGATATATGAAAAAAAAAATAAATATTTTTCGAATCAAATTAACGGTTGAAAATTGGGAAAAACTGTATGAACAATAGTTTTTTTTATTAAAAGCGAGGCGAACACCTTGATCTATTAAGCTGTTTTTAAATGTTTTTTTTTTAAACAAAGGATGAAAATGTTTTCAAAACCTTTCTTTTTGGGAATGTTTTTCCCCACTCTAATGTTCTTTTTGAGAAAAAGCCGCTCTAGCTCCAAATGAAAATTTAATGCAAACTGTTACTAGTAGTAACTCCCCCTCTGCAGGTCCAATGCCCGGAATAAAAAAGGACAGAAAAAATCACAAAACATAAACTGGGAAATCTCTAAACTTCTGTTTTTAAATTGCATTTAGTAGATATTCCGACAGCTGATTACTTTATTTCAGCTCGACCAATCATCAAAATAATTTTAAAATGGATTGAAATAAAAATCTTGCAAAATTTTTGCAAGATTATTCAAATGGTGCAAAAATCTTGAAAGATTCTTGCAAGAATCTTGAAATATTTTTTGGAGATTACTTGCAGGCCTCTTGCAGGATTTAAAATTCTTCAAACTTTGGGGCTGCTATAACAAAATCGAAAACAAAAATAGAGCAATTTTCTCAAATCTGAAAAAATTCCAATATAAAATTTATAGAGATGACCTTGTTTGCCTTCGAAACCTTAAATTTGATCTCAATTTAGGTTTTTAATTTCATGCAAGCAAAAATAGCTAAATTAGGAACAAAAATTGCTTACCGCTTACGATATTAAATTGGGGCGTATACGTTTGTGAAAAATTTCATTTTCCTTTTTCACTTTTTAACAACAATGAGAACAACAGCCAGCCGAGCTCTCCCATCTAATAATAAATTGGAAATGTTGTTATTATTATAATCGATTGAGGCAAATGCTGCTGCTATGCTGCTTTTTTTTAATCAATGTTGTTGTTCACTTTTGAAGAATTCTTCTTCTATGGCGTCTCTGGAGGTGCAGATCAGCAGTAACAATGTAAAATGTATGACGTCACAAGGGTTTAAATTGCAATGTGCGGTGTTACCCAAGTGCGTTCAACCAACAAACCTAACGCTCACTTTGCAGAAAATCCCAACTCAATCAAATACCTCAAATATAGCATAATTTAGTGAAACCAAAATTAGAATAACAATGCGCAGGACTGTAAAAATTGAAAGTTCTTCGAAAAAAGCAGAAATATAACCAAATTGTAGAAAATTGGGGTAAAAAGTTTATCCTTCCCCCACCCCTGACGCCAAGAGCCTATCTGGGCACGAAATAATTTTATTGGCGGGATTTACATAAAATGGTTGGAAGCAAAAAATACTATAAAAAAGTTAAATTCCATTCCTTATATTTTCGTCACAAATTTATAAGTCCAAAATGGCTGCATGTAAAGGTAGAAACACGGCCAGCATTCATATATGCTTTCTTTGCATTAACCGGTCATAAAAATTATTAAAGGAAATTTTACAAAAAAGTCAAATTCCCCTCAGGGCCATTTTGCAGAGAATGGGGGGTTGCAAGTTCTAATGACAGACGTATTCAAATTTCGCTGTCTGCGGGCTCTTTTTTTTGCTCAAATGGGCAGAGATGGTAGCGCTTTATGGGGTGGAATTTTTGACAACTGTCTGTAATTTTTGCCATCGACTTGAATATTGATAACTAGGTGCATTGTAGCACTGGTGTTTGTCTGTGTCGTTCTAGCTGCTCAGCTATACAGAGCATTGCATCAATAATGGGCCATAATTTTCAAGGCCAGCTACATTTTTTTAGATATTAATGCTTGGCTATTTCGTGTAGAGGGTTTCAGCGTTTTAATGCCTTTAGACCCCCCCCCCCCCACCACCACCACCATCAGCAGCGAAAAGAAAAGAAAATGTATCGTTAATTTTTGTGCATTTACAGATTGCTTTTTCACGCGATTTTTGTACAACTACCTACTTTTACCAAAATTTGGAAGATAATTTTTTGTTTAATAGATGTAATCGTTGTAGGCTAAATGAAATTGTTGTTCGTGTCGAGGTTCGTTATGGTACATAATTGAACAAAGCCGCTATCGAAGCAGTACTTCAATTACTGTTTTGACATTGTTCTACATGATGAAATTTGGCCCCGCTTGATTAATTACTGCAATCTTAACAGATCCAATTAGCCACACGGCGAGATGGCTACTACAAAGAACACATTATTTGCATTAACTGACAAAAAGACAACAGAACATCATTTTATGGTATGAAAAGGAAAAGACGTGAAACATACGCCGTCAATTGGGAAAACATAGTGGAGTGAAGGTATGATGACCTCTTGTTTGGGAATCAACAAGACTGACTGAGGTAAAATCAGGAAAAATCCTGGTTTATGATCCATAGCTTCTTCAATATGAACAAAGAACTATCTGAATTAATGATCAACAACAAGGAGGCTCGGTAATGTGCGTTTGCACATAATTGTTCTTTTAATTGTATTGTTGAAGCGCCTATGAAGGAACAACAAATTGAAGTCAGAAAATTCAATTGCGACCTTACCTTTCAATTTTTCAGCAAAAAAGCAAATGTAAAATAAAAAAAATTGGCAAGTATTTCAAGAACTAACTTTCAAAACTCTTCTAAGAAAAGTTGAATGCCTCAATAGAGCGTTTTTCAACTAACAAGACAATAATTTCATAAAATTTAGACCTGAATTTTACTGAAACGTTTTATTATGCGAAAAACCATTGTTCCAGGGCGAACTAATTCTACAGAAAAATGTAGAAATCTTAAATAAGAAATTATATCTACAATTTAATTATAATGGAGTAATGGACAGCTGACAGGGAAAAGGCAAAGATAGTATTGTGAAAAAAGCAGTTCTTATATCTATAAAAAGCAGATAATGAGGGATCTTGTTCTAAAGAGATCAAAAATTAACAGAAAATAATTAACAATTCTAAAAACTTTAAAGTTTATGCAGCAGCTATCAAATAAAAGTAATGAAAATTATAATAATGATCCGCATAAAGAAAACAGAAGCAACAGTTCATTAAAAAAGGAGGCTCGGAAATGTGAGTTTGCACCTAATGTTCTGACCCCGCTCAACTATTTTTTTGATTTAATTATCTATCAAATGAGAGGAGATAGAAACTTACAAAAATTTATATATTGTTCAGAAATAATTGGTATATCCGGTATATAGTGTTATAGAGCAGGTGCCATTGGGCAGATCAAGAGACAAGACAAACAACAACATCAAATAGAAAAAGCATTAATTACATTAAAAACTGAACAAACTGCAAACAAAACGTCTTGACTTTTAACAAAAAAATGAGACCTGTTTTTATTGAGAATAATTAATAGGTAGACAAACTAGACAAATAAACGAATGCTCAAATTAAAAAAAAAATAAGTTAAAAATTTTTGAAGACAATTAATTTCAAAGACCAGAAAACCATTAACTATCAACTGAAATCACTGAAAAACTTCATTTATATCTCCATAGAATGCCATTAAAAATGTTATTGTACACCGTGTCACCCCACTACAAAAAGAATAAGAACTGACAAATCAAGTCAATTAAGTTTTGCGAGTGAACGGTGTCAAGCCTTTAAAGTCATAATTCATTGAATAACAACATTAAATATCACAAATTGTGCATTTTTTAGCGCCAATAACGTAATATGTGACTTGTCATTAATGTGATGATCGAACGAGACAGTAAAATGAACCTCATAAATTGGAAAACGACAAAAAATAAAAAAGCTAGGAAATTTCTCAGTATCAAAGCTAAATATTAAATTGATACTACATCAGGACCATTAAATTCCATTCTAATTCATTATAAAGCAAAAATGAGCTTTATTTTTGCTGGAACTACGCTACAAGGGGACAAAACTGAAATAAATTGAGGCAAATCTCAGAATACTGTAATTTTTTGAAAAAAATAAGCTATTACAACCATAAATTCTTAACTGAAAAACGTAAACAGAATATTTTGTTACTAGCTAAGAAGTCAATTAGACATGTCATTAAATAATTTGAGGGAAAAATTTAAAAGATAAAAACGAATAATGGCATAATTCAAAATTTCAAACAGTTTTTACGCAAACACAGTTTTGAAGCCAAAGAAAGCACACATTTTTTACTGAATTTACATAGTATGTTCCTTAGTCTTCAATGGCCTCAAATGTAGATTTTCAATAATTGAGCCTCGATATGAGACCATTCTGGTCTGTAATAAATATTGAAAACATGCAAGCGTTTTGTTCAAAGCACAGCCGTCATTACAACCCCAAATAATCTTTTAATCATTCAATTTCTCAATTAGACCTAATCAAGCCCGGCTAATGCTGCTGGCCAATTAAAACAAATAGTGTTGCGGTCAAAACTAATATTTTAAATTTTTTATATCAAATTATTAGATCGTTTTATGATGAGTATATAGCTATGCCCTCTACCGGCAATTCTCAGTTGCTAGAGCGACGGAATTGGGTCAAGTTCGATCAATGTTGAATTTTATATTAGAAATAATGTAAAAACATACTAAAATGTTGGAAAAAATAATATTTAACCTTGGTGCAAGACCGTCAAGGTCACTGGTGTATATTTCTCATATGTATTCTCATTCCCTTATGCGGTGCTTTCAGTTTCAATAGTTTTCATCTCAAGGTCACAACTTTTGTTTCCGCTAGTCGGGTGACCTTGAAAAAGTGCTGTACTTTTGAAGTGCTCTAGCTCCTAGGGACTTGGATTTAGGACCCTGAAAGTGGGGTTGGGCATACTTTTCACTTGATACTCTAACCATTGGTACTAGTCTCGATGCTCATTTCGTTCATCGACTTTGCAACTTTACCCTGAACGGCGGATTTTCCCTTTTTCGAATTCCATCTAGTTTTTGCCATATAATTATATGATCAATTAGTTGCGTTGTGTCAATACGCTTTCTAAATGTCACGAGCAATGCCAAGAGTATGACAGCTTTTGATATGTGGGCGAATTCATACTTTCTATTTCAGTTATGAACAAACTTTAGTTAATATTTGAATAATACACTAAGTTTTCCTGTTTTAAAGATTGCTTTGATGTCAAATGTTGTGTCAGAAATGTTTTATGTTAGTTTTTGATGAACCTTCAATTATCACGCCACTTTGCTATGTTTAACGTTCAACTTCTCTACATAATCATTGTCCTAATATGGTTAATTTCATATTTACTTAATAATTTGCTATGTAAACAGATTAAATTCCTGAACAGAATACTCCCTTTAACTGTAAATGTCAGTTATGTAATGTTTAATTACCACTCGTAAATGTCATCTGGTGAACATATTACTAACAGAGCGAGCATTAGTGTAATTGGAGTCAAGTTGTATGACTTTGAGTTACGAAATTCAAGTTATTTTCTTAAAGTTTTGCAGAAAATCCTAAGGAAATTACAGTCAAGAAAAATTTCTAAAGCTTTAAACGAACCAGAACGTGCGTAAAAATATTTTTAGTTTTTCACTACTAATATCAGCCGTAACATTAATGGTCCGTATTCTCCCCGGACATTTAAAAAGATAATATTTGTTGTTATTTATTATCAAAATGTTCAAGAAGTCGACAAAATCTCAGAAGGTTGCCATGAAGTGGATGCCTTCTTCATCAGAACAACATGCATCTTCCCACCAAAAAATCATCATTCCATTCAGACGTGGCCGTCAAGAGCACACTTTGGACTTGGTTAATTTGGATCAGAAGTATGACCAACTCAGAAGAAAAAGAGAAGAGTTGATACGATTGTTGAAAGGAAACTATCGTCTTGCTCGAGCTCGATCTGAAGTTGACGCATACTTCGAAGAAGAAGACAAGTTACTCAATCAGCTGAGTAAAGTAGAGGCCAAACACGGTAGGACTGGTTGCTCTGAGGTAACAGAGAAATGTATGGACTACAGAAGTCGTCTAACGGGTCACAAATGCTACATTTTGAATCTTTTCGATCTAAAAGCAGCAGCATCAGAAAAAAGAATGGTTTCGTTTGGAGAAGTTTCAGTCTCCACAATCACTATATTGGCAGAAGATGCTCCAAATGCAGCAGTTCTAACGGACAGTACTCCTCAAGACAATGGCGTAAACCTTGTGAGCAGTGGCTCACAGAAAGAGAAAAGCGACAGTCCGACTCAAAACACAAGTCAAGTGGGTAAATCTGGTAATTACTCATTGGAGAACAAGCTTGCAAGAGAGGAGGAGAAGAGATTGCTAAAGCTCCAGAAAGTTGAAGAAAGACAGGAGAAGGCCAAAAGGAAGGCCAACATCGAGTCCAAAAAGCTTCAAATGGTGTTTGAAAGAAAGCAAAGAGAGCACGAAGAACAGATGAGACAAGTTGAGGAAAAACTTCAACTTCGCTTGATGGAAACCGAATTAGAAAGTTCTTCTGTAGAGATTTCTGACAAATCTAAACAATCAAATGAAACAGAGTCTGATGACGAATTTTCCCCGAAAGAACTTCACGAGGAATACGATGAGTACGCAGAAAACCTCAAAGTTCAACTGCCAGAAGTGGAGCGTCCATCAAGTTCTTTTTTAAAAACAGATAGTTATTCGAGTCGTTTAACAAAGTATCGACAGCAGTACAGTTCAGGAGAAGATATCGAAAATCCATTTGAGCAGCAAACAAGAATTCAAAGTACACCTCTGGGAAGCAGAGATAGACGATTTTCACCTGATAGATACGCCTATTCAAACTCATTCTTGTCTCCAAGGGACAACGGTAATGATAGCCCTTCACAACCAACCAACAATGGTAACAGAAGTTTGCCAAAATTAAAATTGCGCGAATTTGATGGTAATCCATTGGATTGGCCTGAATGGAGTGGAATGTTTCTGTCTACAATACACAGCAGCAGTATTAGTCGAGACGAGAAAATGAGCCATTTGAAGACATTGCTTGTTGGAAAAGCAAAACGAGCTGTCAATGGAATGGGCTACTCTGGAACAATGTACGATCAGGCTTGGAACACACTGCAAAGAAAGTTTGGCCAGCCTCATCACATTGTCTCTTCACAACTTGCCAAAATTCAGAACTTCCCACAGGTTAGATTTAGCGACTTATCATCCTTGATAGAGTTTGCTGATACGGTATCAACGTTTGTGAACATTCTACAGCAATTTGGGTACTCGAACGACTTGTTTTCTTCTAGTAACCTTGATATTGCGGTCAGTAAGTTGCCGTTAGATACAAAGCGTCGATGGTTTGCCTTTATAGAGGCCCCAACCAAAGCAAGACGAATACCAAACCTGGTCGAGTTTAATAATTGGTTGCAAGAAGAAGCGCAAGTTCATGAGCGATTGGTTCATTGTGCGCCTACATCGTCAAAATTCGAAACACAAACGACAAAGTTCGGTAAGAAACCTGATTTCAAGAAAAGTCCAAAGCCCAGCGAGTCAGCCTTCAGTTCAAATGATGATAAAACTCGGACCGAAAACAAATGTCCTATCGAAGGTTCAAATCATAGGGTCTGGAACTGCGATAAGTTCAAGAACATGAAAACAGATGAACGATACAATGTCGTTAAAGAAAAGAAGCTATGTTTTTGTTGTCTTGCTGATAACCATGCAGCAAAAGCTTGTCCAAGGAAAAGAAATTGTGGCGTTGATGGCTGTGAGAAAACCCACAACAAATTGCTTCACTACAAGAAAAGGTCGGAAAACTTGAAACCCAATAACAAGACAGAAGTGACTAATTTAACAAGCAATGTGGAGTCAATAAGAGGTTTAATGCAAATAGCACGTGTCAGAATCTTCGGAGATGAAGAACAATTCGAAGATACTCTTGCTGTTTGTGACACGGGGTCCACTCAGACGTGGGTGGATGAAGACTTGTTAGAAAAGCTTGAACTACGTGGAGAACCAGTGTCGTTAAATGTTACTGGAATTCACGGCACACAAATTACAACATGCAGAGCGCTTCAGGCTACAATTGGGCCGGCTAACTGTATGCAAGACAAAGGAAAACTACTCACAATTCACAGTCAAAAGAACTTGGAAATTGGAACAAGCGTTTACAAGGTCCAGGAGATGAAAGCAAAGTATCCGTACTTGAATTGTGTGGGTTTCAAGCAGATCGATTTGAAGAAATTTGCGATCATTCTAGGCCAGAATGCTTATGAACTGATTCGACCCGTCGAATACAAAAATGGCGGTGAGAACAAACCGTGGGCTATTAAGTTACCACTTGGATGGACAGTCAGTGGTCCAGTTCCAATTAATCAGCTAAAACTCAGCGCAGCGTGTCATGTAGCCAACAATGACGACATGAAACTAGCTGAAGTTGTCAAGAAGTGGTGGGATATGGAGTCCTACGGAACACTTAAAGTTGCCGACAAGAGAACACAAGAAAACAAACTAGCCACCGAGATTCTTAACTCAACGATCAAATTCAACGGTGAACGATATGAAGTTGGTTTATTATGGAACGGTGAACAAGCAGCTTTATCCAACAGCTTTTCATCAGCATTGGGACAACTTCGAGGGTTGCAGCGTCGATTACAGACGGACGAATTAATTAAAGTGAAATATATAGAAATAATTAACTCAGATCTTAGTAAAGGATATATCTCAATTCTTTCTAGCAGCGACTTGGCAGCAACAATCAATCATCAAGTCTGGTATGTACCACATCACCCAGTTTTGAATCCTCACAAACCCAACAAAGTGAGAAGAGTGTGTAACGCAGCCAGCAAATTTCGCGGGACAAGTCTCAACGACATGCTTTTAGCAGGTCCGGATTTGCTAGCCAGTCTGATGGGAATCTTCGCACGATTCCGAGAGAACCGATATGCTTTGAGTGCCGACAATGAAGAAATGTTCCTTCAAGTTGAAGTCAAACCGGAAGATCGAAAGTTTCTACGGTTTCTATGGTCAGATGAAAATGGTCAATTAGTAACGTATCAGTACAAAAGACATATATTTGGCGCTAAATCGTCTTCAACTTGTGCAAACTTTGCGCTACAAAGATGTGCTACGGACAAGGCTGAAAATTCAGATCGAGCTAGTTACATAGCGTGCCATAACTTCTATATGGATGATCTACTTGTCTCGCTGCAGAGTCGGGAAGAAGCTGCTGACGTCAAAGCAGAATTAATTGCTCTTTTAGCAAAAGGTGGTTTCAAACTAACTAAGTGGGCTACTAATTTTGATGAAGATGAAGTACATGACAAGGCCCTGACGATTCTTGGATTAGAATGGAACAGTAAAAGCGACACGCTGAAAGTATGCAGAGACTTACAGTTTAAGCCTGAAAAATATTGGACCCAGCGAAAAGTGCTATCAATTGTCTCTAGCGTTTTTGATCCTTTGGGATTTCTAGCTCCATTTGTTATCCGTGGAAGAATAATCCTGAAAGGCATAAGGCAGACAAGAGGACAACAATGGGACTCGTTTATCGACGAGAACCTCAGTGATCAATTCTCGGATTGGGTCGGAGAATTGAATGCCGGTGAAGTGTTTGAAGTCAGCAGATGTATGAAACGTCGAGCGAAAACATTCGAAATGAGTTGCACGTTTTCGGTGATGCTTCAGAGGACGCATTTTGTGCGGTAGCATATCTTGTAACAGAAAACAATCAAACAGAACGTAAGGTATACTTTATCATAGGAAAAGCAGAGTTGCACCTGTAAAGCATCATACAATTCCAAAACTTGAGCTCATGGCAGCATTAACCGGTAATCGACTGAAAGACACAATCATGAAGGAACACTCAATTCATTTCCATAAAGTTTTTATGTGGTCTGATTCTACAACAATTATACAGTGGTTAAGATCGAGCAACGAGAAACAGCCTACCTTTGTTGCAAACAGAGTAGCAGAAATACTCGACACTTCAACTGTGGACGAATGGCACTACGTGGAAGGTGCTAAGAATCCAGCCGACCTTGGAACAAGAGGTCTCAGCTTCGATGACATAGCCAACTGTAATTGGATCAAGGGTCCAGATTGGCTGCTACAACCGATCTTGTTAAACGAAGATAATCAGCTTCCAGCCGAGCAGGATATGAATGTTCAAGTTTACGTGGCAAACGAAGTAATTGGTGTAGTCGATTGGAAACGATACAGCCAATACAACCGATTGAGGCGAACAATTGCTTGGATTTTATCGCTTGCCAGAAAGAACTCTGAAGTGCATTCACTACGGGAAGAAACTGCACAATTGATTTGGAAATTAGTTCAGCTGGAAGTCTATTCTAAAGAAATTGATGACTTGAAATCCGAGAAAACAGTTTCTTCAAACAGCAAAATTGTTTCCTTATCTCCATTCATTGATTCTAACGGTGTCCTGAGAGCAAAAGGACAACTGAGGAGAACTAATTTACCATTCGAGACAGAACACCCTGTTATTTTGCCTAGCAAACATAGAGCAGTTGAGTTGTTTCTGAGCTATCAGCACAAAATTTTTCATCACGAAGGGGTGGAGTATATTCGGAACGAAGTGCAGAAGAAATTTTGGGTATTTGGATTAAGAAGCGCGCTGAGAGCAGTGAAACACAATTGTGTAACATGTCGACTGTTTACTAGCGGTAAAACTCCACAGATGAGTGATTTACCGACACACCGAGTGACGAATAATGTCCGACCATTCACAAGTACCGGTGTCGATTATTTCGGACCGTTTGAAGTAAAGATGTTCAGACATACCATGAAGAAATGGGTGTGTCTCTTTACCTGCTTGAGTGTTAGAGCTGTTCATCTGGAGCTGGTTGACAGCTTGGATACTGAAGCTTGCATTGGTGCTGTTCATAGGTTCATTGCAAGAAGAGGTCAACCTCAGTCAATAATCTCTGACAATGGAACAAATTTTGTTGGAGCGGCTAGAGAGTTCAAAGAAGCCTTCCAGGAGCTCAGGAAAGACGAAATAGCAAATAGACTGGCAGAGGAGAGCATCAAGTGGACTTTCAACCTGCCTGCAGCTCCTCACTTTGGAGGTGTATGGGAACGTCTTGTGAAATCTTGCAAGAAAGCTTTGTACAATGTTCTCGGCAAACAGAGCTTAACTGAAGACAGACTTCGCACAGTACTCTGTGTAGTTGAGCAGTTAATGAACAACCGACCACTTACGGATGTTAGTAAAGATGTCACCGATTTACAGCCACTGACACCAAACCACTTTCTGATAGGTCAAATTAGCATTAATTGGCCAAATGCGTTGTTTTCGGGAACTACTGCGAGTTACAGAAAGCTGTTCAGAGGTCAACATAGCATCCTAGTTGCCGTATGGAACCGTTGGATGTCTGAGTATTTGCCAAAACTACAGCAGAGGACGAAGTGGGCCAAGGAGGAACTTATCGAGCCAAAAACTGGTGACCTGGTTTGGATAGTCGATAAGAATGTGCATCCATTCAACTTTCCGTTAGGAAGAATTCAAGAAGTTCACAAGAGTGACGACCAAATAGCCAGATCAGCGCTAGTAAAAACTGCAACGGGTAGCTACAAAAGACCTATTGTGAAGTTGATCACTGTAAATTGTGACCGCAAGTGATGTTATTTTTGGATTTGTGACCAAAAACTGGGCCGGCTATGTTGCGGTCAAAACTAATACTTTAATTTTTTTCATATCAAATTATTAGATCGTTTTATAATGAGTATATAGCTATGCCCTCTACCGGCAATTCTCAGTTGCTAGAGCGACGGAATTGGGTCAAGTTCGATCAATGTTGAAATTTATATTAGAACTAATGTAAAAACATACTAAAAAGTTGGAAAAAATAATATTTAACCTTGGTGCAAGACCGTCAAGGTCACTGGTGTATATTTCTCATATGTATTCTCATTCCTTTATGCAGTGCTTTCAGTTTCAATAGTTTTCATCTCAAGGTCACAACTTTTGTTTCCGATAGTCGGGTGACCTTGAAAAAGTGCTGTACTTTTGAAGTGCGCTAACTCCTAGGGACTTGGATTTAGGACCCTGAAAGGGGGGGGGGGGGGTTGGGCATACTTTTCACTTGATACTCTAACCATTGGTGATAGTCTCGATGCTCATTTCGTTCATCGACTTTGCAACTTTACCCTGAACGGCGGATTTTCCCTTTTTCGAATTCCATCTAGTTTTTGCCATATAATTATATGATCAATTAGTTGCGTTGTGTCAATACGCTTTCTAAATGTCACGAGCAATGCCAAGAGTTTGACAGCTTTTGATATTTGGGCGAATTCATACTTTCCATTTCAGTTATGAACAAACTTTAGTTAATAATTGAATAATACACTAAGTTTTCCTGTTTTAAAGATTGCTTTGATGTCAAATGTTGTGTCAGAAATGTTTTATGTTAGTTTTTGATGAACCTTTAATTATGACGCCACTTTGCTATGTTTAACGTTCAATTTCTCTGCATAATCATTGTCTTAATATGGTTATTTTCAAATTTACTTAATAATTTGCTATGTAAACAGATTAAATTCCTGAACAGAATACTCCCTTTAACTGTAAATGTCAGTTATGTAATGTTTAATTACCACTCGTAAATGTCATCTGGTGAACATATTACTAACAGAGCGAGCATTAGTGTAATTGGAGTCAAGTTGTATGACTTTGAGTTACGAAATTCAAGTTATTTTCTTAAAGTTTTGCAGAAAATCCTAAGGAAATTACAGTCAAGAAAAGTTTCTAAAGCTTTAAACGAACCAGAACGTGCGTAAAGATATTTTTAGTTTTTCACTACTAATATCAGCCGTAACAAATAGTTTTTCCAAATAATTCCGAAATAAATAATCTGATAAAAGTGTCAATGTATCAAAAATATATGAGGTGTTTTGGATTAATTATCGATTTATATTAGCAAAATTAGCAAATAATTAGCAAAAAATATTAGGTTTGAACTTAAACGAATAGATAACTTGTTTAGCTCAACAGGTAGTGATTATGATGTTTGATCAATTACACTGTGTAATGACACAACAAAACGAACATTAGATGATGGCAAAACTCTTGAATTCATTGCAAAAATATAAAAACGCTTCGTCAGAGCCCTAAATACTATCAACTTTACTCAGAAAGACATTATTTTGGTAAGTTTCGTTTGGAAATAAAAAGAATCTCTCGTTGTTTGATATTTCTAATGAAAACAGACTTGTCTAACATTGAAATTAAAAGTGCCAAACTCCTCAAAAAAATATATAGTCAGAGTACATTCCGAATCGTTTTTCCTCGCACTAAACAACAATGAGACAAAAATTGGCGTTGCTACGTCCACGCAGCTGCCAACAAAACTTTGTCTTTTTTTCGAATAATTGCATAATAGGTAATTTGGCAAACGAAAATCTGAAATTAACACACAAAAAAAACGATGCAGTTTGCCGGCAAATTATTAGTTCCAGAACGCTAACAATGTCGGCAAATTGTCAGTTCCAGAATGCTGTTATACAAACGAGTGCTAAATATAGCCCTATTTGAGTGAATAAAAACAGTTTTTACCAATTTTATCATACATATTTTTAGCAAAATTAATCAAAATTGCAGAAAAAAACTACAAAAAGTATGACAAAAAATATATACAAAAAAACGGATGTTAGCCCAACGTCCGCAACAATTTAAAGTCATAAAAAGCACGATGAGACAAAAAATGGCCAAAATCGCTTCAGTACCCGTAATTGTAAAAAATTGTAATTTTATTGTGTAAAACTTTAAAAAAGTTTCTAAAAAACTCCAAAAAAATGTGCATAAAGTCAGTGTGAAAAGTGAAGATTTAACGAAAAAAAACTTTTTGATTTGATATTTTAGGTAACACAAGTTATGAGATAGCATTCACAACTCTATACGACAAACATTTTGATGGGCGAAAAATGACTGAACAAAAAAACACAGTTGAGCATATAGTTCCTCCCCCAATAAAGCGGGTCGAAACATTAATTGTTTCATCTTTAAGTCTGTAATTGGAGTTAGAAGCTGGTTGTCAGCCTCACAAAGTGCATTCTCCTCTGTAGAGATCTGGAAGTTAAATTTTTGTAAATGTCAAAGAGTTATGCAAAAATGCGAGCGCGCGCAATATTTCTCGACCTAATGTTAGTTTTGAAAAAATTTAACATAAATTTTGTGAACAAATTGTCAAATAAGAAATCTGCAGGACAACTAATTTGATTATCTGCTGAATTAAATGCAAACGGTTTAAAAAAGTCAATTTACTAAGTCAATTTTTCTAATAAATTTTATATTGTTTCAATAAATTTTGTTGAAAAGACAACTGAATT
Source organism: Convolutriloba macropyga (assembly GCF_964194025.1). NCBI lineage: Eukaryota > Metazoa > Xenacoelomorpha > Acoela > Convolutidae > Convolutriloba > Convolutriloba macropyga. The sequence continues at coordinate 17,565,786 of NC_134469.1, read as the reverse complement.
TAAACTTAGTTTCATGCTAATCGCAGTTAAATTATGGAAACGGTAATACAGTTATCGTTTGTTCAAAACACTACTTAACCTAATTATTATTTTGCTGCTCCATTATGTTCATAGTTTTCCTCCAAGTATTAGTATAAACAAAGTGGAAAGTAAAAATTAAAATATTTTTCGATTGCAGGTTATTTATTGACTCCAACAAAAATAGTGTTGTAAATCTAACTTCTTAGAATTGAGCTTTATCAGAAAAATACACATAGATGTTTCATTGAGTTTTGCTATGCGCTTTGTTTAAAGTACCGATAAAATCAAGCATGTTTATTACAAAACCACTCTTTTTGCTTTGCAAAATTTTAAATTTGTTCAAACAGAATATATTTTTTCCTACGCATTTCATAGATGTTACCGCTTTTCTTAAGTCAATATAATCATATTATGACAAGCCGTACTCTAATTTGTTTGGGAATCAAGTTTAATAACAATAATCTTAAAGAAACTACAGGGCATAACAGCATGCAATCACCAATCGTCCTGATAAGACCAACAGCTTTTTTTTCAAGTCAAGTAGGGTAATTTGTCAGGGCCGAGGTGTCAGCGCTAAAAACTGCAATATTATGCAAAGTTGGCAGTGAATGCTTTGAATTTGTGTACGATCTACTTTTGAGCGTAGATCTTATACAATTTTGGGTTTTTAAGCGTAGATCTTACATAACTTTGCTTGGAATTTGCGTTGAGTTTAGCATATATCTTACTTAAATTTGCGTTTCTAAGCGTAGGTTTTAGAAAAGCATGTGTTTCTAAGCGTACGTCTTATATATTTAACGTTTGCTTCTAGCTTTGATCTTACATAATCTTACATAGTCGGTGGTTCGAACAGAGCTCTAAGCGTTGAACTTTTGTAAGATCTACACTAAATTCAGCGCAACAATTAGGTGAGATCTACGCTCAGAAACGCAAAATAATGTAAGACCTACGCTTAGAAACGCTGAATTCAACGCATTCACCGCAAAATTATGTAGGAAAATTGCAGCGACTTTTCACAGCCAGTTACCGCTTATATTACATAATTTTGGCGAAATTCTTCGACCCGGGTAGACTGAATGCGGTTTTAGCAAGACAGGTAGAAATTTTGTATCCTATTACGAACTAAAGTTTGAAAATCTGAAAAACTCGAAAAATCTAATTTCAGATTAAACTTCCTCATGAAGAGATCAAACATGTTTGACATCTTCATTATGATTTACTGATCTCTGAAAGCGCAGAATAAAATTAAATTTATATTTCGTTTCAGGTAAAAAATTGAATGCTAACAAACCAACTGGGCCTGAATGTTAACAAACCAATCGGAATGCAAAAAACGAAATGCAAAAAATAACGCGAAGGTGAAATCGAACTGGCAAAATAAAGGTAAAATTTTATCGATCAAGGGTTTTGGAGAGAAAACAGACACAGGGTTGCAAAAAACAACTTTGCTTTTATTACTTGACATGAATGAACAATGGGTTGAAAACTCTTCAAAAGAGAGGGTCCGCCTGTTTGAAGTTACAATGTTACTACTCTTTAACTTTGGAACCTCATGGAAACAGCATGTATAAGATCACGGAAAATTACATTTGATCGCTATATGTTTTATTTAACAAGCAAACAATCGGAGGTGAGTGTCAAGTGGACATTTTTATGGTTACTATCAGGGACTGTGAAATAAACTACTGAATTTAACATATACCATAGGAGGTCTATAGCTTCGAGTTTTTACTGCCTCCGAGAACCTGTCTCTGTGAGCATGAGCTCTCATTTAAACATAACTACATAGTTATTATGGCCTGGCGATTCTTGGTTGCAATGGTGGTACCACGTAAACGATTCAGACGCTAAAAATTGTCCACAGTCACCAAAAAGAGCAAAGTATTCTCAAACACAAGGAATTATAAGGAAAAAAGAAGCTCATTGCAAGCCGATCACACAGAAAGCACAATTGTTATTTATATTTTTTCTTTCGACCAAACAGAGGGCTGTAAATTTTTGCTCCAGAATAATTTGAAAGCTTTGCTTATTGTCAATGAGATGAGCTCTTTTTTGTCATTTTCTGCAAAGCATTTGTTCTAAAATTTGAATTTTAGTCGAGGATATTTTTAAAGGAAATTTTGTTAAAATTAAGCTTTGAAAAAATATATCAAGTTTTTGTTTTTGAAAATAACTTATATTGTGATTCGATTAGTCACGTTACAGAAAACAAAATAATTATTTATTTGCTATACAACTGAAGATGTGATGTATTCAACTGAAGAGGTGATGAGTTGCGGTCGAAAAATATTATCTGGTTTTTTTTGGGCAAAAAAACAAACGACCCTGATAATTCGTACCTCTGTTGCTATCAAATTTTACAAAACTTAGAGCATTTAATTGTAGCAGACAGCCAAACACTTACTACTAGCAAATAAAAATTAATAAGAGGAAAATATAAGCGTCCCAGATGGCGAAATTTTAAGTGTACATATCAACTAATTAGTCGCACCCTGATTTAACGAACAACTCCGTATAAAAATCCAGGTAAACAAAAAAGAATGTCTTTCAATGAAGATCGTAATTAAATATTTGAAGGACAAATACAAATCTATAAGGCTGTATAAAAAACTTTTGATTTCAAAGCTTCCTTACATGGTGGTATATAAAGCTCTACCTATTCCCCCGCGGGAAAAACAAACAACACTAGCATCAAGTTTACAAAAAACAACATCTAAGGCTATCCGTTCACGTTCTTTGCAGCATTTTGCAAAATAGTTGCACAAAATTGAAAACAACTCTATAATCCCGATGAGGTCACGCGAAGGAATTTACAGAATGCTTCAAAATTCAGACGGTTATTTTAGCCGATCGTAAGTGCAATTTTATTAGTTTTTTTAAAAAGCCAAATTGTTAAGGAGAAATCCATCGTTTTTTAAATTGCCATTAAAACAATATAACACAAAATAATTCAAATTTGTAAATATTTGTAATTATTTGTAATAATTCAAATTTGTAAATGACATTGCTGAGGTGGAGAGCCGGGTCATGAAAATAAATGAAAAAAGTGATTTTTCTCCCTTGTGTTTGTTAAGGACAAATCATTGTTCCGACCCCTCTTGAGGGGGAAGGAACTATATAGTCAAATGGGTTTTTTTGTTCAGTCATTTTTGGCCGATCGATATATTCATCGTAGAGAGTTAAGACTGGTATCATTAGAACGCTTGTCCAGCGTAGAATATGGACTTAAAAAGATTTTTTTAATTTTCGTTGTTTAGAGGGCGTCATCGAGGTTTAAATTTTGAGAAAATAGAGTGAATTCAGGTGAGATTTTATTCACATTTTCCAAAATTTTTGACTAAAACTTCGCCAATTTTGCTAAAATTTGTAATTTTTTTTTAAAAAGTGTTGTTGATTTTTGTTTGTAAAGAAAAAAAACTTTATTGTAGGCTATTTTTATTAATTTTTTTGTCAAAAATTTTGGCTAAATATTTCAAAATTAAGACTTTTTCATTAAAAACAGCCCGAAATAGGTTTCTTTAGTCCAGTTTGATTAAATTTACAAGAACTACAGAACCAAACACCACCACCACAATCTTTTTAGACTAAAAATGGGCCTTTTATACTTTAAATTCCATTGAGAGTGCTCTGTAAATACAAATTTTGCCGTATTTTGCTAAATTTTTTCGTTGATTATCAAAAACGCAGCATCTATTTTTGAGTTTTTAACTAACAAAAAATCAATACCCAGAACATTTGAATAGTTAGGTGTTCCTAATAGACAAACAGCATTAGCAGGGTTAGATTTGGACCAATATTGGACTGGTATAATAAAAAAAATTCAGATCGATCTTTTCAACATTAATTAAATAACAGAACATTTCAAACCAATGCTCAATAATGATAGGTCGAAATGGATTCCCAAACAGCTCCACATTGTTCTATCTAGTTGATTACTTGAAAGCTTATGGTTGTTTTGACTTTTAAAAATATTTGATTTTTTAAAAATACTGATTTAGAGAGCTTAGCCTCTATTTTTCTCTTAGTTTGGTCAACTTGTAGCTTAATTTCAGCAATGAAAGAATGCTTCTTCCTTCTATTGAAATCAAATTAAATCTTTGTTGGGGTTGTTTTACGACTTAAGTTATGTTTTTCAGGCTTTGATATTACTAGATTTTACATTTTTAAATTTTTTTTAGGTCTTTGCCCATTTTTCACGTTTTCTAGTTTTGTCACATTATCACGTTATTGACAGTTCGTATATCACCTTATTGGCTTTCAGAACAAGGCACAATTGATAATATTAAAATCCTTGAAGATATAGATTATGAGTTTAAGGGCTGCAACACTACTTTCTCGGAGAATTTATTTGAATTTTTAAAATTTTGCCTTTAACTGTCCTTTTACTTTGTCCTTTTAGTCGCGTGAAAATTCCAGTACAAGGACCCGGTTTCAATTGCTTTTCTTGAAAGAATAGATGATCCGTTATTCTGATATTAGTAAATAGCTGATGGATTTCATGACTCTGAAAACAATTGTTTTATAAATTACAAAGAGACACTTTGTAGCTTCTCAATGTTGCTCCTTTAATTGTCTGTTTGTTATCTAGTCTGGTTAAATACCAGCCAAATATGACATCTTTGTTGTCAGAGGAATTTTTCAAAAGGGATTGGTGTCACACAATCTAATGTTTTTAAAGAATTCGTTGACTTTCCTGGTTTCGATATGGAAAAAAAGTAAGTTAATTTTTGATTTTTGTCATGTTTGACGTTTTTTGTAGTCGTACGACATATTCTGGATTATGTCAATTCTCAAGGGCGTGCTTCGGAAGAATAATCGATTCTTTTTAATTATTTCATTCTGTAGTTAATGGCGTTCATGTCTTTGGAAATATCTTTTTCGAAAAAAATTTAAATTGTTATTTAATTTACCATTTTTTGCATTTTTTTACTTGTTACATCGCTTCATTAACGAGAAGTTACATAGTACATTGCAGAAAGATGCAATCGAACATATTTTGATGGCCATAGTATGGCTTAACGGTTTCGAAAGCGTTTTCTGCCAAGTTTTAGTTGAATTTTTGTTTGTTGTCTTTTGTATGTTCTCTTTGTAACTGCATAGAAAACTGGATACCGGCAGTTCTTAATTCTTTCTATAGATGAATTGGTAATCATACTTCTATGGAATATTTTAGTTGGTTTCTAATGGTTATGATTACTTTGATTAATTTGAAAAAAATAAGCGACATTTATAACTTTCTTGTTTTTGTTCTTTTTTGTCTAATTTTTAGCAACCCTTTTTATTGAGTAGTCCAATATCTTTTCTGGTGAATTAAAAGTTATTTTGTTTAATATCAACTTTATCTGACGCTATTTTGACTTGGTTATTGAGTTTTGGTTTTAAAACGGACATGAAGTTTTGATTAAATTAATTTTTGTTGTTGTTGTTTGATTTTGCTGTTCGTCTTGACTCGCTTTCTTAATATTTGCGCATCTCATCAATCTAATGCGTCATTATTCACTCCACCACTGAGTTATAGCTTTGGAGGCTAGCTTTTCGTTTATACACCAATTTTTTGAAAATACTTGAATTTTTGGGTTTTTCTATGTTCCTCATTTGGTAGGCAATCATGCCAAAATTGTGGATGAGCGGGCTCGGAACCTTATGTGCAATTGCACATTACCGAGTCGCCTTGTTGGTTTTCCCGATTCGAATTCAAATGGTCAACTGGTAAGAAAATGTAAGTATCTTGCAGATTTCTAAAAGGTGATGCATGGCCTTGCAGATTTTACTCCCAAAAACTTTCAAGTTCTTACAAAAATGACTCTTGAAAGTTAACCATTTGATTTTACATGTTCCTACAATTAATTATTTGACCTAAAAAGTATCGACTTACTTAACGTCTTAGAACAAAAGTTTCTGCAAGAATCTGAAAAAATGTGAAATGAAATCATAAAATAAGAAAATGCTACAAAAAATGAAGTGCACATAAATTATTTTGATACAAACACTGAATTATAAAGATCGAACTTCAATCAAAGTCGAAATGCGTATAAAATTTTAGGAACAATCTTGAAAAAGCGTTCGGTTTCGAAGAAACGTTTTTTTTTATTCCGTAAAAATTGTCGCTATTGTAAGTGAATAATGCAGCATATTGAGATCTAAATTTCATAACTAAATTGCAGTAGGACTTCCCGAGTTGATAAAAAAGATAAACAACTTTTTTGTCAACTTAGGTATTATGCTGTACGAACAACAATAAACTCCCACAAGTTTTGTACGGTAAATGATACATGTTGGTTGAGTTAACTAAATAGAGCAGAATAAATTTGCGATTTAGCCGTTCGGCTTGAAAGTTCTTATGATTTAAACGAGATTTTTGAATTATTAATGATCCAAGCTGGCCTAATTGCCATGTTGCTTTTACTTGCAATCAATTAACCACTGATTTCTCCTTAATAACCGCAAGGGAGAAAAACGATCTGTGAAATCCATGATCCAGTGTTTCATTTTAGCAGTTTGATATTTGACGAAAAGTGTAACCATAACAAAATCAAGTACTTTTGAGAAAAAAACGAACTGATGATCAGAAAAAATAAAAGAAATTGATACATTTGTTGAAATTCAAGAGAACATACAAAGATTTACTCTAAAAAGTAGTAAAGATTGAATAAGTTTAGCTGAAAAAACTATTGAAATTTCCGGAATAGTTTCCAGAAAAGCAAATTAACAATCGTACCACGGCAATGCTATGACTAATTACAGGGCAAGAAAAGTGGACGTGCCAATGTTTGATGATGCAAACGATCGACTGTGGTCTTCAACTGTTGAACTAAAGCGATCAAGACAAAACTTGATTTTTTCCTGACAATATGACATGATCATTACCGATTTTGAACAGGGTTTTTTTTTGGAATTTAACCAGGGCAAACAAAGTACGTTGTATGTTTCCAGTAAATTAAGGCTTCCGTAATGTTAAGCAGATTTAAGATAAAAGTGATGGAGTTCATCAAGCGAAAACTCTAATGCTATATTTTATTTTCAGGAAATTAGCAAAACTGTAAGAGAAACGCAAAAAATCAGCACGGAACGTTTGACATGCAAACTAAACAGTCAAATTTTATTAGAAGGAAAACAATCAAGCTTTTCAAAAGCTACTAAATATGTGAAGGACGATAGAAGCCCTTCAATAATAAACCAATTTTCTTCGTTTGCTAAGGGTCACTTTTCTCTTTGTTGGCTGTTAGAAGCGTCAATTTATTTTTTCTTTTCATAAAAAACGCTTATAGTCAAAATATTCTTCTGACATTTTTTTGATGTTCAAGAACTAAAGCATGATTTTCTCGTCAAAGCTACTTTGTATGACGTCTAAAAAAAACTGAAAGTATCGCAACACAGCTCAATGGAATCAAAGTGAAGGAAAATGAGCAATGCGACTTTAAAGTACAAAATATAACAGAATTGAGATTCCCAGGAACTTCACTGCAATATAAATAGCATTCTCTATGAGTAAACTGATAAACACTGAAAACTATATACCATTCCGGCTGCAAAAATATTGCACAAAAATGTAAGTTTGCTCAAAGAGAGACAAGAATCGTGCACCAAATTCTTGTTACGGAGACAAAATTAATCGTACGCTTTCAGATTGTTTTCTGTCACGGAGCCAAAAGAACAGATGTTTCTCAAAAAATTAAGTTAAGCTCAACAAAATAATTGTGAGAGAAAAACTAACCAACTTTGACGAAAACGACGAGGCTTTTTTTAAATAATTAGTGCTTATCCGATAAAGTACTATAGTACAATTTTGGTTTTCTTTGAACTACTTCGCAAGCTAAAATCAAAACACAACATTGTTAGTTTTTTTAAATACTGCGAAGTTGTACAGTCACCTGCAATGGTTTTAGCGTAGCCGTTAATCTTTTTAGGAAATAAGTTTTGTCAGACAACAACAATTTTTTTGGTAAAGTCTCCTTTTTCAATTGTGTTATAATAATCGTTGATTTTCTACCAAAATTTTACAGATAATTTGATTAACCATTGTTTTCATAATGAAATATTTGTACAACATTATTTTTTGGGTTTCGAAAGGATCCTTTCTCAAAATTTTGTTGGTTGAAAACTTTGAAATTGAAATGTAAAACATATTGTTTTCAGTATATAAAATCACTCTAGCGTAATTTTTCATTCGTGGACAAATATTTATGCAAAAAAATTTGCGTTAAAAGGAAAGGATAAACAAAAACGGTCTGAATGTCATTGAAAATTTCAACCAGTGAAAAGGTGAAAACAAAATGATGTGTTAATTTACAGTAATTATCAGTTGTCTTATTTTAATGAAAATCAAAATAAACTATTACAATAAAAATGAAATTGTTTCATAGTCATGAAAACTCCCACAGAACGCTTATACATCTCGCCAATTTGAAAAGTTTCTTCACAAAACAAGATACGGTTCAACTTACCTGAGCTTTCGTTCTGAAAAAAAGTTAAGCAGACAGCGTGACGTCAGCAGAGCGCAGGCAACCTGCACCAATGTCAAGGTTGTTGAGATATAGCTTATCCGAGAGAAGAAAATCACAGTTCAATGAAATCAATGTGTTCAACAGCACCATTATTGTATTCACTTTAATCAATTCAACTTACCAATTCTATGTCTGAGAATCTTCAATAATCGATAATTTCGGTGCAATTTTGTAAAATATTTCAATTTAGCGCACTTATCATTGACGTTTCAGCTAATTGACATTAGGAATAGATTAAACTATCAACTTGAAATCGAAGTTGGCGAGATCTGAAAAACGTTAAATACTATAACAAAATACGCTAATGTAAAATGCTGTTTGCGTTGCTCAAATAGCTAATGGTGTGCAAAAGCAATTGATTGGCTAAATGCTTGTGTCAATTAAATATTCACCTGATCAATTTCACAAGACCGTCTAGTAATATGAAGTATTAAAGTGGATATGCGATAGAGACATTCAAGCTATAGTGCCTAGATAAGTTTGCACCATGTCCAGTGAATGAATGTTTAAATTTATGTCCAAAATTGCCAAAAAATGCTTTTTTTGGAAATAAAATTTTAACTCAAATTTTCTCCCGTTGACCAGACTGATCAAAAACGGTTAAGGTTTAGCGGGAAATGACCACTTTTGATCGGTTTTCAGCCCTTTACACCAGAAACTTTTAGAAATGATCGTTTTTGATTGATAAATTTAGGAAATGATCATTTTGCACGTCTTATAGGATACTGCCGTTTTTGAACGTTTTTTTTTGAAAAAAACTGTCGTTTTTGATAGTTTGCTTAGGAAGCTAAAGTTTTTCCACGATTTGCCAGCTTTTATATTTGATTTTAACTCTCGCAATGGTAGGCTTTTAAAATCACCAATGCGGTTTATGTAACCCGGATTGCCAAAGAAGAAAGAAAAGCCGTCAATAAGTCTAGAGTGGCCAAAGACCGTCACCGCCATATATCGCAAATTTTACAAAAAAATTTTTCTCAAAAAATTATCTGCATAAAGTATCAAAAGTTTTTCAACCCAATCAAGGGCTTATTCATATAAACTAAGGGGTGACTTACGAGTCTCCCCATCCTGTTAGCTTTTAAAAAAAGGTTGTTCCTTTTAAAAATCAAATGGTGAAATTTGATTATGCCCTACAAATGGTGATGAAATGCGGAATAAACATTACAATGATCATAGTAATGTATAGTACTGGTTCACCATTAGCTGAACTTTTTATTCTTTGAAATTTATATTCATTGTTCCAAAACCCTAACAAAAAGTTTGGTTAAATCTATGCGCTTTAATAAAAATTTCTGATAGTTTGGTCCTTAAACTAGTTGCAGATATAACTTCAGAAATCTAGTATTTGTCTATCTATTGGATCACGTTCAAGTTATTCGATCAATTCTGATATTAATTTCTCTCTAAATTGTATTTTGATGTCTTTTTTCTTTCTGGATTTCTGGATTTCTACATTTTCTCGATTGATTTCTTATTATTGATCAGTGGCTGACATTTAGACTGACGTTAATTTTTTTCGAAAACACATTTGAACAGACCGGTCCGTGAGTTTTCTCTCGTAACATAAATTCCCAAGATTTCGGAACACGTTTTATCGGATACTTCACTGTTTTCTTTGGTAGGCTTAATTTAAAAAAAATGAGAAGAGAAGATTCCGGCATGAAAAATTCTGCTGGTTAGATTCTATCTCTTATTAGAAGATCCATTGTGCTAACAAAATTTTTACGCTTAGGGCAAATTTTAATACCACAATTAATCTATATATTTTTTTCTCTGGAGAGATGCAGTTTACAGAAATTAGTGAAAATTGGCACACTGAAATTGGAACGTGACAGGACAAGTGATTTAAAAATCATAGTTCTTGCTTTCAAAGGATTAAGATCTATTACTAAATAAATTGATCTAGCGATAATTGAAAATTTTTAACGTTATCTGTGCTTCTTTTCAATCATTATACCGAGATAACTCCAACAGTTCTTGGATTAATTGATATTTCTTTTTTAATGAAATGAAATCTCATTTTTGAGTTTTTTGTTGCGTGGCTGTTCAATTTCCAGTAAAACAATTATTTCGATTTTATCTCTGTTCAATAAAAACTAATTCTGTTTCATAAGTTTATTGGTTTTTCATTTAAACACTGTAGATGTTTGTAAGAAGGATCCAATTTGTTGTTCAACCCAATAAAATACTTATTCATAAAAATTAAGCGGTGACTTACGAGTCTCCCCATCCTGTTAGATTTTAAAAAAAGGTTGTTCCTTTTAAAAATCAAATGGTGAAAATTGATTATGCCCTAAAAATGTTGATGAAAAGCGGAATAATCTTTACAATAATCATATTAAAGTATAATACTGGTTCACCAATAGCTGAACTTTTTATTCTTTGAAATTTATATTCATTTTCTTAAAACCCTAACAAAAAGTTTGGTTAAATATATGCACTTTAATAAAAATTGACGATAGTTTGGTACCTAAAATAATTGTAGCTATAACTTCAGAAATCTAGTTGTTGACTATCTAGTGGAACACGTTCAAGTCATTCGATCAATTCTGTTAATAATATCTCTCTAAATTGTTTTTTGATGTCTTTTTTCTTTTTTGGATTTCGACTTGTAAGTGGCTCCATTTTCTCGAATTATTTCTAATTATTGATCAATGGCTGACACTTAGACTGACATATAATTTTTTCGAAAATACTTTTGAACAGACTGGTCCGGGAGTTTTCTCTCATATCATAATTTCCCAAAATTTTGGAACAAGTTTTATCGGATACTTCACTGTTTTCTTTGGTAGGCTTAATTAAGAAATTGGGAAAAGAACTTTCCGCCACCAAAAATACTGCTGGTAAGATTCTATCTCTTATTAGAAGAACCAATGCGCTAAAAAAATTTTTACGTTTAGGGCAAATCTTAATACCACAATTAATCTGTATATTTTTTCTCTGGAGAGATGCAGTTCACAGAAATTAGATAAAATTTGCGCTGAAACTGAAACGTGACAGGACACGTGATTTAAAAATCAGAGGACTTGCTTCCAAAGGATTCAAATCTTTTACTAAATAATTTGATCTAGCGATAATTGCAACTTTTTACCGTTATCTGAGTTTTTTTCAATCATTATACCGAGATAACTCCAAATGATCTTCGATTCAAGGATATTTCTTTTTTAATGAAAGAATATTTCCGCTATGAATTAGTTAATGTGTGGCTGTTCAATTTCCAATTAGACAATTATTTCGGTTTTATCTCTGTTCAATGGTAACTAATTCTGTTTCATGAGTTTATTGGTTTTTGATTTAAACACTGTAGATGTTTGTAAGAAGGTTCCAATTTGTTGTTCAACCCAATAAAGGACTTATTCAAAAAAATTAAGCGGTGACTTACGAGTCTCCCCATCCTGTTAGCTTTTAAAAAAAGGTTGTTCCTCTTAAAAATTAAATGGTGAAAATTGATTATGCCTTAAAATTGTGATGAAATGCGGAATAATCTTTAAAATGATCATAGTAATGTATAATACTGGTTCACCACTAGCTGAACTTTTTATTCTTTGAAATAATGTTCATTTTCTCTGAAGCCTAACAAAAAGTTTGGTTAAATCTATGCACTTAAAAAGAAATTTATGATAATTTGGTCCTTAAACTAGTTGTAGATATAACTTCAGAAATCTAGTATTTGCCTATCTAATGGAACACGGTCACGTTATTCGATCAATTCTCTTATAAATTTTTCTCTAAATTGTATTTTGATGTCTTTTTTCTTTCCGGTTTTCAACTTGTAAGTGGTTTCATTTTCTCGAACGATTTTTACTTATTGATCAGTGGCTGACATTTAGACTGACATATATTTTTTTCGAAAATACATTTGAACAGACCAGTCCGGGAGTTTTCTCTCGTAAAATGATTTTCCAAAATTTTGGAAAAAAATTTATCGGATACTTCACTGTTTACTTTGGTAGGCTTAATTAAATAAATTGAGAAGACAAGTTTCCGGCACAAAGAATTCTGCTAGTAAGATTCTATCTTTTATGAGAAGAACCATTGCGCTAACAAAATTTTTACGCTGAGGGCAAATCTTAATACCACAATTGATCTGTATTTTTTTCTCTGGAGGTATGCAGTTCACAGAAATTAGAGAAAATTTGCACTGAAACTTAAACGTGACAGGACCAGTGATTTAAAAATCAGAAGACTTGCTTTCAAAGGATTCAGATCTATCACTAAATAAATTGATCTAGCGATAATTGCAATTTTTCCCGTTATCTGTGCTTCTTTTCAATCATTATACCGAGATAACTCCAACTGATCTTCGGTTCAAGGATATTTCTTTTTTTAGTGGAAGAATATTCCTTTTTTGAGTTATATGAGGTGTGGCTGTTCAATTTCCAATAAAACAATTATTTCGGTTTTATCTCTGTTCAATGTTAACTTGTTCTATTTCATAAGTTCATCAGTTTTTCATTTAAATACTGTAGATATTGGAAGAAGGTCCCAATCTGTTTTGGAGCGAGATATGACCCATTTGTCATCTGCGATTGGTAGAATTTCCTAGATTTTCATTTTTCGCGGAAATGTTTAAAGTACTGTTTAAAGATTATTGGCCAAAAGATTGTTTCTTGAGAGACTTTGTGGTTTTTAAAAGCCCAATCTGAAAAATTGATTCACTTATAGACGCTTGGTTTTGCATTAGATGAAAAGATTATTTAATTAGATTAAATAATCTAATAGTTTTTTGATCCCAAACCCAACTTAAATATTCCAAATGTATTGAGATAGTTTTTCATAAAAAATTAGCTGAAAGGTTTTTGATAGATCATACGAAATAATAATAGCAGTTTTAGTTCGCTCTGCTAGTTTGTGTGTTGATTCAGTTAATGAATTTACAGGGTCAGTTGACAAACTGATTCAGAGAAATCTAATTTTTTTTGGTGTTTCTTATACTATGTTCTTCCACATCATCTAGCTTTTGTTAGAGTAAAAGAGAATTTCCTTTATTTTAGCAAAAATTGGTGTGACAGTTTGCTCTGATTCCGTTGGACCGCGTGTTCTTTAAAATGGATATGCTTTTTTCATGACATATGAATATTTTTTGTTTGAAATACTTTTTCTAATTGCAGGTTGTCAAGACCATGAGGTAAGGAATCCAAGACCCGATGCCTTGTTCTGTGTTAAGTTGTCAATTGCATCATGCAGTTTCTCAACTTATAATTTTATAAGAAAACCGTTTTTTATGAACCAAATTAAGTAACCAACTTTTTTTGTCTCAACCCCTTGTACACACCTAACCAAGCGATTTGCAATTAAACTTCCAAAGAAACATTATTTTTGCAAATTTTGGAAATTTCGTCAATTTTAACTCGTCAATATATATAAAGTAGTGCTCGATTTGTTTTCCACAGTCAATTTCTAAAAAAGACTTTAATGATCATAAATACTTAAAATGACAATTTCTTACCATTTATTCTAATTTTTTTTTTAAAAAAACTTTTTTTTGTGGTTAAGTAGGGTCAATTAGATGTCTATAGTTTCAATTTGACCAAATTGCTTGTTGTATAAACACAATTTTGACAAAAAAAACGTAGACAATTAGCAACTCCTTAGCTGAGGACTCTATTGAGATATTAATAATTTGAAACCCACTTCATTTGTTTCTGAGCACCCGAGATTTCCATTTCTTCAAAAAGTTTCCCAACACAAAAAAGAAGTTCATTTTTAAATCTCTAGGTTCTATTGAAATCAAATAGCCTCTCGACAAATTGCCATGAAATATCAAGGATAACCATATTTCAGCTCACATTGTTTGAACCTTGATTTAGCCTGAAACCAACATTTTGGATGGTGTCAGTAAAAAATCTTCAAAAAAAAGCAAACAGATTGCTAAATCGATGTTTAAAAACCACGGTTAGACAAAGTGGAACAAAGTTTGATTCAATTTTTTGCAGTTTGTACTTTTTCATTGTTTCGCTAGTATAAAAATAAAAAACAATGGATAATTTATAAATATTTATAAATGTTTTGAAAATAATCGATAATTTATAAGCATTTAAAATTGGCAGATAATAATGCAAAATTTATGAATTTTTAATGGAAAGATTTTCAGCGCTTTCTATAATTTTTCTTCAACTCAAGCGAAGGCTTTTTGCATTTCACCTGTACTGTAAGCTGTTCGAACGACTTGTATATTTCTAAAAATAATGGATAATAGATAATGGATAAATTTGTGGAATAAACTTTTGTCTCCTTTCAACAATTTCCAGGTTCACTTGCTCCCAACTGAATTTTCGCAAAAGTCGCAAATATAATTTGAAAGTAGATTATAGCAAGAGTTCAAAAACAGGTTGCTAGGGTCAATTTTTTGCTCCATCATGTATAAAAATTGTTTTAAAATTAAACATTTATGTATGTATGCATGTATGTAGGCATGTATGTATGTTTGTATGTATATATGTAATTATGTATGCAAGTATGTATGCACGTTTGTATGTATGTATGTATGAATGTATGTATGTATGTATGTATGTATGTAAGTCTGTATATTTGTATGTATGTATATATGTAAGTATGTATGAATGCATGTATGTATGAATGTATGTATGTATATATGTATGTACGTATGTATGTATGTATGTATGTATGTATGTATGTATGTATGTATGTATGTATGTATGTATGAATGTATGTATGTATGTATATATTTTTGTATGTAAGTATGTATGTATGTATGTATGTATGTATGTATGTATGTATGTATGTATGTATATATGTATGTTTGTATGTATGTATGTATGTATGTTTGTACGTATGTATGTATGTATGTATGTATGTATGTATGTATGTATGTATGTATGTATGTATGTATGTATGTATGTATGTATGTATGTATGTATGTATGTATGTATGTATGTATGTATGTATGTATGTATGTATGTATGTATGTATGTATGTATGTATGTATGTATGTATGTATGTATGTATGTATGTATGTATGTATGTATGTATGTATGTATGTATGTATGTATGTATGTATGTATGTATGTATGTATGTATGTATGTATGTATGTATGTATGTATGTATGTATGTATGTATGTATGTATGTATGTATGTATGTATGTATGTATGTATGTATGTATGTATGTATGTATGTATGTATGTATGTATGTATGTATGTATGTATGTATGTATGTATGTATGTATGTATGTATGTATGTATGTATGTATGTATGTATGTATGTATGTATGTATGTATGCATGTATGTATA
The DNA here is from genome assembly GCF_964194025.1 of Convolutriloba macropyga. Lineage (NCBI taxonomy): Eukaryota > Metazoa > Xenacoelomorpha > Acoela > Convolutidae > Convolutriloba > Convolutriloba macropyga. The sequence continues at coordinate 17,550,007 of NC_134469.1, read as the reverse complement.
TATGTATGTATGTATGTATGTATGTATGTTTGTATATATGTATGTATGCATGTATGTATGTATGTATGTTTGTATGTTTGTATGTATGTTTGTATGTATGTATGTATGTATGTATGTATGTATGTATGTATGTATGTATGTATGTATGTATGTATGTATGTATGTATGTATGTATGTATGTATGTATGTATGTATGTATGTATGTATGTATGCATGTATGTATATATGTATGTATGTATGTATGTATGTATGTATGTATGTATGTATGTATGTATGTATGTATGTATGTATGTATGTATGTATGTATGTATGTATGAATGTATGTATGTATGTATGTATGTATTTATGTATGAATGCATGTATGTATGTATGTATGTATGTATGTATGTATGTATGTATGTATGTATGTATGTATGTATGTATGTATGTATATATGTATGTTTGTATATATGTATGTATGTATGTATGTATGTATGTATGTATGTATGTATGTATGTATGTACGTATGTATGTATGTATGTATGTATGTATGTATGTATGTATGTATATATGTATGTATGTGTGTATATGTATGTATGTATGTATGTATGTATGCATGTATGTATGTATGTTTTTGTATTTATGTATTTATGTATGTATGTATGTATGTATGTATGTATGTATGTATGTATGTATGTATGTATGTATGTATGTTTGAGTGTATGTATGTATGTATGTATGTATGCATGTATGTTTTTGTATTTGTGTATTTATGTATGTATATATGTATGTATGCATGTATGTATGTATGTATTTGTGTATAATTGTATGTGTGTATGTACGTATGCTAGTTGCACTGTAAGTATGTATTTTGATCATTGTCATCATAATTTTCAGCATATTGATCATGCTGACAACATTTATTAAGTTGATACGTCTGATCACATTGATGATAATTGTCATGCTACTCTTAGTGATCGCGCTGATCACTCTAATAAGGTTGGCCATACTGATCTTAGTAAGCTTGCTGATGTTTTTGATCATGCTCATCACACTTTCAATATTAAACAGCTTAAGATTTTTGGAATACCAAAGTATTTGTTGACTTCGTTTGATTTACTGTTCAGTTAGATCTTATATAAGAGTGTTGAAATTAAAAATGTATTTCTTTGGTGATTTTCAAGAGCTGGTGCTATAAAGAAAAAATATTAAAAAATTGTTACCGTCTCAATAAGGCGGGCGTTTTTCAAGATGAAAAATTATCGTTGGTCATCGATTAGTCTTGAAAGGATGAGACTTTTTTAGAGCATTTTTTTTCAATATCAAACAGCATAAAATTTTCAGAATTCCAAGAATGTTTGTTGCTTTCGTCTGATTTACTGCCCGGTTAGAAGTTATATAATTTTGCTGAAATTATAATAGTATTCCTTTGGTGATTTTCATGAGCTGGTCCTAAAAAGAAAAAAAGATAAAAAGTGCTCCGGTCTCAATAGGGCGGGCGTTTTCCAAGATGAAAAATTATCGTTGGTCATCGATTAGTCTGGAAATGATGAGACTTTTTTAGAGCAATTTTTTTCAATATCAAACAGCATAAGATTTTCAGAATTCCAAGAATGTTTGTTGCTTTCGTCTGATTTACTGCTCGGTTAGAAGTTATATACGTTTGCTGAAATTATAACAGTTCTTCTTTGGTGATCTTCATGAGCTGGTCCTAAAAAGAAAAAAAAGATAAAAAAAGTACTCCGGTCTCAATAGCGCGGGCGTTTTCCAAGATGATTATTGTCGTTGGTTATTGATTAATCTTGAAAGTGTGGGATATCTTTTGGGAGCTTTTTTTTCCAATATTAAACAGCATAGGATTTTCAGAAATCAGAATTCCAGAAAAGTTTGTTGCTTTCCTCTGATTAACTTGTTCGATTTTGATTGTGTATTATAAGAATGTTGAAATTCTATTAGTATTTTTACGTATGATCGATTGTCCGGTCAGTTTTATAATGCTGAATTTACATATTTTTTTATCTGAGGTCTATTTTGAGATTCCTTTTTAGAGGCACCATAATTGCTTATAAAGTCAGAAACAGTTCAAACCACAACGTCCGCTGTAGTTTGCAAATTGTTGCTTTTTTTTTACAAATTTTAATTATAAATTAATCTAGGTGTTCGTATATAGTTTAGAAAAAATGCGTTAATTTGCAAGCTGTTTATAAATTACTGCATTAAATTATCAAAATTAACAAAATAATGCAAAAAGTTGCCGAAATTTATAAATTTATATAAATACAATGCATCTTTTTTCCAAAACTTTAAAAATTTGTTTATAAAGTTTAAAAAAAATTCCCTTAACTCGGGTTGTGGTTGAATCAATTTCATTTGGTATAAATCAATCATATTCAATTATTCTTTATTGCAGAATTTTATCAAAGCAACCAAAGAATACTTATTCATGGACCTGCATTAAATACATTATTATCATCGAAATTTACTAGACACATCAAGCTATAGATGTCAACTGGCAAAAAATCATATTTCCATAAATATTTTGTCAATCATTTTGACTTTTCAAGATTTAGTTTCAACATAAAAAAAATGAGCCTTTGGTAACCATAAAATTGATTTTAGAATTTTTGTAAGTGAGGTGAAAGTTGTTGGATTTTGGTTGAAAAACAATTTTGCATTAAATTTTTTTTTCCTATTTTTCCTGCAGTTTTTCCAAAATAATCGACACACAGAATTAAATCTACAAAAATACTTCTTTTTCCCATCGTTGAAGCAAGTGGTTTACAACCTGTAATGAAACCATTTTGTTGACTATGTTTTCTACTTGGTACAAATTGCTGGGATTTATTCAACATATTAGCTTGAATGTCAGTTAGCAAAAATTTTCAAAGCAGTTGATCTGCGGCCAAGATGATTAACAATGTTGTCTGTCTTCTAAAACTGCAGACATAAACGAAGGAAAATTAGCGTTGGTTCTTTTTCTGGTTAATGTTTCAGGTTTTTTAAGGAGGAAAAGGTGAAAAATCAAATGAAAAAAATTGATCACATTTTTTTCTTAACCATCATCAGCAATTATTATTTTCATGTTCAGTATATTCGACAATCTGTAGTTGTTTGGTTTTTGCAAATATATAATACCGAACTCAAACGCCATTTGTTAATAGATATATTACCATCGTATGTTGTCTGCGGAACAAGTTGTTTTGGTTCTTTTTAAAATTTTTTTTACAGCTCTGAGAGAACAGTTTCCCCACTTTTCAATGATTTAAGGATAGCAGAGTTTATACCCATTTCGCTCTTTGTAATCTTTTTTTTATTATGAACTTAAATGTTCATATTCTTTATTGAAATTGTAGGACACTGGCAACATTCTAAAGATATCTTTGATGCTTCCTAAGGCTTATGGTCTGCCAATAACGTCATTAACTTTGATTAGTTAGTGTTCTCTTTGATAAGAATTCCTAAATTGTTTTGAAAATTTTACTACTGTTTTGAATCAAAATAACTAGTATTATCTGCAAACATAGCAACTCCAAAACACATTTTACATGTTCTGAGAATCCATTGACGTTTAAAAAGATGAGGTTCTAAAACTGTACCTTGACAAACATGAAAACGACAAGAGTTGATTAAGGCAATAAGTCCTAATGGAGAGAAAAGATTGGAAAAGAGAATTTATTTCACGAAATTTAACAAGATGGCTCAAACAAATTGGGAATTAGTTTCACTTTTTAGAGCACAAATAAACCAGAGCACAAAATTTCCTGGTGATTTTTTAGTGTGAAAAGTTTACATAAACCTGCTTGGAAGTGTTGGAAAATGCTAGCTTGGTAAAATTTATTGTAGATAAATTGTATATGTGAGCTGATTGTATTTTTTTTTACAGCATTGAGTGCTCATGCATTGGTGTAATCAGGACCTGGAAATTTGTTTTGATCCAAATTAATGATAGCTTGAAATTTCTCAATGTTAAAAAACGAAACTGAGTTCTGAGATGTTTTATTTGAATTTTTTAGCTAGAAGTTTTAATGAAGGCATTGCAAATTTATGGTCTTTTTTGCTCAATTTTCTTGGTTTTCCGAATTGTTGAAATGAAAAGAGCAAATTTTCTTCAAATTCGAATTCGAAAATGCTGAAACTTTGGTCCAAATGAAGTTTTGATCGCAATACCTTTTAGAATTTTTTAAAGTCTTCGCTCAAGAGACAGCATTTACTAAAACGACGCCAACTAACCACCATTTTTTTCTATATGATAAGTTACTTCTTTTAGTGACCAGAAATTATTCAGATTTTCAATAGGATTTGACTTGTAGTTTTGCCATTGTTATTCATTTAACACAAAATTTTCCTTGCACTAGCCTAGTTTCAATAATGTTTTGATTTTAAAACAGGTTCAAACTGACAAAAATTCGGTGAAGTATCTTCGTTTCCATGTATTGATTTCCACCCGCAACTTGTATAATGACAACAATTTTTAATGAAATGGGAAAATTATGAGGATTAAAGCTCTTGAGTTCCGATGGAAAAGTAGTAGCTTAGCAGAAATTCGATTGATTAACAGAATTATCGAGAAAGTTTTTGAGGAGCCTCGGTTATAGAACAACTTCATCATCAACTATTTCGGATTTTATTAAAAGAAAGATTTTTAACGGCTTTTTCCTTAATTATAAAGCGACCATTTTTGTATATAATTTTGCGGAAACCCAATATAACATAACATTATAATGAAATATGCCATTTTTTTCAGTTATTTCAGGAATTACGCAAAATTTTGTATTAAGAAAGCTTAAAAAACGATTGTGTAATGAAACGTGAATAATGAAAGCAGTTGCGGAAAAATGTATGATAACAAACTGTCGGAGAAAATATTTTCGCGTTCAAAAGTTCAAAATTTATGCTAATTGGGCAATTTTTGTGGATTGAGATTGGGACGGATCAAATGTTTGATAGGTACAAGAATTAGGGGATTACCGGTGACGTATAAGTCTTTGCGGATTGCCGCTTTTCAGCTTTCGAGGCCTGCTGGCTGATTGTAAATGGGTCCAGTTTATTTGGGTAGCAGAGACTGAGGGTTGAATGGGCTTATGCGCGTGTCAGTAGACACGTTAACATTGAGTTATGGCCTTATAACTATTATCTGTTCAGACCTAGTTATAGCACTTATATGAAAATGTTGAACAGATTGAGAGTTTTATGGAGAGAAAAATTAGATCAATTAATATTTTGCCAGTAAACGTTTGTCAATTGTTAATCTGGACTTCTCGCCGATATCCAGCTTGTCTGAAGTTTCTGACAAACACAACTTCTAAAACTTTACAAAAACAACTTTTATTGGGGTTTTATAGTTTATTGCGATAAAAAAATCGGCTGTATTTGTTTCAGGTATTTTGTAGTTAAGTGAATGAGATTTTTTAAAACCAAAAAGAGAAGAATGATGTAAAAAACTGAAAAATTTAAATCCATAACCCCGAGTCACAAAACTATGGCAATATCAAAAACAATAGGAACAATGTAAAGAAATAATAAATATATAAGTTCATGAACATGATGAAGGTCATAATTGATAATATTTTGATCAAGTGTTTTATAGATACACTAACTTCTTATAATTAATCAATTACTCGGTCCAGCTTTGGATTTCACAGAAAGCGTTAAGTCTGAGTAGTGATAGAATTAAGGGTACCAGTAAATTTACACGAAAAAGTGCATTTAATAGCTACCCTGGGTCGGGGGTGTGTATCTCAATCAGGGTATAACAGCTCACTCGTAAAGGGTAATAAAGTTTATAACTAACTTTTAAGCGCGAAAGAATATTCTCTGTTGAATTTCTCCTCCCTCCCCCTCCCCTCCTCCCCCTCCCCCTCCTCCCCCTCCCCCATTTTTTACTGTTTTAAATCGACAATTAGGCGATAAAAACTTTGAAAAAATAACTGTGTACTTTACCTTTGTAGAAATTCAACAATCTTCCTCGTGTCTGTGTATTGATGCGTGTAAATGATAGGCAAAATTATTAATTATAAGTTATAACTTCAACATTACCCCTAACTCACAGGGTTACAAACAATTCGAGAGGAGTTAGGTGTTGCGGTTCTCTTTCACTGTTGATTTTTTCCTTGGACAGTCAATTTTGTCCTTGAAATATTTTAATAGTAAAGAATGTTTAATAGAGTTTATTGAGGAAAGAACAGAACCCTTAGGGTTAAGTGAATATGGTGCAAGTGAAATAGCAAAAGCGTTTGAAGTTTGTTTGAAATTTGTGAACTATTCTCTGAAATGGTCTCTAAATGGTAAACCCTTTTATGACTGACGATCTGTACAAGCAAACAAGGCTATGCGTACGCTCACAAGTCAAAATTGGGAACAAAACTGGGCGAATAAATGACTAGCTGTGCCCGCGTGAATTACCCTCAGACGTCGCTCGCTTTCCTTTATACGTTCAAAGAACAATCGCAATTTTTAATGGAGACAAACATTAAAGTCAATACGCTCTAAACACCGCCGAAAATAAAGCGCTTAAACCAATTTTTTTGCCTGAATGACAAACAATCAAAAAACAAACAAACAAACTGTTCGCTAGTTTAGGGGATCAATTATGATGCAAACATTTACTTTGAAATTTGATTACAAAAGGTGAAAACAAAATGTAATTGATTTTGAACAGAAAGGGGGCATAATATACATGCAATAATCATACCTCAAGTCATATTTTGATTGCTGTTAGCTAATAGATAATAGAAATAAAATAGCTGCAGTGAAATAACGAAGCGTATTGAAAGATACTTTCTTTGACATCTCAAAAAAATCGAGGGCGAAAAGGGGACCGACAAATCAAAAAGTTCAAAAATATGATAATTTGGTGCAGTTCACTCTTTGTGAAATAGCTCTCTGAGTCGGAATTCAATTTAGAAAACCGAAGAGAAATATTCAAATCAGACAAGATCAAAGAAATATTTTTTAGTCAAGGTAGTTTGAATTGATCAAGTTTTAAAGCGTTGTTTTCAACCACGCTTCCTTGATGATGAAAGGCAAAACAACAATATACCAATTTTTATTACACAACGTTAGAGAGAGAACTAGCTGATAAACTTCGTTGTGCGTGCACAAGTACGGGAAAATGGGCTAGAATTGGGGGGAAGAAAGGGCTGTGCTATCCTGTTTACAAAATCGGGAAAAAGAGGGAAAAATACTTTCAAAACACGCGTACAATTCATGTCTTTTGCCTGCTTTTTAAAATCTGATGCGTCTCTTATTTTCCCCCTACACGCCACTGTAAATTTCAAAGCCACGCTAAAATTTCCCTCCAATTTCTCCTCTCAGGGGTCAAAAAAGTCTTTACATGATGGGTTTGCAGTTTTTCCTCTTTGGGCATTTTGTACCGCCTATTGTAAATGGTTAAGTTTTTGCTCTTGCACGTGTTTTATAACCCGGGTTAGTTTTTAACTCTATAGTTATACTATTACTACTACTAGATATAAATGAAGTATACTGCTGTAAGCTGCTGCTTAAATCACACGAGGGTACACCGGTGCAAAATTTCTTTGGGAACGTGAATAATTTTTCCATACGCGTCGAATGCATTTTCCTGGTATTTGAAAGTGGAAAAGCGGGGGTGAAAGAGGTTAAGATGCATATACCTATATACTAATACATACCTTGTACGGATAGGGTAGCTTGGCTTGATACATAAAGTTAGATAGCGTAAACGCAGGCAAAGAAAATGTACGTTGTATAGTATCGTATAAAATTTTTGATTCCTGCGTTGGTTGCTACAGAAGGATGTCTAGTTGAAAAACATGGCTGTGAAATTAGAGGAAAGCGGGAGTTTATATAAAAGTGGGGGTATGGAAAAACGCTCATTGTTGCTATAATAATATACTATAAGTGTAGATAGATAGAAAATGGGGAAAAGACATTTTAACCGCTCAACACGACATTTTAGCCGATGTATGATAAAGAATAATTTTTGACGCCAGTTTGATCTGAATTTCATGCCACCTAATTCTAGCCCTTCACTTTTAAAATTAATTTCCCGAAAGAAACTTTTTTCTATAAAATCACGATACCCACAAACAAAAATGACCACTCCCTAAAATTGCTTATCAACTAATACCACAATCCTAACAAGAATATTATTTTAATAATTTTACTATTTATTTGTAAATTTGACAAATTTCAAGCAAAAACTTAATCGACGGATTTGATCAGAATTTTGAATTCTATAGATATCACTAATTTGTGAGGTTCCGAAAAATTCCCTATTAAATTTGTAAATCATTTTTTTCGATAGTATGCTGTCTGAGAACTTATGCTAACTGAGCACTGGCTCTTCTAATTACCACTGAGGCACAAAAATTTCCCCCCAATTTTTTTCGGTTCGAAAAAATAATTGTAATGAGCAACTGCAATTGTATATGTTAGTACAGTAGAAAGCTGTACTCTGTTCATACGTAGATAAAAGACAGCGAAGGATGTGGTATAAAATTCAGATTGCACAAAATGCGGATAAAAGTTAGGAATAAAATGGAAAAACGATGGAAAACGGGAGAGGGAGAAAGATACCAAAAAATAATAGCGCGAAACAATTCACAGCTTCTCATTACTTTTTTAGTGTTAATAAATGCAGAATTGTGCCAACGCCAAATATATATTATAAAAAATTACTCAACAAGGAGGAAAAAAGTAAAGGCAATTGTAGGCTTTTCTTCCCAGTTCTTTTCCTGTTGAAAAGACTTGTTTCCATTTTTGCATTTTTCTATGCCTCCATAATCAAATCGACCTGTATGAATAAAAAATGCTCGTAGTACACACGGGGAGGTTTTTCATGTTCGAAACAGTAAACAGAGCAAAAGAAAACAAAACAGCAAAAAATAAACCGAGCCAGGAAATGGTCAATTATTCAATGTCAAAAAGTTAACAGTTGAAATTGCCTTACATCGATTTTGCTTAGATTGATTTAAAAAATCTGTTATTAATTGGTGATTGATATTTAGCCAATTTGTGTTCAGGTTTTTGATTGTTTTTTTTGTGAACAATAGAACATATCTAGAAATACAAGTTATCATGTAGGATGCAGGTTGTTTTACAAGTCAACGTGGCATGGATCAAACCTTTTTGATCTTGATTCAAATAACAAGATGTGATAATTGAAAAAAAATAGCATTAATATATCCGTTTGCATATAATGTTGAGAGACGTTAATTTAATATTCTAAACTCGATCTAACCTGGTATCTACAGAAAAAGTGGGTCGATCAAAAGTGGGTATATCCACTCCCTGTTCTAACGGTTGCCGCATTTTCTGTTTTAAATTGTGTGTGTGGCATTCGGCCCGTTCGTGGTTTTGGTATTTCAGCATGAACACCTTATACCTAGAAATCAAGAAATCCAATCAGAATCAAGAACTGTTTTGAACAAAATCATTTTTGTTATTTAAAGTATGTCTCTTAAAAAATTTAGGTCACGGGCGATAGAATTAACGCAAAAACATCAAAGTTGAGCTAGTTTTATGGAAATTGAGCAGATTGTGCATAACAAGTTTCATGAGAAAAAAATCCATAAAATTTTTATTTTCCCCGATTTCCATATTTTTAAATTTAACAATCTAACAGTTTCAATGGAATATTTGAAGAAGCTTGCACATAAACGCAGCTCCTGATCATCAAAACTTTTGAAACATCAGTAAAATATTTATCCCCGGAAGAATAACACTTTTAGTTGTTTTGATGAAAATTGCCTTCTTTCTGCAATAAAAACAGTAAAAAGTGTATTACCATTTTGTTCGGTTCAAATTAATTATTGAAGCTTAAGTGTTCTTCAACGATAGTTTGAAAAAATAATTTTTGAAAATGGTGGCACACTATTCTATAAGAAATTGTTGCCCCATTGGAAAATAGATTTTTTGGAAGATGCATGTAACGAAGATCCTTTCCAGAGTTTAAATATCTGAATCTTTCATTCTGTGTCACAAGTGGTTCTGAACTACATTTAAAAATATTTCTCCGTTACATAATAGTTCGAAAGTTCTAATGAATTAAAAAAAGCAAACAATACTATCCATTTTGATTATAAAAAATAAAGTCCTAATGAAGAGCGATATGCAAAATTTTTTTATCGCTCTTACTTCTTCAGAAAAAAAAGTGAAAAAGCTAAAAAACAGTTTGCAGGAGGCTGGTTTTCACATTGATTAAGCTGTCAGTTATTAGAAACCCCAAGATCCCCAGACTTATCAAAAGATCAAATTAACGGTTTCGTTGATACCTTTGTTCCTCAACAAAAATTTGCCCATTCAATACCAAGAACTTTCATCATTTTTTTTTTAAAAAAAGATCAATTAAAACAACAAAAACAGTCGAAAAAATATTTTCAATTAGATAGCAATAAGTTTCCTGGTTTTTACCACAAATTTAACTGCTGAGCAAACCGATTGTCACTAAAAACTACTTTGTTGGATTTTAATAGATAGTTTCAACATTTATTGAAAGAGTTATTGAAAGAGCATTAGCACTAAATGCTCCAGTTATAATCTGTCATATTAGAAAAGACAAACCAAAATTTTTCCTTCAAGAAAAATGTCTATGTGAGAAAACAAAAAAAAACAGTTTTCAAGAATTAGCGATAATGGAACTAAAAAACAATTTATTTCGTCAAAAGGAAAAACAATTTCTCTCAAGTTTTATGGAGTTAAACAGTGAAAAAGCCAGATGGAACTTCATTCAAGATCTTTGTAATAAAGAAACGACTCAAACAAGAATTCAATCTTTATTAAACAGACTTGGTAATAAGATAACAACACATATGGAAATTGCAAATCTTCTAAATTAAAGACTTTCTACCCTAGGGAGTTCATTGGCTTGCAGCAAATAAAGAACTTTCCTCCTAAAACTGCTCCGGGAAAGTTTTTGCAATTTCCGAATTATAACAACCAAAGAAAGAAATGTGCTCATAGATTCATTGCATACAAGTAAACTACTCGGTCCTTCAAAAATACCAGCTTTAGCAAGAAAAGATGCTAAAGCAGCGCTGGCGGAACCACTATAGTATCTCATTAATTAGTTCATTACAGAAGGAAAGTTTCCTGAAAATTTTAAAAAAGCTTGTGTTCCTCCACTTTGAAAAAGGAAATCCCGAAGATCCACTCATTTATAGACCTATTCCTGTCAAATCTGCTTTGTAAAAATTTTTGAAAAGGCGTTCAGTTCACAAACCACAAGTTTCCTAGAACGAGAGCAATTATTATCTATTAGTCAATTTAGTTACAGAAAACAAATTACAACAATTGATGCTATTCTGAAATCAACAGAATAAATAAGATTAGAACTCAACAAGAAACAAAAGGTTACCGATGCGTTTTAATATATTTGAAAGGCTTTTGATTCTATAAACCACAAAATACTGTTACGGAGACTTTAAAGGTTTTGATGAACATTCTAACAATTTAATAGAGAATTATATGAGTGAAAGAATGCAAACGGTTGTCCTAAATGGAATTGAATCAGATTGTTTAAATTTGAAAAGAGGAGTTCCACACGGTACCTTTTTAAGACCTCTATTATTTAACATTTACGTCAATGATTTAGCAAAGATTGCAGAAAAAGATTGCACGGTCGTCCAGTATGCAGACACTTTTCTTTTTACATCCGGCACTGATGAATTATCGACAAAAACAAAACTTAAATATATTATCTGAAAAATTATCGATTTTTTGAACATTCCCAGTTAGTGTTGAAAAAACAAAAAACAGAATATATTGTGTTCAGCGCCAGGAAGATGTTAACAAATACTGTTCTGAATGTGGACAATGAAAAGTTAGCAGAATCAAATAGTGTGAAGTATCTTGGCGTTATTATTGATAACAAACTAAAATTTGATGGAAAAGTGAAAAAGATATGGCTTGTGGAATAAAAATTTTGAATACACTTAATAAAAGTTTACCAGAGAAAACGAAACTCTTATTGCTTAATGCATTAGTAATAAGTCATCTACATTATTCTGCTTTAATTTTGATAGGCTTGCAAAAGTCATTATTCACAACTTTAGAAAAACAATTGAATTGTGGAATAAAAACCCTTTTTAATAGGAGAAAATACAATCGGTCCAAAGATCTCAAATTTCGCAACACAATATTATCAGTCTCTTTTCTCTTGAACTGTCATTGCTCACAATATTTTTTTCGCTTATTCAGCAACGATCTGCCAGCATATAAAAATGAACCTCTTTCTACCATGAGAATAAAACAACATGACAGGTCAAAAAATATAAATTCGATATCAGAAAGAACACTAAGTTTTTAACTGATTCTTTTATTGCACAAGCGATTGCAATCAATATATAATAGTCCGCCTTATAACATAAAACTGAAAACAACATCGAAAGCTTCCTTAAAAAAAGAGCCGAAAGAATATTTTTATTTTAAATCTTCATATAAAATTGTGAGAACATTTTATAGGCCATTTTTTTCTAATATAAGGTCAAATTTTTAATCAAATAATTTAATGATTTTATAATTTTAAATAATATTTTATTCTCAACTTTACATTGCCTCTTTTACCATTTGTATTTTATTCTTATATGTATCAGAGGAAATTAACGATGTTCTTTTTTTCATTTAAGACCAAATTCCAGCCTCTTGACCACCATTTGGAATATCACCACGATCAGATAATATTCTATTTTGCAAAAAAGACTAAGAATCTTTTTTTCGTAGAGAGCAAATTTGTGCAATTTCCATTGAAAATATCAAATGTGATCATTTTATTCGATCTACAAAAATAGGAGCATTAAATCATACATGATCGGAGGTAAAAGGCATAACTGTTAGATATACTTGACCTAATTATGTCACATAATAACAGCATAATATAATTACAGTTCAATCCTGCTCACTGAATATTCGCGTCTGAATTGGCATTTAAAAAAATGCTTTCAATATTTTTAAGTTTTAGTGTTAGAGATGAGATCCAGTTTACAGTTTTGATATAGTTGAAGAAAATTGCGAAGAAGTTTCCTGTACGAACTTTTGGGTTCTTTTGAGCATATTTTACCGCAAAAAAATGACGATGACTCACGTTCTAGATGAAATTATAATACTACTAGGTAGGATACTGTCGAAATCCGATGCCAACAAGTAGATTGTCTGTAGTGACAGAAAAAATCACCTGAACGGGTTAATTAGGCATCAACGTAGTTTTACTGAGAGTCAATATTGACAAATACTGTCAATACTTCATGAGAGTTTCCAAAGTTAGTTAAAATTAATCCCCGATTGATATCATGTTAGTATAGCCCTCAGCCTAAAAAAAATTTAACTGAGGAAAAACAGCAATTTGTGCCGAGAATGGAATTTCAATCAATATTGCCTTTGAGAAAGTGAAAATTAAGCCTCAAAACTCAGGAAGTGGCCACGATAGAACAAAATGAATTTAAATACATCAGACCAAGTCAATCTCAGAATTGAATAAAATCAAATCATTTCTATTTTTGGTGTCGATCATTTTGCACCAGTTAGAACTTTAACGCCTAATTTTTTAGAAGCGATAAGGCTAGATATTGATCCGGGTTGACATCTATGAAAAAAACTTTGTAATCATACCAAGTCACGGTGATCTTGGTGATCATACTTAGTCATGTATGGAATTTTTAAAAGTTTATAAAAATACTGAGTTAGCCTATTTCTTTCACTTAATGAAAGACATTCTCAATCATTCTAATTTGCAACGAGGATTAATAATTATTTTTTTGTTTTGAGCACTATAGTGGACTTTCCATTCAAACCAATTTACGTCATATGTGATCATTTTTGTAGATCCTCATAGATATGAATACTATAGAAACATGATCGAAGGTATGTATAATTCATTGGTAAAACTGACCTGAGGCAGTCTCGTCGTAACAGCATAAAATGATTACAGTTTTTTCTTCTTCATTGAGTCTTTAAGCCTGAAATTGCATATGAAAAAATGCTTTCAATTATTGCGAGTTTTTTGTATGAATGAATGAAGTCCAATTGGAAGTCTTGATACAGTTGAAACGAAATTTTGAACGTTTTTTTCCTTCGTACATTTTAGGTTTGCGTGATCATTTTTCTTTACTATACAACCAGAATGCTAAGGATCCTCTCACGTTAGAGGTAAGATCAAACCGTTATAAGATTAGTGCGGTATATTGAGATTAATATTTTGCTAACAATTTTACTCCGATAAAGATAAAAAGAGATATGTGGTGCAGCGATCCAAAACACAAGTTGAGCAGGTTCTATGGAAATCAAACTATGAGATAGAAAACTGCGCATTTGTTTTTTGAGAGTGAAGGAAACTAAATTATCTTAAATTTGATAAAATAGTTATTGGACATAGTATATAAAATTTTACAATGACTGGTCAAAAAACTTTTATTTTTTAGCATGGTTAGTCCTAATAATGATTTCACCTACCAGGTCATCTCGTTTTTGTTGATTCTTTCTATAAAATATCTGATGATGCCGCAAACTCTATTTAGAGTAGTCACTTTGGAAGAATAACATTGTTCTTCCAAAGTTACTATCTTAAATAGAGTTTGCCGCATCATAGAACTCTCTGTAAATAGAATCAATGAAAACGAGATGACGTTTTAGGTGAATTCAATTTTAGAACAAATAAGCTAAGTAAATGTCTCATTTTTCTTTAACTCAAATGAAAATTGATCAGAAGTCATTAGAAGAAACAATATTAATTCATGTAGCTTCTGGAGAAAAACTTTTTCTTCTCTCTAATATGATTAATTAAGTAATTTTGCCGTACCTTAGAAATATGGAAACTTAGAAACCTTATAAATGGAAATAAATAAAGTTTCAAATCTTGAAGTGCACTGCACATTCAGAAAAGGTGGAATATTTTTTAACTCTCATTGATCTTTGACGCATTGAAAGAGAAATCGATTCTTTAAACAATACATCTAACAATGATCCTCATTAGTATTCTTATTATTTCGATTATTCTATTAGTAGTTTGAATTATTACTAAGCTATAATAGGTTATATTAGGTTATTTCATTAAATTGAATTATTATAAAATTATAACAAATTATATAAAGTATTAAGTCTGAGGAACACATTTGTACAATTTTAATTAATTTTTAACCCTTCAATTGATCTTGAACTCATTGAAAGAAAAAATAGATTCGTAGAAAGATTTATTCAACAAAGATATTTTCAAGAAAACAATTTTTCAATCTTTTGTTTTATTTTACCAACTAAATTTTATATTCTTCTATTTTCCATCAATTCTGATTATTTATCTCATTATTTTAATATTTTGAATTACTTTAAAGTTGCGAACCTGAAAGTGCTTCAATTTTCCGATGAACTTTAAAAAGGAAAAAAATGCAAAATTTCAGCGTCAACCTTTAAGAGCTAAGGGAGAACAATATTTCCAATTTTTTAGGTGTCCCACTTAATTTTCATAAAGGGAGGCTTTGAGAGGCTAACAGAACAGTTCACAAGAGATTGGTTTTTATTTTGATTAAGTTGTCATATTTTATAGTTGCCCAGGTTCATCAAATGATCATATTAAACGTTTCATTTAAACAACAAAGGGATGCCAATGTTCCTCAACAAAAAATTGCTCAGTCGATACCAAGCACTTTTATCTCATGAGCTTTACTTCATAGCAAAACAAGTGTAACTAAAAGCCAAATCTCGGACACTATCAACTAGTTTACACCTTTATATGAATCTAACGCTCAATGCCTCAACAACCACTCGGATTATCATTATGATCATATACCTACTTCCATTTTGCAACGAGGGTTAACATTCATTTCTGGTGTTGAGCACAATTATAAATTTACCGATGAAAATTTTTAGATCTTGTTGAACATTTTTTAGATCTACATAGATAGGAACAATATAGCAATATGATCAGAGGTAAAAGACATAACTTTTAGATAATCATCACAATATCAAGTCAAATCGTAATAGCATAATATAATTACCTTTCATTCCTTCTCCTTGAATCTTCAAGCAGGAATTGGCATTTATGAAAAAGTATTCAGTAACTTTAAGTTTTATAATTAGTAAATGAGATTCGGTTGACAGTCTTGATTCAGTTGACAAAATTTGCGAAGAAAATTCCGGTAGCACACTTTGGTTCTTTTGAGCAAATTTTATCAAAAAAAAACAATGGTAATTATTCTCTCACGTTCTATATGAAACAGTTATACTACAAGGATGCTGTCAAAAAACAGGCACATTGTCTGTAGTGAGAGGATTCAAAAAATTAGCTGAACTTTTAGATAACCATGACCTGATCAAGTCAAATCCTAATTGCACAATATAATTACCATTCATTCCTTCTCCTTGAATCTTCAAGCAGGAATTGGCATTTATGAAAAAGTATTCAATAATTTTAAGTTTTATTATTAGTAAATGAGATCCGGTTGACAGTTGACAAAATTTGCGAAGAAAATTCCGGTACGCACACTTTGGTTCTTTTAAGCAAACTTTATCAAAGAAACAATGGTAATTATTCTCTCACGTTCTATATGAAACTCTTAGACTACAAGGATGCTGTCAAAAAACAGGCACATTGTCTGTAGTGAGAAGATTCAAAGAATTAGCTGAACTTTTAAATAACCATGACTTGATCAAGTCAAATCTTAATTGCACAATATAATTACCATTCATTCCTTCTCATTGAATCTTCATGTCTTAAACTGTCATTTAAAAATGCATCCAATAAACTTAAGTTTTAGTGTTAGACATGAGATCCAAATTAAAGTCTTGGTACAAGAGGGAAAAATTGCAAAAAATTATCCGTTAGCACTCTTTGGTTCTTTTTGAGCAACTTTTACCACAAAATGAAAATGATAATGAGTTAAGTTCTTTATGAAATTATTATACCTGGAGGTAGAATACTGTGAAAATGCCGATTTCAACAAGTAGATTGCCTGTAGTAAGAGGATTCAAAAAATCACAGGAACGCGTTATATGGGCATCACCATAATCGTACTGAGTGTCAATGTTGAAAAATGTTTCTCTCAAAGGAAGCGTTTTCGTGGGAGGATCCAAAATTATTAAAAACCGTGTCCGGAAAAAACATTCCCAGACAAAACAGTCCCAGACAAAACAGTCCCAAATTGCAAAATATTCCCAGACAAAACATTCCCAGACAAAATAGTCCCAAAAAACCAGACAAAACAGTCCCAGACAAAATAGTCCCAAATAAAATGCACCTAATGCCATTATACCCAATGTACTTTGAAATGTTCGTTCAATAATCTGACAACAAATTAGCAGTCGCTGTTACCCGTATGTTTTAACATACTTAATGGCCATGGCCATGCCTCAGCGGCCCGTGGGACTTGATATGAAACTATCACAACCGAACATGGGATTAAATTATCCGCTTGTTAAATCATACGTGTGAGAGCTATTATGATGGCCTTGGGACTATTTTGTCTGGGACTGTTTTGTTTGGTTTCTTGGGACTATTTTGTCTGGGACTGTTTTGTCTGGGAATATTTTGCTATTTGGGACTGTTTTGTCCGGGACTGTTTTGTCTGGGACTGTTTTGTCTGTTCACCGTTAAAAACTAATCCCCATTGAAATCATGTTAGTAGTCCTCAACCGCAATTACTGTAACTGAACAAAAAGAGCAAATTTTGCCGAGAATGGTAGTTTAATTAGTTTTCGATTGTCATCACTCTAGAATAAAATAAACTTCAATACACCAGACATAGAGAATCTCAGAATTAATTAAAATAGAATTATTTGTATTTTTGGTGTCGATCTTTTTGCCCCATTTAGAATGTTAACTACTGATTTTTTGTCAGCGATAATGATAGATAATGATCCAGGTTGAACGCCATAAAAGAAGTTTTGTGGTCATCTTATATCACATAAAATTTTTGGTAATCATCTCAAGTCATGTATGGATTTTATGAAAAATTAGCGAACAATCTGAGTTAGCTTTTTTTCTACTTAATCCCAGAAACATGCCACAATAGCTGAAAACTTACTTTAGAGTCGAAAGTTTCCACTATCTATCACAAAATAGCGTCTTTTGTCAACTCCTGTTCTTGTAGAAAACTGCATCGTGTGAAGGCTGCTTAGCATACCGTTGGTGTTGCACGAGCAGCACCAATTATAAACTATACCGAACGTGACGAAGCAGAAATAGAGTAGATTTATAATTTCTAGCAACCATAGAAAGCTCATCTACTGTTCTTAATAATCATACAGAGATCATACGTGAATCTTACTAATCATTACAAGATCATGCTGAGAAATTTAGTGTGTCTTATATGGACCTTAGATGGTTCTTTGTATGGTAAACAGGAATATTCATCCGGGTTACATATATATAAAAGATCTGTTCATCGAGCAACAAACTTGAGCCCCGAAAATTGCGAATGTGAGAATTTGAGACTTTTGTTTATGAATTTATGAAATTTGAGAAGCAATCAAAATAATACAGAAAAATCAATTTCGACAGTTTTCTCGAATTATTACAGAGATCACAATTCGCATTTTGAAATTCACATGTTGCCTTCCAGGAATTCATACAAGCTCTGTTATTCACCAGAAACAATCTAGCCCCAATAATTGAGAAGGCGAGTTTTGTTTATGAAATTAGGGAAGCATTCAAAATACTTAAGAAAAGTCCATTCTGAAGATTTTCTCAAAATCTTTGATTGATTTGTTTTTTTTAGAATTGTTGATTTTTGAAATTATTTTTCATTTGTTTGCATGGCGCAATATTTTCTTTTGTGTTGTTTTGTTATGTTGCCAGAAAACCCTAAGAATCGAGAGACTTTCTCTCTCTCTCTCTATAATCCTTGAAACAAAAATAAATGGATGTGCATTATTTGTTTTTCGTGTAGCCTCTGTTTACTTTACTCCTGATCTGATTTTTCAAGCAAAAGTTTTTTGCCATTCAAAACACGTTTTTTGCATTTGATCAAAATTTTTTTAAAATCGTTTGCACAGTCCTGATTGAAACACTTGACCCAATCGCAAGAAAAGTTGGAAACATTTGAGTTGAACATTTATGTTGGAAATTGATAAAAATGAGCACACAAACTAGCAAATTAGGGTACCTTTATATGAGCACATTTAGCATGTATACTCACTACACTGTCTAATAATTGCGTAGATATACACCAAGCAACACGCTCGTAAAAACACAATTTATTGTCTGTTTTGGCAAGATTTTGACATACCAGGTATTTTATTCTCATTGCTCGAGACAGTGTGGTTCAAATTATTGAAAGTTTCATGTATGACCATTTAAGTGAGGAAGCTCTTGCTTAGCGATGCTCATTTGAGTTTGATTCTAAGCTCCAGAAGAAAAATTGAGAACAACTTTTAGAATGGTTTTTTTGTCAAAATTTATCGAGGACTGTAACAGTCATTTGGATTAATTTTTGAGCACTAATCTAGATTTCTTGGGCAAGATGAGTTGATATGTGGTGATTTGACTTCTATTTGTCTTCTAGATGTATTTATTTGTCTTCTACAAAACGGTCGATTTACCGATTTATCCCTTTTTTCACTACGAGCCAGCGCTCTTAACAAATTGATTTCCCATTGGATTAATCTCTATAACGTTTTGTTATTGAACATTATGCTGATTTATCAATTAGTATAATCGTTTCCGTGTCGTTCCGGGTCGAGGTTTGGTCAAAAAATATCATTTTGGGATACGCAATATCCCTCACTGAGGCCCTTTTAACATGTATACAGACACGTTTTATTGTGGTCCACTTAATTTGGTAGGAACACTGACTTGTAATGTTTGATTGTGGAACCAGAATAACTTGAAGAAGTCCGCCTAAATAGTCATCTCTATGACTTTTGATTCGCCATACTAACCTGGCTTGAAAAGTTTACGCTTATTCCTATATGTCGACTAATCAAGAATAAATTTGAAGGAGAAATATTTTCAAAAAGTAAAATACGGTCTTTTTAAAACTTTATGGAGGCTGAATAAAGTACTGTTTGTAAGAGAATGTAGATAAGGTTCAATTACATTGTTCTAGACAGTTTAGTTTGGTAAGTTTTTATATCAGTTTTAAGTTGCGGGAACAACCAACTCGTTTTGGTTGCGATAAGGACAAAAGTCAATGTTTTTTCAAGTTTTACTTCTGACTTGATTGTTGCACGACATGCTCCAGGGGAAAGAGGAGGCCAACTAACACATCACAGACGTTTGACCAGATCGTCGAAGAGGGTGTAACCCAAGTTGCCTAGAAAACCGTTTCGAAAAAAGGTCAAGAAAAAATAGGCTAATCAGCCAAATCACGTGCGAGGGCGGAGACCGGACGAACGTACGTGCCGTAAGCCGTTTTCACCTTCACCACACGGTGTTGTCCATCTCGTCCAGGATAGACTTCAAGAACACGTCCAAGGGGCCAAATTCCACGTGGAGTCATATCTTTCAGAATCCAAACGATGTCGTTGACTCTGAGTGGTGTTTGGTCACTATCGCTCCATTTGGACCTCTTTAACAGTGTCGGAAGATACTCCTTGACGAGTCGTTTCCAGAAATGGTTGACCATTTGCTGCACATTCTTCCAAGACTTGAAACTGGCGGGTTCTTGGCTGTCGAACTTTCCTGGTGGGAGAGAGTTGAACGGTCTGTTGATCAGAAAATGGTTTGGCGTGAGAGGCATTTCATTTTCTGGAAGGTCAGCGACAATCGTTAGTGGTCTGGAGTTCAATATAGCTTCGGTCTCGACCAAAATTGTCCTGAACACATCAAGCGACAGCCTTCTGGAGCCTAGAATGATCAATAGAGTGCGTTTCGCGGTCTGGATCAAGCGCTCCCAAATACCGCCAAAATGAGGTCCATAGGGAGGATTGAACTTCCAGGTTGTGTTCGTTGCTGCCATTGCTTTGTAGATTTTGTCGTTGTCGAGACGTTTCACAGATCTTTTTAGTTCCTCAGATGCACCAATAAATGTCTTGCCATTGTCGCTGAGCATTGTTGTTGGCTGGCATCTGCGGCTTACAAAACGTCGATAGGCGTTTAAAAAAGTGTCAGTGTTGAGATCGGGACAAGCTTCTAGATGGACACACCTAGTAACCAGGCAAGTGAAGATGAGGCCGTAGTGTTTTTCAATCTGTCCTTTGGCATCCTCTATATAAAAGGGTCCAAAAAAGTCGACTCCGCTGTTCGCGAAAGGATACTGGGTAGAGTCTGTCGGGAAACGGCAGGCAGGGAGGGGAGCCATGACGGGTTGAATGTTTTGAGCGGCAAATCGTCTGCAGAGAAAACATCTGTACTTTATACTCAAAAGTGTTTTTCTGAGTCCAATGATGTGGTATCTTTGCTGCACAAAAGCTTTCACTGGCTCTGTTCCTTGGTGAACGCAAATGTTATGTGCATGCTCTATATAGAGTCTCGCTATCTTGTCCTTTGCGTGCAGTATAATCGGAAATTTCTCAACTTCGAGGTTATCTGGCGCAAATTGCAGTCTTCCGCATGACCGAAGGATTCCATTGTTGTCCAACATTGGGTTGAGCGAACGGATTTTGCACTTTGAATCTATCCTGGAACCACGTTTCAGGGCTTGGATTGTTGAGAAGAAGAAATTTTGCTGCGAAATTTTGATCAGCTGATTTCTTGCAAGAATGACGTCTTCTGTTATATACTGGTGATCTTTAGGCCTTTGCTTTTTGATCCGAAAGAGCAAATTGAAGACTGTTGCTAAAGTCAGGAGCAACTTGTTCCAAGTTGAGAACCGTGTCGGGTCGATTATTTGCTCCGACAAATTGCGTGAAATTTCATGCGTTGCTAACACATGCTTTGAAGAGTTTTCAGCAGCGCTGAGCTGTCTTGTGGAAAGAAATGCTGGCGCTGTTAGCCACTTGGCTGTAATTTCGTCTGGGTTGAGACCACGGGTCCCGTGGTCAGCTGGATTTTCTTTGGTGGCAACGTGTTTCCATTGGTAAGCATCAGTTGATGCAAGGATTTCTTTGAGGCGATTCGCAACAAAAACAGGTTGCTTCTTGGTTGTCGATAACCAGTCAAGTACTACTTGACTATCTGTCCAGAGTGTAGAGCGAGTAATGTGAAATGATGACTCTTTCATGATGGTTGAAAGAAGGCGCACTCCGATGACTGCGGCTTCCAACTCTAATTTGGGTATGCTGATTTGTTTAATTGGGGCAACTTTGCATTTGCCTATTAGGTAACAAGTTTCAACATCAGTGGCTGAGTTAGGAACTGTTTTCAAGTATGCAACGGCTGCAACTGCTACAGCTGAGGCGTCGACAAATATATGGATTTCATTTTCACTTTCTGGTGAATGGCAACTCTTATTCAGAGTTCTGTTCAATGTCACTTCTGGGGAAGAAAAGTATAAATCCAAATTCTTTTGAAGTGGTTTAACTACTTGAGGGGCAATTTGATCGTCCCATTTTTTCCCAAGTTTCCACAGTTCTTGAAGAACTATTTTGAAACGGATCGTTGATGGCGACATTATTCCTATTGGGTCGAAGATCGAGGAGACAAGACTAAAGATCTTACGTTGAGTGTATGCTGAGGCATCTTTTGGGAAATCAGTGAGAGGTTTCATAAAAAAGCAGTCTTTCTCAAGATTCCATTTAACACAAAGAACTCTAACAATATCTGTCTTGTTCTCTTTGTCTTCTGGAGGGATTTGGTTTAGAATTAGAGAGCTGTTTGAAACAAATTTTGTGAGTCGAAACCCACCTGTTTGCAGACAATTTTTTGTTTGAAAAACTGCCTTACAAGCGTCTTGTTCTGTTGCATGTGATTGGATGTAGTCATCCATGTAAAAGTGCTTTCTGACGGCTTTGAGGGCTTCTGGGAATTGTTGACTGTTTTCTTTGGCACAATGGTTAAGAACGTATATTGCGCACGAAGGTGAGCAATTTGCTCCAAAGATGAGTCTGGTAAATTGGTACTGTTGTATCTGATTGTCTGCTAACCAAAGAAATCGAAGAGTAGATTGATCAATCTGATGGATGGCGATTTGCATAAACATGCCTTCGATGTCCGCAAGAACTGCAACGGGATGTTCTCGAAATCTCATCAGGACACCTAAAAGGTTATTAAGGAGATCTGGTCCTGTAAGAAGGTTTGAATTAAGCGATTGGCCGCGGAATTTTGAAGCGGCATTTGCAACTCGGCGGACTTTTCTGGGCTTATTGATATTTTCCACAGGATGGTGTGGCAGGTACCAAATTCTGTCTGGTTGAGGATCTTGCATTTCCACCGGTTTGACATAGTTTTTCTCGAGGTCTGTCAAGAGAGTCTCATTGTATTTGTCCTGCAACAAAGGTTTACGTTGAAGGCGTGTATTGAGGCTTTTGACTTGGTTCAGTGCAGAATAGAAGTTGTTTTCCAAATTTATTTCTGATTTCCAAGGCAGTTTGATTTCATATCTCTCACCATTGTGATTGATGGAGTTCTTCAAAATATCAAGAAACTGTTCTTCTTGCTTTGTGTAAACTTGTTCACGGTCCTTCTGAATGCCATCAGCTTCAATACTCCAGAACTGTTGAACAAGTTCGTCAAGTCCGGGTTCATCTGATCTGTTTCTTGACACATGGAAAATAAATTTCTTCTGCTGAGTTGCGGGCTGTTGAGTGGTGGCTGAGATACAATTCTCATATTCACCAGCGAGGGTCCAACCAAGTTTAGTTTTCACACCAAACGGTTGATTTTGATTGCCAGGTATAACATGTGTAGGGTAGGTGAATGCGAATGCGTTAACACCGAGGAGGGCGCCGATTTTGCCATCGGCAATATTTGGGAAATGTATGTGGCGCAAACTGTTGAAGGCATCACAAATTTGATTAAGTTCAAAAGTTTTTGCAGCTGCGACGTTCAGAGACGGGGTGCTGAACGTTCGAGAGAGTTCAAACGATATTTCAGTTGACTTATATGGAGTTATTGTGACTGGCTCAACAATTTTTGAGAGGGACATGCTGTTCTCTGTATTGAGAAATTGTAGTGGTACTGACTGTTGTGTTTCACGGGGAAGCTCAAGAAATTCAGCTATGGCGTCCAATACAAAACTGAATTGGCTACCGGGGTCTATGAGGGCGTAGGTATCGAAGGCTTTATTCCCCTTGAGGAATGAAACTGGAATAAGCTGCAATTGTTCATACCAATTCTTCGGTGTTTCTGAGCATTGGTTAATGCTGAACGATTGGTTAATTGCATTGCCGTTTAAATTACGTCGTTGCACGTTTTGCTGGCTTTGGTTGTTGAAAGTTTGGCCATAACGGCTGTTGGGGGCTTTGTTTGTTTGACTTTTCTGTTGAGAAGATGTATTTGGAGTTTGACTTGAAGCTTTGCTACTAGACGAAGCTGTTGGATTGTTACCAGAAAAAACTTCAGTAGAAAAAGCTGCTGTAGGGCGTTTGATTTGCTTGGCGGGATCATGAAGGGTTGTGTGGTGGAATCCACTGCAAACCTGACATTGTTTTTGCGATGGGCACGATTGTTTGTGGTGTTTGTTGCTCAAGCAGTTTGTACACAATTTATTTTGGCTGACAAGGTTGTATCGATCACTTGGTGAGCACAATTGATACTCAGGGCATGTGGCAATGCTGTGTTCTTGTTTGCACTTCTCACAAGATCGTTTTGTGTTAAAGGTTTTGTTCGGAACGTTTTGTGAAATTGACGGTTGCTTTTGCTGAGGCCCAAAGTTCCATTGTTTTCTACTGTTTTCCGCTGATGCGTTGTTGACTGACACTGAGAGATTGCCATTGTATTGCTTGGTTTGCGGGTTGTTCGAGTTGACAAACTTTGAGGCTTGAGAACTGATGGTTCTTTGATTGCTTTCTCGACTCACTTTGTCGTAGATTTGAGCTTGGAGCCCCAACCACTGTTGAAAATCCACAAGAGTTGGGTCTGAGTTGAGCTCGGTGAGACAATGTTCTGTCCATTTCAGAACCAAATGATGTGGCGTTTTCTCTTTGGCTTTCTTAATGAGTGTTGTAGACTGGAGGTCTGCTGTAAAGCCAAGGTATTGGAAGGCTTGCACAGGTCTTTTCAAAAATGAGGAAAAGGCAATGAAGCTTTGCTTGTTTTGGAAGTTCATTTGCCAGTTTTCAAGCTGGTTAACGAACGCATTAACAACTATAGTACGATCACCGAAATGTCGGATTAGTTCATTCAGTGCTGTCTGATAATAGGATGGATCGCAGGAATAAGCATGAATCAAGTCTTTTGCTTTCCCACTCACAGAATTCTGTAAGTAAGTTATACGATGAGTGTCTGTAATGGAAGGGTTGTTGTGAATCATCGTGTTGAAATTATTGATCCACTCGTGAAAGTGGATAGGATCACCATTGAAATTCTGAAGTTTCAAAGGTGGCAATTTGATTGAATGCTTGAAATCAACATTTCCTTTTTCCTGTGTTACATTAGGGTTCGAGTATGCTGAGCTTATGTGTTGATTGACAGGGGGCAGTAAACTCTGGTTAATTAAAGGCTGGCTCAACTGATTTTGTCCAGCAGGATTTGAGTGTTGATTAATGCACATTGGGGCATGGATCGTGGAAGTTAATGGAGCTTGACAGTTCGATGGAACTTGAGAGTCAGGAACAAACTGGTTGTTACACAACTGACTGGGTTGTGTCACATTTTGGTTAACTGGGAAAGTGCTGGTAAGACCGTGTTGACTGTTAACAGGTTGTGGAAATTGCAGAGGAGCCGCAATTCCGTTTGATTGTGGAGCTACCTGGTTTGGCAGAAAATTAGGAGCTGCAGGATTTAAGACGGTATTTTGATGCT
Organism: Convolutriloba macropyga; assembly: GCF_964194025.1. Taxonomy (NCBI): domain Eukaryota; kingdom Metazoa; phylum Xenacoelomorpha; order Acoela; family Convolutidae; genus Convolutriloba; species Convolutriloba macropyga. The sequence continues at coordinate 17,524,284 of NC_134469.1, read as the reverse complement.
GTTGTTCCATCAGTTGTACGGTAATTGGAGGAACACTTGCGGAATGTACCCCAGTTATAGGATTAATATATTGATTGGATTGTAGGCAATTGTTTTCTGCCACTATTTTATCAGTTGTACTTGGAAGATGTGAGGTTCTGTTTGCCACTGTGGGTAAGCAGGGGAGTTTTTGCAGATCACAGTTCAACACTTGACTATCGAGGTATCCATTTGTTCCTATTTGAACCTCAGAAGGTCCAACATTCTGTTGTAGATTGGGAAAATTATGATATTGAGGATTTCTGTTGGCATATGAATCCTGATTGTTTCTTCGCTTTGGCAACTTTAAATTAAGGGTTTTCTCCAATGCCGAGTTTTGGGCAAAAAGACCATCTGCTTGTAATTGAATAGTTGGATCTGCCAAAATGAAGGGGTTTGAAAGTGAGTGATTACCTGAAAGGTTCAAATTTTGGATTGGAGGCAAAAGGTTCTGCGACGTGTCAAAGTTGTCACTCAAGTTGATTTGAGCTGTTTCAATATCGCAGACATCTCTATTTACCAGGTTGGAGGCAATTTCAAGTTTCCCTGATCTTGTTGGAGATGTGAATTTTTGGCTGATATCTTTGTCAAAGCAGGGAAAAGGATTCGGAACGTTTAATTCGTTTCCAAGTTTAGTTTTGGATTTTAGAAGACTTTCATGAACTTCCTTTTTAGGATTTCTTTGATGGGCTTCAAGCACATGTTGAATTTGAAGTCCTGGTTCATTAGATGTTTGCAGAAACAGTGATGGTTGTCTTGGCCGTGGTGGTAATGGAGGCGGCTGATTGAAGATGTTACTGCTGGTCTGCTTTCCTTCTATGTCGCGCTGATGCTGGATTCGTTCCTTGTCGTCACTGGGCGCAGGTGTTGATTGCCGAGACAGGTTTCTTCTGCTGGAGATCATGCTGACATCATCTCTAATGCGACTAGAAGACTGACTGAGCTGGCCATCGTCGTCCAACAGATCAACATGCAGTTCCAGTTCATTGAGGCGAGTTATTAGTGTCGTTTGCCTATTCAATATTGATGATGCAGTGCTCTGATGTGGCTGCTGTCTCATCACTTCCTCTGAGAGTTTCTTGAGCTCTGTTTCCTGGCCTTTGATTTTGTTGATCATCAAAGACAATGACCGGAAACTCTTTTTCTGCTCCACAGTTTTCTCAAGGAGATCGAGCAGTTTCTTCATTGACATTTCTGTCGCTTTGAACATATTGATGGCAAACTGACATTCAGCGCTGTTCTGCTTTGACATATTGGTGGCTGCTGCTTTGTTGTAGCTGATTGTTGATGATGTAGGTGAAGAAGCTCGTTACTGAAGGTGAAAAACGGCTTAGAACCGGAGCGACGCAAATTTTTGATGTAAAAAAAAAAGTTGTCTAAGGTTTGAATGCTAATGATCCTAGTTTTTTCTTGTTCAAAAGACCGGCGACGCAAATTTTCTCAAAAAGTGATGTCCTAGAATGTGTTTTGTGTGCTAAATCTTGCCTTTTGCGCTAAAAAAAACTTAAAAGCTTTTCCGAACGTTCGCGCGCTTTAATCGACTTTCGTTCAACAGACTTAAATAATTGCTTGTTTTTTGTTGAATTAACACAAGTTTTGGTTAAATAGCTGGCTTTCACTGTTTTAACTTGTGTGTCTGGCTACTGTAGTTGACAGGAAACTTGTGCTTTGCTACAATTATGCAGTTGAACCAATATTAGACCAGAACTCAAATAATTGTTACATTAAACTCCTTTTTCTTGAAAACTTCAAAACACTCGTCTGTTTCCCTCAAATAGGAATAGATTACCAACCAGAAAGCTTATGAAACTACCCAAGAAAATTTGTCTTAACTCCCTAACCCTAACCAAACACTATGATTAATAAATACCTCTCACAGTTTTTGCGAATTTATAACTTTGAAACCTGTTCTTTTTCTAGGAGTTTATTGTTGTTGTGACGGCTAAAGATAAGAAATTAGTAAAAATGCGATGCGTTTAGGCAACAAGGGCTACAGGAGGGCTACTGAATGCTAGAAATTTGCAGAGACGAATCATATTGTGGAAATCTTTAGAACTCTTTGGTGTATTGTCTTTTTTCGGGTTTTGCAAAAGCTTTTTCGTTATCTTTAAAACTGTGTGACTTTGTCTGCTGTTTTTCACTCTGTTTTCGTTATTTATAGATTGCATTGACTCTAATAAACTCTCAAAACTTTCTCCCACAGATAACGTCTGAGATCTGCTTTTCAAAAATATTGAAAGTAGAAAAAAAAAGAGACATCAAATTTTCTGGTGACTACTGGAACCAATTTTCTTCGAAAACTCCTCTTCTGCTGATGGTAACGTCTGAAACCAATAGGGATAAAGGGACTTCGCAGACGGCAACGTCTGAGACCGAGGACTTCTGCAAAAAATCAAGTTTTGGAAGTTTTTTCCAAAAAAAATTAAAAAGCTATTTATTTTCGTCAAATGAAAGTTTTGATATTTGCTGTGGCGCCTAATGACTTTCTATTTACTTCCATATACAGGTGAAACCATCAAACCGAATGACAATGACTTGTTGTAGGGGTTTGTTTAGTGGTTTATTTGGCAATTCAAATGAATATGTAGTCAGAAAATTAGCTTGTGTTTTTTTGAATTTTCTGATTTCAAAAAATTTTTTCTGACATTTCTCATTTATATGATACTGATTGGATAAATCGATGAAAATGGCTTCCTGTTTGATTACAAACTAATTCAGGAGAGTAGTTTAAGGGTTTATTCCGCAATTGAAACGGATATGTAGTCAGAAAGCTAAATTGTGCTTTTTGATTTTTCTGAATTCAAAAAATTTTTTTCTGACATTTCCACTTTATATAATGCTGATATGATATATCAATAAAAGTGGCTTTTTGTTTGATCGAAAGCCAATTCCGAAGGGTGGTTTAATAGTTTTTTCCGCAATTCAAATGGATATGTAGTCAGAAAACTAAATTGTGTTTTTTGAATTTTCTGAATTCAAAAAATTTTTTCTGACATTTCTCATTTGTATAATACTGATTGGATATATCGATGCAAATAGCTTTCTGCTTGATTACAAACCAATTCAAAAGAGTGGTTTAATAGTTTTTTCCGCAATTCAAACGGATATGTAGTCAGAAAACTAAATTGTGTTTTTTGAATTTTCTGAATTCAAAAAATTTTTTCTGACATTTCTACTTTATATAATGCTGTTATGATATATCGATAAAAGTGGCTTTTTGTTTGATCGAAAGCCAATTCCGAAGGGTGGTTTAATAGTTTGTTCCGCAATTCAAATGGATATATAGTCAGAAAACTAACTTATGTTTTTCGATTTTTCTGATTTAAGGAACATTTCTCTAAATTTTGTGCGTTTTTTCGCATAATTTTCTTTCAAAGTTAGAAAATTGCCTTTACTCGCTTTGAAAATAATATTACTAGTCAAGGTTTATCAATCGAGGTGTTATAGTAACAAAAAGTTTTTTTTTGGGACAAAAATCAATTTTTTGAAGGCTTTTTGTCGAAAAAAAGTAGAGATTTTGGATGGCTCTAACCGGGGAACAGGACATCAGAGGTAACGTCTGAGACCTCGGGCGGACTTCTGCTGGTGACGTCTGAAACCAGTAAAAAAACAGATCCTCTCGTCGGGGTGACGTCTGAAACCCAATTTCCAAAAAAAAATCGTCTGCTGGGTAACGTCTGTAACCCAATCTTGGCTTCGTCGCTGAAAAAATTGCTTGTCTTTTCTTTTCTGTGACTTTTCTGTGTCTTTTCGGTGTCTTTTCTGTGTCTTTTCGGTGTCTTTACTGTGTCTCTTCTGTGTCTTTACTGTGTCTCTTTTGTGTCCTAAGAGACTTTTGCCAGTAACAGGGGAGACTTTTGTCCTCAAAATTGTTTTGGGGGAAGAAGGTTTTGTTCTTTGAACGAGGGGTAAACCATAAAATGTAAGAGAATGTAGATAAGGTTCAATTACATTGTTCTAGACAGTTTAGTTTGGTAAGTTTTTATATCAGTTTTAAGTTGCGGGAACAACCAACTCGTTTTGGTTGCGATAAGGACAAAAGTCAATGTTTTTTCAAGTTTTACTTCTGACTTGATTGTTGCACGACACTGTTTTTTGGGTAAAACGACAAAAAATTTGAGGGAAGTTCAAATCATTAAAAATTTTTGATTCAACAAATGTGGCGCGTGAAAGAAATTGAATAATGAAGAAAATGTGGAACATTTGATAATTGTTCTGAATTTGGGTGCATTTCAGAACTGCCGTCACTTGAATTTTGCTTATTTATTTGCCGTACACAAACTTAAACAGGATACCATTGTCTGCCTTGGCCCCTAATCATAATAAAGTTGACACTTAAAGTTCTAATTCCAGCCTATGCTCAAATTGGAAATAATTTTGATAGACTTTATGCTGAAGGGTAAGAAAGTTGTCGTGAATAAATAAGGACCAGACTGACACTCGTTTGTGTCACGACGATATACCCAACTTTTGCTAAAATCCTGAAGATTTGGAGGAAAGAGAACTAAGTGAGAAAGAAGAAATCAGCAGCAATTCGTGAACATAAATTGACATTTAGCCCTAGAGAATCTAAGTTATTTAAGTTTTTATATGGGTAAATTTGCCATAGGAAGCTAAAAGGGACAAAAAAACCTCTCGTGTCAACGCCAATTAATCTGCATGATATTACAGGGTCTTGCACTCTATACTTACAAAAAGATGACTATCGTGCAAGACGCTGACTATCTTGCAAGGGCGGGCTAGACAAATGGCTCTCTTGTTGTAATCTTCTTCCTTTTGAGCTCTACTCCCATTAGTTTTTGTGAAAGCATAATCTTAGATTTTGCGTATAAATTTTCCAATGACTAGTTGATTTTGCTTGAATAGATAAACTGAAGCAAAACACATCGCAAAAAAATTATAAATGGTATACTTTTTTTCTGAATTCTTTTTTTTAAGGTAATATATAAAGCAGACAGAAGAAATAAACAAAACTGTAGAGTGAAATTCAACCGCAACAGTTTTCTCAACAGACAACGATGCCGTTAACGCATGCTTAACTTCTTCGAAAAATAAGCTTTCTATGGAAACACATTGATGAGCCAGGAGTTCTAATACAATCGTTGAATTCTCAGCCACCATTTGTATGTCTCACTGAAACATGGTTACGAACAATTGTATAAATTAGCTATTCAAAACTTTATTACGAATCTAACTTTGTTACGAACATTTTCCATACAATCGTCAAAAGTAAGGGGGATAATGTCGCTATTGTCTCAAAAAAATCAATCAGGACGGATGTGCGCAAAAAAGCAAAATAACAACATCAAAATTTTAACAGCTAAAGACTTGGGAGCTGTTTCCATCTACGTAACGACTGTTTGCATGAAACCTAAGGCTCCCTCTTTGATTGCTCCCGAAAGTCATCTTAATAATATCTACTTGCAGCCGAACGAAAATACTTTTCTATGTGATGATATTAGTGATATCTACTTACAGCCGGACGAAAGCAGTTTTCTACGTGGTGATGTTAACATTGATCACAAGAGAGAAACAAGCAAAAAATAAAACCCGACAAAGTTCGATTTGCTTATATTTACATCACTTGAGCTCAAGTAAACCAGCGAGACACACTGAGACTAGTAGTACAATTATTGTTTCATCAGAATAGAATTTTAAAGGAATCCATAATTGATCATTATGCTGAAGCGGTACCAATAATTGAACTCAGAACACAGGAAGATTTCAAATTGATCTGGTATTGAAAATTTAAGTTAATGAAAAGTCGACAAAAGGAGGAAACCTTTACTTGGAATCTCCATGAAGTAGTGGAAAAATTTATTCCCGAAAAAAATAAAGCAACAGTTCAAAAAAAAACGTTAGGTAGGCAACCAAATCAAAACTTGTCTAGCCAAAAATAAAATTTCCTTCGTATCAAAATTACAAAAGGAAGAGTTGCTGGACAGCTGGGATCGTTATTGAGCTTTAGAAAACCGGCTAAGAAAAATCATCAACACAAGAAGCAATTAAATTTTCAAACTCTAGTATCTGGAAAAAGCATCTCAAGCGAAAAATGTGGTTCGAAACATTCAATCTCCTAACGTGGAAAAAATCTAAGTGAAAACCAAAATTCACAGCCGAACGGTGACATGAAAAGAAATTCTTTTACTTTTCATAAATACATGATCTAAAAATGAAATAACCAAACGAATCCCGACAAAATTTTGCAATTGTGCTGTTCAACCTATCTGGATTATGTTAGAAAAGATGAATTTGAAAAATTTGTGATCTTTTTCATAAACGACAAAAAACTACGAACCATCCCGGACTGCATGTAAAGAACAATTTATCTCCCACTTTTCAATTTTTCAAATCTAAAAACTTTTTTGAAGTTAATAATTGAAGAGTAATTCCTTTTTTTACCTGCGATATCAATAGCATAAGAAAAGATTATCTATATGAGACTGAACAAATTTCTCAACGTGCCACTTAGCTGGTCAATAGTCAATTTGGTTTTCGATTGGAATCAGACAACAGAGATGCATTGAAACCAGTTAAAAATTCAATCATATAGGTTTTTAACAAATCAGCATATACAACATATGCAATCTGTCTGGATTTAAAATAAAACTTCGATACTATAGATACCTCATTTCTCAGCAAAACATGTACCATGTGGACCTCGTGGACCGGTCAATACCTTGTTATACAGCTATCAAACAAACATAAGAGAAAATATGCCGCGAAGCCATTGAACGCTCTCATTTTTTAACCTGAATAATAGGTGTACCTCAAGGCTCAATAATGGGACGTTTACTGTTAACCTTGGATGTAAATAATCTTTCAGGAATATAGGGAACCTAACAATGACTCTTTACGCCAACGACACAGCTTCAATTCAATTTAGTCAGTCAGATGCTAGTCAGCTTTTTTAAGACATGAAACAAACCATCGATGAGTTGGGCGCAAAGACAAGTTAACTTTCGTCATAAGTAAACAAAAGCAGTCGAATATCAAATGAGACAGAATACACTGAAATCAAAAACAATTAAGTAAATTGTAATCCTGACTGTCAAAAATTTAATTTTTACAGATCATTTTTATTATTTGAAACGAAAATGAGTTCTTCGTACTGCCTTCTATAAGCTGAGAACTGCTCCATATAAATATCCAACATTTTTACATAATTTATAAGGAGCAAACCATAATATTGACTTTCAACCCATATTACAGTTGCGAATTGACATCAAAATAATTGAATATCAAAAATGAACATTTGGAGGGTGTTATATATAGAACGAGGAAATTTAATTCAATTGTGGACTTCAAAACTGCTACAAACTATTATACCGCAAGAGAGTTACCTCTAAATAAATTTCTAAATAAGCAAAAAATCAAATGGGTCCACGTTAAACTACAGAAGAGATGACAAAACTGTCAAAGATAAGTTGAAAAATTTTTGTTCATCGGTTCCGTGAAAACTTCACATTAGGCAGTGCTGATTTGCTGAAAGGTTTCTACTAACGAGCTTTGTTTCCATGTTTTTTATGCTTGTCAATGGAATGTGAAAAGAGGATGACATTTCTGCTTTAGGAGTTACATTACGACAAGGCAACACCGCCTTCTGGAGTTCTCTCGAATCAAAGGAAAATGTATACAAAAAGAGTAAATTACATATATGGTCTTTGTGTTATCTGTTCCGGCAACAGTTTATCATAGATATTAAATTATACCGCAAAAGTGTTTTTCAGATAGAAAAAGAATGTTAATTCAACTCGTAAGTCTAATGATTAACTTGTAAGAACCTGTAAATCGAATGGTTAAATTGTATGAACTTGTAAGTCGAATGGTTAACTTGTATGGACTTGCGAGTTTTTGGAAGAAAAACTGGCAAGGCGATGCATCGCCTTGTAGGTTTCTGCCAGAAACTTGCAAGTTCTTACAAGTTATCCATTCGGTCTCGACCCGGGAAGTCAACTGGATCTCTTCTACATTCAATTTTGAATCCAAAATTTCTGCTGTGTACGATAAGACAAACATATGAAAAAACAGTCTTTTACATAGCACAGACTACAATCAGATTTATTTTGTTATATAATCTGGAAAGACCATCGTAGTTCTTACAAGATAAGTTGTGTTCTTTTGAGAATATGTACAATAAAAGTTCGTGAAAGCATGATTTTATCGTATAAGATTTAATAGCATGCTTGAAATTCTAATTGGATTGGATCATTTTTGCCAGTCGCTTGGTTGGAATTCTTTGTGAACATTTCATCATATCACTGAAAAATTAAAAATCTCTTTGTTATCTTTTTAATTAGTTAATTAACCGGCATTTTGTTAAATCTCAAGCGATTCAAATTCAAGAAACATTGAGTGGTTTAGAATTACTAACTTTCAAAATATTGTTTTTTTTTAAAAAAAAACATTGAAAAAATGAATTTGTACTGTTTACATGGCTTTTTTTACTTGACTCACGACAAATAAATCTAATTTTTTTTTTGTTTTTCTCTGCACAGAAGTGGCCATGTCCCGATTTAGGTGCAAAAACCGCTGGACTTATTGTGACACTGGGTTTGAATAAAAAAGTGGGCTAATTTCTCTTTTGGATTCTGCGTGCTCAAAAACTTACGTCTCGTTGTTTAGAAAATCCGAATATTGAAATTCTACTCTGTTTCAGGAAACCCATGTGTTCATTCCTTTTTGCTAAAAAATGATCCAAGTTTTTGCGTCATCTTGTAAGTCATGGCCTCTGGAAAGTCTCTAAATTCTAAATTAGGTCTGATGGCCTCTGACAGTCAGATACGAAGAAATTGGTGACCCCTTTTATTTTACACTTTATAATTTTACTTCCCGTGTTTAACCCCAATTCATTCAGCTCTCTATCATTACAATCAATTTTGACACTTTTTGTATTAGTACTTTAACATATATAATAGAGATATGTAGGGTAATCGAAAATGGCTTTCGGTGAAAAATTTGCCGGGTTCATTGATAAAAGGTTATGACAATAAAATTTAAAGGGTCAAATGAATTGGGGTGAAAAGAAAATTTATTATGGCAAAAACGTAGATAAGTGTGAAATTCTCGGTTCATAAAAAAGTTTGGGCTATTTATAACTTTATCTCTCACTAGAGGTATCATGATTTGAAATAGCTTTCAGGAGGTCCCATCAGGGGACGAGTCCCGAGCAGAAAACTCTCACTGTTATGAAAAATATTTCACGCTGGATGGTTTGAAAACGAACTTGGTAAAGTAAAATTCAACAGTTCTTGAACAATGACCATTGGCTGTGGAATACGAACAACATATATTTAGCCTGTAACAAATTCTGAAGTCAATTAGGTTAATTTACACATAAAATACTGCAGGGTATTTCTATTTTCAGGGTGACCGCTGATCAACTGTGTGTTAGTCTCAAAATTCGACTTTTATTTCGACACAAGACGTGTCTGGCTCATTAGAGAGAATTCGCTGTGAATTAGACTTTTAATATTGTTCCCGTTCTAATTGCTCTCTAAATCACTTTCGAATTATAATAACTGACGCCATTTACACAATTGCTATTTGTAAAAAATGGTTCTAGTTAGTTTGAAATGAAACGAGAAGACAAATTTATGTTTAAGCAATTCTCAGTTTGCATTCTACGAAGGAGGCAAAAGGTGTTTATTTTTGGGTTACAAATTATGAAGTTGTGTCTAAAGAAAGACACGATATCTCAAGTGCTAGCTTACAAACTGGGTGGGGGGATCACTGGAAAACAATGTGAGGTGAAATGGGGTGAAATATAGTTTTCACTCAAAAATGCTCTCGCAGTTTTTAGCGTTGAATGCGGTAAATTGAGCATTACGTTGAATGCGGATATTAAGTTCAAAATGATTTATTTTCCTCATTCAGCAGATATTGTACAAAAATCCAAAGCACTCAAACTGTATGTTGTGGTTCTGGTGTTGGTACTTTGACGAAGAAATCGGTAAAAAGTGTAGCATATAAATTGCGGCAGTCAGAAGACAGTACGCGCGCGGGCTGGAGACAGTGTAGATGCACGGGATACTTAGACCAAAAAAGCAAAGCTGAGAACATTTTGATGTCGAATACTAACATCGTTAGTTCCATCACTTGGGTGTCTTATAATTCTCAATGAGCTTTCAAAATTATTTTTCCGACCCGACCCACTTCAGTGGGGGAGAAAATATATGCTCAACTTTTTTTGCTCGGTCAAATTTGGCCGATCGATATATTCATCGTAGAGGGTTGCGAGTGGTATCATTTGAGAACCCGTCCAGGGTCCAGAGAAAGATGGATATCTTTTTAAACATTGTGAAAAAATGACTAAATTCCGTTGTTTTTATTCACATTTTCCGTATTTTTGGTCGTTTTCGCCATTTTGCTGAAATAAACAAGATACAATGGTTATTGATTGTGTTATTAGTTAGATCAGACTTTTTAGCTCAAATATTGACTAAACTTATCCAAATTCGGCCTTTTTAGATGAAAAATGGCATCAAACATGCTTCCTTAGCCCACTTTGTTTAAATTTGCCGGATTTCAAAGGCGATCAAAGTTAACTCCGAAGAGGGCTAATTTACGCTTGTCCCAGTGATATTGTTCCGAACTTTAAATATTACGTAATTTTTTGCTAATTTAAATCTATTATTAACCAGAAAACATCATAGATTTTTGAAATTTTGGCTAATTTTTTCAGATCATTTCTTTCGGTAAACTCTGAAACAACTATGCGCTTTCAATGGACGAGCGATAGTAGCGAGGCTTGCTCTGGTTTACACATTGATTTCCAGATTCCATAAATATTCGGATTTTTTTCAGGTAATATTTTTTCCCAAGTTTTTTTGCGATAATTTTTTTTATTTCATAATCATTCATGACCGGACATTTTTTTATCTAAATTGTTGATAGATTCCGTTTGCATTCATTTGAGCTCCAATGTACATGCCTTGCAATTTAAAGGAAATGATCATAAATGTATTTGCTTAAAATTATTTTTGAAAAACTGAGTGCTGCCGGTAATCGTTTTTTTTTGTAGACACATGACTTAGTGTCACTAAGAGGAGGTCCAGATTTGTTCCGAAGTATTTGAAAGCTCCTTATTCTGATGACTTTTAAAAGCATCTGTTTTCAAAAACAATATTGGACATTTGAGCTAATAATTGGTCTGTCAATTGTTCATCTTATTTTTGTAGACCTGTAGTTTGGCTGAGATAGGAGAGGTTGCGTCTACTTTTCAGTGACGGAAATTTAGTCTTCAATTCAATTTTAATTTTTTTTGCAATTTGTTTTGTCATCATTGAATTGTGAAGAAATTAAAGATTGTCAAAAAATTATTATGGTGTTTTATCTGTGATGAGAAAAATAAAAAAATAGCCCAAAAATTTTTACCTATAAGGGAACAGATACGTGCTAAATCTTTAAAGTTTAACCAGGATAAAGCTGTTTTGAGGCATTTCCTGGTCGACGGCAGAAATTTTTTGAGTACCAACAAAAATAGGTATTACGAAAAAGGCACCAATTCATCAAGAACAAGATTTGTGATAACAAATAGAGACAGTTTTTAGATAAATTTGTACAACTTTCAGGTGTTTTTGTTTATACCTTTCATTTTATTATGAATGGTTATTGATTGTGTTATTAGTTAGATCAGACTTTTTAGCTCAAATATTGACTAAACTTATCCAAATTCAGCCTTTTTAGATGAAAAATGGCATAAAACATTCTTCCTTAGACCCCTGTGTTTAAATTTGCCGGACTTCAAAGGCGATCTAGGTAAACTCCGAAGAGGGCTAATTTACGCTTGTCCCAATGATAATGTTCTGAACTTTAAATATTACATAATTTTTTGCTAATTAAAATCTATTATTAACCAGAAAACATCATAGATTTTTGAAATTTTGACTAATTTTTTCAGATCATTTTTTTTGGTAAACTCTGAAACAACTATGCGCTTTCAATGGATTTGCTATTTTGCCCTTTCCTGATGATTTGATACTTTTTTGTTTTTTTGTTTTTGTCATCATTGAATTGTGAAGAAATTAAAGATTGTCAAAAAATTATTATGGTGTTTTATCTGTGATGAGAAAAATAAAAAAAATAGCTCAGAAATTTTTACCTATAAGGGAACAGACACGTGCTAAATCTTCAAAGTTTAACCAGGAAAAAGCTGTTTTGAGGCATTTCCTCGTTGACGGCAGAAAGTTTCAAAAACTACGAAAAAATTGGATCAGATTTGGTTTCCTATAGATTTCAAATTGACTGGACGACAAGCAAAATTTAGTCATTGTTCAAGAATAATTCATTTCGCAGGTTCCTGATTTCAATAAGAAACCAAATAAATTTTTGAAAGATTTTTCCAGTCACTTATTTTCGTCCAACTTTTTTTGCTCAGTCAATTTTGGCCGATCGATATATTCATCGTAGAGGGTTGTGAGTGGTATCATTTGAGAACCCGTCCAGGGTCCAGAGAAAGATGGATATCTTTTTAAACATTGTGAAAAAATGACTAATTTCCGTTGTTTTTATTCACATTTTCCGTATTTTTGGTCGTTTTAGCCATTTTGCTGAAATAAACAAGATACAATGGTTATTGATTGTGTTATTAGTTAGATCAGACTTTTTAGCTCAAATATTGACTAAACTTATCCAAATTCAGCCTTTTTAGATGAAAAATGGCATCAAACATTCTTCCTTAGACCCCTGTGTTTAAATTTGCCGGATTTCAAAGTCGATCTAGGTAAACTCCGAAGAAGGCTAATTTACGCTTGTCCCAATGATAATGTTCTGAACTTTAAATATTACATAATTTTTTGCTAATTAAAATCTATTATTAACCAGAAAACATCATAGATTTTTGAAATTTTGACTAATTTTTTCAGATCATTTTTTTTGGTAAACTCTGAAACAACTATGCGCTTTCAATGGATTTGCTATTTTGCCCTTTCCTGATGATTTGATACTTTTTTGTTTTTTTGTTTTTGTCATCATTGAATTGTGAAGAAATTAAAGATTGTCAAAAAATTATTATGGTGTTTTATCTGTGATGAGAAAAATAAAAAAAATAGCTCAGAAATTTTTACCTATAAGGGAACAGACACGTGCTAAATCTTCAAAGTTTAACCAGGAAAAAGCTGTTTTGAGGCATTTCCTCGTTGACGGCAGAAAGTTTCAAAAACTACGAAAAAATTGGATCAGATTTGGTTTCCTATAGATTTCAAATTGACTGGACGACAAGCAAAATTTAGTCATTGTTCAAGAATAATTCATTTCGCAGGTTCCTGATTTCAATAAGAAACCAAATAAATTTTTGAAAGATTTTTCCAGTCACTTATTTTCGTCCAACTTTTTTTGCTCAGTCAATTTTGGCCGATCGATATATTCATCGTAGAGGGTTGTGAGTGGTATCATTTGAGAACCCGTCCAGGGTCCAGAGAAAGATGGATATCTTTTTAAACATTGTGAAAAAATGACTAATTTCCGTTGTTTTTATTCACATTTTCCGTATTTTTGGTCGTTTTAGCCATTTTGCTGAAATAAACAAGATACAATGGTTATTGATTGTGTTATTAGTTAGATCAGACTTTTTAGCTCAAATATTGACTAAACTTATCCAAATTCAGCCTTTTTAGATGAAAAATGGCATCAAACATTCTTCCTTAGACCCCTGTGTTTAAATTTGCCGGATTTCAAAGGCGATCTAGGTAAACTCCGAAGAAGGCTAATTTACGCTTGTCCCAATGATAATGTTCTGAACTTTAAATATTACATAATTTTTTGCTAATTAAAATCTATTATTAACCAGAAAACATCATAGATTTTTGAAATTTTGACTAATTTTTTCAGATCATTTTTTTTGGTAAACTCTGAAACAACTATGCGCTTTCAATGGATTTGCTATTTTGCCCTTTCCTGATGATTTGATACTTTTTTGTTTTTTTGTTTTTGTCATCATTGAATTGTGAAGAAATTAAAGATTGTCAAAAAATTATTATGGTGTTTTATCTGTGATGAGAAAAATAAAAAAAATAGCTCAGAAATTTTTACCTATAAGGGAACAGACACGTGCTAAATCTTCAAAGTTTAACCAGGAAAAAGCTGTTTTGAGGCATTTCCTCGTTGACGGCAGAAAGTTTCAAAAACTACGAAAAAATTGGATCAGATTTGGTTTCCTATAGATTTCAAATTGACTGGACGACAAGCAAAATTTAGTCATTGTTCAAGAATAATTCATTTCGCAGGTTCCTGATTTCAATAAGAAACCAAATAAATTTTTGAAAGATTTTTCCAGTCACTTATTTTCGTCCAACTTTTTTTGCTCAGTCAATTTTGGCCGATCGATATATTCATCGTAGAGGGTTGTGAGTGGTATCATTTGAGAACCCGTCCAGGGTCCAGAGAAAGATGGATATCTTTTTAAACATTGTGAAAAAATGACTAATTTCCGTTGTTTTTATTCACATTTTCCGTATTTTTGGTCGTTTTAGCCATTTTGCTGAAATAAACAAGATACAATGGTTATTGATTGTGTTATTAGTTAGATCAGACTTTTTAGCTCAAATATTGACTAAACTTATCCAAATTCAGCCTTTTTAGATGAAAAATGGCATCAAACATTCTTCCTTAGACCCCTGTGTTTAAATTTGCCGGATTTCAAAGGCGATCTAGGTAAACTCCGAAGAAGGCTAATTTACGCTTGTCCCAATGATAATGTTCTGAACTTTAAATATTACATAATTTTTTGCTAATTAAAATCTATTATTAACCAGAAAACATCATAGATTTTTGAAATTTTGACTAATTTTTTCAGATCATTTTTTTTGGTAAACTCTGAAACAACTATGCGCTTTCAATGGATTTGCTATTTTGCCCTTTCTTGATGATTTGATACTTTTTTGTTTTTTTTTTGTTTTTGCCATCATTGAATTGTGATGAAATTAAAGATTGTCAAAAATTATTATGGTGTTTTATCTGTGATGAGAAAAATAAAAAAATAGCCCAAAAATTTTTACCTATAAGGGAACAGATACGTGCTAAATCTTTAAAGTTTAACCAGGAAAAAGCTGTTTTGAGGCATTTCCTCGTCGACGGCAGAAATTTTTTGAGTACCAACAAAAATAGGTATTACGAAAAAGGCACCAATTCATCAAGAACAAGATTTGTGATAACAAATAGAGACAGTTTTTAGATAAATTTGTACAACTTTCAGGTGTTTTTGTTTATACCTTTCATTTTATTATGAATGGTTATTGATTGTGTTATTAGTTAGATCAGACTTTTTAGCTCAAATATTGACTAAACTTATCCAAATTCAGCCTTTTTAGATGAAAAATGGCATAAAACATTCTTCCTTAGACCCCTGTGTTTAAATTTGCCGGATTTCAAAGGCGATCTAGGTAAACTCTGAAGAGGGCTAATTTACGCTTGTCCCAATGATAATGTTCTGAACTTTAAATATTACATAATTTTTTGCTAATTAAAATCTATTATTAACCAGAAAACATCATAGATTTTTGAAATTTTGACTAATTTTTTCAGATCATTTTTTTGGTAAACTCTGAAATAACTATGCGCTTTCAATGGATTTGCTATTTTGCCCTTTCTTGATGATTTGATACTTTTTTGTTTTTTTGTTTTTGTCATCATTGAATTGTGAAGAAATTAAAGATTGTCAAAAAATTATTATGGTGTTTTATCTGTGATGAGAAAAGTAAAAAAATAGCTCAGAAATTTTTACCTATAAGGGAACAGACACGTGCTAAATCTTCAAAGTTTAACCAGGAAAAAGCTGTTTTGAGGCATTTCCTCGTCGACGGCAGAAAGTTTCAAAAACTACGAAAAAATTGGATCAGATTTGGTTTCCTATAGATTTCAAATTGACTGGACGACAAGCAAAATTTAGTCATTGTTCAAGAATAATTCATTTCGCAGGTTCCTGATTTCAATAAGAAACCAAATAAATTTTTGAAAGATTTTTCCAGTCACTTATTTTCGTCCAACTTTTTTTGCTCAGTCAATATTGGCCGATCGATATATTCATCGTAGAGGGTTGTGAGTGGTATCATTTGAGAACCCGTCCAGGGTCCAGAGAAAGATGGATATCTTTTTAAACATTGTGAAAAAATGACTAATTTCCGTTGTTTTTATTCACATTTTCCGTATTTTTGGTCGTTTTAGCCATTTTGCTGAAATAAACAAGATACAATGGTTATTGATTGTGTTATTAGTTAGATCAGACTTTTTAGCTCAAATATTGACTAAACTTATCCAAATTCAGCCTTTTTAGATGAAAAATGGCATCAAACATTCTTCCTTAGACCCCTGTGTTTAAATTTGCCGGATTTCAAAGGCGATCTAGGTAAACTCCGAAGAAGGCTAATTTACGCTTGTCCCAATGATAATGTTCTGAACTTTAAATATTACATAATTTTTTGCTAATTAAAATCTATTATTAACCAGAAAACATCATAGATTTTTGAAATTTTGACTAATTTTTTCAGATCATTTTTTTTTGGTAAACTCTGAAACAACTATGCGCTTTCAATGGATTTGCTATTTTGCCCTTTCTTGATGATTTGATACTTTTTTGTTTTTTTTTGTTTTTGTCATCATTGAATTGTGATGAAATTAAAGATTGTCAAAAAATTATTATGGTGTTTTATCTGTGATGAGAAAAATAAAAAAATAGCCCAAAAATTTTTACCTATAAGGGAACAGATACGTGCTAAATCTTTAAAGTTTAACCAGGAAAAAGCTGTTTTGAGGCATTTCCTCGTCGACGGCAGAAATTTTTTGAGTACCAACAAAAATAGGTATTACGAAAAAGGCACCAATTCATCAAGAACAAGATTTGTGATAACAAATAGAGACAGTTTTTAGATAAATTTGTACAACTTTCAGGTGTTTTTGTTTATACCTTTCATTTTATTATGAATGGTTATTGATTGTGTTATTAGTTAGATCAGACTTTTTAGCTCAAATATTGACTAAACTTATCCAAATTCAGCCTTTTTATATGAAAAATGGCATAAAACATTCTTCCTTAGACCCCTGTGTTTAAATTTGCCGGATTTCAAAGGCGATCTAGTTAAACTCCGAAGAGGGCTAATTTACGCTTGTCCCAATGATAATGTTCTGAACTTTAAATATTACATAATTTTTTGCTAATTAAAATCTATTATTAACCAGAAAACATCATAGATTTTTGAAATTTTGACTAATTTTTTCAGATCATTTTTTTTGGTAAACTCTGAAACAACTATGCGCTTTCAATGGATTTGCTATTTTGCCCTTTCTTGATGATTTGATACTTTTTTGTTTTTTTGTTTTTGTCATCATTGAATTGTGAAGAAATTAAAGATTGTCAAAAAATTATTATGGTGTTTTATCTGTGATGAGAAAAATAAAAAAAATAGCTCAGAAATTTTTACCTATAAGGGAACAGACACGTGCTAAATCTTCAAAGTTTAACCAGGAAAAAGCTGTTTTGAGGCATTTCCTCGTCGACGGCAGAAAGTTTCAAAAACTACGAAAAAATTGGATCAGATTTGGTTTCCTATAGATTTCAAATTGACTGGACGACAAGCAAAATTTAGTCATTGTTCAAGAATAATTCATTTCGCAGGTTCCTGATTTCAATAAGAAACCAAATAAATTTTTGAAAGATTTTTCCAGTCACTTATTTTCGTCCAACTTTTTTTGCTCAGTCAATTTTGGCCGATCGATATATTCATCGTAGAGGGTTGTGAGTGGTATCATTTGAGAACCCGCTCAGGGTCCAGAGAAAGATGGATATCTTTTTAAACATTGTGAAAAATGACTAATTTCCGTTGTTTTTATTCACATTTTCCGTATTTTTGGTCGTTTTAGCCATTTTGCTGAAATAAACAAGATACAATGGTTATTGATTGTGTTATTAGTTAGATCAGACTTTTTAGCTCAAATATTGACTAAACTTATCCAAATTCAGCCTTTTTAGATGAAAAATGGCATCAAACATTCTTCCTTAGACCCCTGTGTTTAAATTTGCCGGATTTCAAAGGCGATCTAGGTAAACTCCGAAGAAGGCTAATTTACGCTTGTCCCAATGATAATGTTCTGAACTTTGAATATTACATAATTTTTTGCTAATTAAAATCTATTATTAACCAGAAAACATCATAGATTTTTGAAATTTTGACTAATTTTTTCAGATCATTTTTTTTGGTAAACTCTGAAACAACTATGCGCTTTCAATGGATTTGCTATTTTGCCCTTTCTTGATGATTTGATACTTTTTTGTTTTTTTTTTGTTTTTGTCATCATTGAATTGTGATGAAATTAAAGATTGTCAAAAAATTATTATGGTGTTTTATCTGTGATGAGAAAAATAAAAAAATAGCCCAAAAATTTTTACCTATAAGGGAACAGATACGTGCTAAATCTTTAAAGTTTAACCAGGAAAAAGCTGTTTTGAGGCATTTCCTCGTCGACGGCAGAAATTTTTTGAGTACCAACAAAAATAGGTATTACGAAAAAGGCACCAATTCATCAAGAACAAGATTTGTGATAACAAATAGAGACAGTTTTTAGATAAATTTGTACAACTTTCAGGTGTTTTTGTTTATACCTTTCATTTCTATTATGAATCTCGACGGCGCTTACTATATTTCTGTTTTTTTATTTTTTCAATGCAAAAAAAACATTTTTTAATTGAAATTAAGTTTTTACGGTGCCACCAATTTTCAAGTCATTCCACTCTAATAATTAGTTCAATTTTATCTTGAATATTCTGTGCCAATTTTAAGCTGGCCAGAACTCTAAAATTTGGCGTGGTCTGCGGGTACTTCAATAAAAGATATTTGGTGTCCGAATAACGTTCTTTTCGCTTCCAAAGCTATATCAAAACAAAACGTTATATAATTTTGACCAGTTTGGACGTCAAGTACACACAAATGTCGTTCAGTTGCTTCTGACAACTGTTTGTTCTTCTTTCATTAACAAAAAGAGACACTTCTGAGGGTATCTACGAACAGAATTAATAATTTTTTACCATAGAAAATTTTAGGATTAATTCCTTTAACAAGTTTTGTTTAATCAAATGTTTTAAGTTTGCTTCAGTTCAATTTTGAGTGAATTGGACCATTTATGAAGTCATTTGACAACTATTCTTTTTGTTTTAAGTTTTTTTTGAGATCCTGAAACTTAAATAGTGTAATTTTTGAATCTTAGTTTTTGCATTCTAATCTTTCGACATATACAGTAAATTTTTAATAATTTCTAATATCTAGCCGGTATATAATATATATAAAAACTTTCAGAAACTACGAAAAAAATTGGATCAGATTTGGTTTCTTATAGATATCAAATTGACTGGCCGACAAGCAAAATTTAGTGGTTGTTCAAGAATAATTCATTTCGGAAGTCCTGATTTCAATAAGAAATCAAATACATTTTTGAAACATTTTTCAAGTTACTTATTTTCGTCCAAAATTTACTATGTCTTCTGTTTGTATAGCGCATTTGTGTTTTTTCAGTAACCGCTCAGATTCTTTGATTTCTCTAGTCAGTAGTTATAGTTCTTCTTGCGGTCGTGTCACTACCCGCAACGAAGCAGTACTCGAATCACTCGAATAAACTCTGCTAAAAAAACACTACGATGTCAAAAGCTACACTAAATAGTATCAACAATGAAGATTTTTGAGAATTTGTTTACGTGCGGATTTTTAAGCATATAATTTTTTCTACGTCATGCGCCGCATGTTTCTTTTGTGGTTTACTTTTTGAAAAATATTATCAACTGAAATGGTATTTTCAAATATTTTGACTAAAACAGCTTTCTTGCTTTATCGCGAATAGCTTTGTTGAGTTTATAAAGAATTTTTTATGTAGCCTAGTTTATAGTAGTTTTTCGCTTGTCTGAGTATCAACTACGATAAGACTAAATTATTTAGAGGCGACAGAACAGCTCATCGAAGTAACGTTTCTTGAAGTTATTCTTTTGTTATCTGGACATAAAGAGTTTTTTAATAAGTTTTCTTTGCAAAATTGATAAAGAAGGGCTTCTCCATTTTACTGTTCCTCAATCAAGTTGTTGCACACTTTTGTGGAGAAAACTATCAAAAACTGAAATTATTCAGACATCATTTTTGCCATGT
>NC_134469.1:17436148-17503946 GCF_964194025.1 Convolutriloba macropyga | reverse complement strand
GAAACTGTATCTGATGAGACCTATCCAGACGGAAATGGCATCTGATCAGACCAAACCCAGACCATCGTCCAGACGATTGTGCGCTTAAAGTCACTCCTGATCATACTATTGTGAGCTCGGAAGCACCTCTAATGAGACTAATGTGCGCTTGAATCCACCTCTGATCAGACCAACCCAGAAAGAAATGACCTCTGATCAGACCATTACAATCCGGAAGTGACCTCTGATCATACTATTGTGCGCTCGAACCAAATCCCAGACCCGTAGATTTAGTCTGTGAACACACCATGTGCGTTTGACTTGGTCTGATCAGAGGTCACTTTCGGATGGAACCTCAACCTGGTTTATATTGCTTCCGGAGTTTAATGTTTTTGTGCGCCAATAAGAGTTGAAAATTTTTTGTGAATCAATATTTCTAAGAAATTTTAAGGGAAATTTGAAATTCTCTCCTAAGTGGTGTCATACTTGTTTTCTTATCTAATAGTTAGTTTCATGAATTTTTTTCATTGTTCTGAAAATTTCTGATTTTACGGTGTCGAAAACTATTTGTGTTTTTGATTATGCTGAGACCAATTGTTTTCAAGAACCTAACAATCACTACCCTACAAAAACTTGAGTTTATTTATAAAAAGCTTGATCCTAAAAACGTATATCTAGGTTTTGAAGTTGATTTTTTTTCCAATTTTCCCAATCACTGCTTCCTTAGGAAATTAAAATTTAAATATTTGCGTAAAAATTTTTCTTTGAAAAGAATTCTCAATTTGAATGCAGAGCAATTTGATTTTGATCTTTTTGATTGTTTATCTTAATTTTCAAAGTTCAATTTTTAAAGCTAGACACTACCTGTAATCAAATAAACCAGGTAGCCAGTTCTGTAGTTTGATTCAACTCTTTGACTTCTTATGCCTGACTTGTTGAGCGTTTTCTCCTCAAAAAGATCATTTGTCTGTTTTGCCAGCATTGGCCGTTTGTCAACAATTTTTTAATAAACTCTCTCTGATTTTTACTTACTAGATTCATTTGTCAACTCTGTTTTGAAGGCCTTGAAGAGATTTGAACAATTTTATCGAGTGGCTGCTGATTTTTAGCGTTCATCGAAATAATAATCATATAAAAGCGGTTTGCTTCAGTGTATATTTGAAAACAGGACAGTTTAAAAACATGACTGTCAACTTTTGAAGATTTTGGTGTGTTTTTGATTATCAAGATAAAACAAGGAAACATTATAGTTGTTCTAAATTAACAGTGGTTGTGGTTTTATTGGAGAGTTTTGAATTGGAAGTCAACCAAAATGTCAAAAAAGCTCTAGCGATCGGTTGAAAATTTTAAACAAAGCCCAAAGAAACCAATCAAGACAAATTGAAACCAAAATGGAACAAAAAACTTAGATTCAACTAATTTTCGTAAACATCCTAGCGGCGCCCCTCTATTCAAAAAATTTACTCAATAAATTTCAGTTCTAGATATATAAAATGTTTTTCCCAAAGACTTGCTGATACACAAATCTTATTGTAAAGTCAAACTTTTCTACAATTGAGATTTGTCGATGTGATGAAGTGCAGGGTTTCCAATACAAATGCTTTTTGTAACTTTTTTATCAGCCACAAAGAGTCGGATAAATATAGTATCCCTCAAATGACTGCTAATGATTTTTCCTGCCTTTAGTAATACATTTGCTCCTTCTTGTTTCTCTATTTGTCTTTTAAAAAAATTCAACTACAACAAAGTGGACTTTTAAAAAATATTTATAGTAATCAAATAAATCTGATTTTCATTTTTCTTTAAAATACTTTTTCATGCTCTCCTTTTTGTTGTTTTTGAGCGCTTCTCGATTATTTTTTTCTAAAGTCTAATTTTGCGTAGCTATTTTTATCAAAACAATCACATGCTTCGCGTAAGTCAGTGAACAGCGTAGTCTGTCAACGAATTAAGAGTCTTAAAATGAACAGTTTATTATTTAAAATCGCTTATTATTTAACCAGTTTTTTGTTATCAGCGGTCCAGTGGTCAAACTTATATTTTAAATTGCAGACTAAGAATGCGCGAGACTTGCCAAGAACTCTCCCATCAATTATATTACGCAAAGAGTTTTAAAAGTTATAAATTTGGTTAGTTTAGCTAGTTTGAATAGATATTAAAACCGCAATTTTGCCGTTACGAAAGCATATTTGAGCAGATTACTTTTTAAGCTGATCAAAAATGGGACATTTTGTCAAGTCCCGGTTTAAAATTATTTTATTGCCTGGGTTGATTTTCGCAATAACTGCTTTGTTTTCCGAAAGTCACGCCAGTGGTTTAACTCGAGATTTGCCGGAACCGTTCGCGTTACCATTTGGACCGAAAGCGGGTGACACTTTCAACCTGAAAAACGATGAAGGGTGCTCCCCGGAGCAGAACATGACAAGGTCATTTCGATTCGGCGATGACAGATATGATTCTTTGTACGTTTGTAACAACGGGTACATATCTTTTGGCTACGATTACTCAAGCTATGACCCCGATGAATCTTTCATTTCTTCTAGCGCTGTGTTTATTGCCCCATTTTTTGCTGACACTTTTATCGTTGACAACCTCTTTGATTACGAATGCTTGGATTCAATTCATTATATTCTTGACTTTCTTCAAGGTCTTAACTACACTTTGACTGAATATGAAGTGAACAATTACATTAATGAACCAATTTGTGCGTATTATTTTCTTTTGCTTCAAAATGGCCCTAATGGTAATTACTCACAGTTTTATCAAAGCATTGGAGACGTTTACGATCCTTTGTTGCAACCTGTTGTTGAAAACTGGGAGCAAACGCCAATTCTTGCTGAAGATTTGAATGTGCATAATGACGACAACTTAACTTTGCTCATCATGAATAAAAACACTACGAAGTACCCCAACTTGGCAAACAATATTATGAAGCGGGAAGTTACTAATGAAACCGATTTCCAAGTTCTTTCTGACATTTTGTCCCATTTTGAGCCATATTTTAACGCCAGTTTTGCATACGCGGTCACCTACTACAAAATAAAAGAATACTATGGGTTTGTAGATCTAGCGAATAGTTTTCAGGCTGTGATCACGTGTGACGAAGCAGGTGGTGTGAACAGAGAAGAGGACAATTGTTTCGCTCTGTATGATTACTTCGAAATAGAGTACCCCAGAGACTTAACGGTCAGAATGGGATTCAAAAGTGAATGTAAGTAGAAAAATGGGATCTTTTGCCACCATGTGTTCTTTTGCAACCATGTGGTGCCTTAATCGTAAGGTCAGAACATATGAGAAGACATAACTATTTCACTGATATCTTCTCAACTTTTTTTTCTTATGGATTCTAACAATGGCAATCAATAGGCAAATTAGGTTGTGAAGTAGAAGTATCTCTTTGTCAATTCATTTCAATTTTTTTATGTAACGGATGATCTCCTATCAATGACGAGGATAGCTTTTCACTACCCAATTCGTTTCAGAGTTTTCAAGTTAGTGTGGATATTAGGTTTTTGCTGTTAGCGCTTGTGAACTGTATTATCCACTATACTGTACATTACCGTCGCAGTAATTGATGCTCAATTAGTCTGTAGTACTGACTAGTAAAAACTCTAGAAGTTTGACTCAGGTTTCGATAATAACTGAGAGAGTAAATCAAATCGAGGAAATATCACCGGCTAACTCCCCATGTAACATTCTCCTATAAAATAGCTTTCTGCGTGGAGAGTTTTGAAGGTGATATGATATTTACTTTCAAAATTTCAAAAATAAAATGATGATTTGACGAATTTAAAAAACATATTGTTTGAGGTTGGTTTTGCTGCTCACTCCAACAACTTTGTATTTTTTCATTGCGACTTCCCCTATGCTAAATTCTGTAACTGAAAAAATGTAATCCAAATTTTGATCGATTGTAACGAAGCTCAAAGAGAAAAATATTCAGAAAATTTGATTATTTCTGAGGTGGCCCAATAGAATAAAAGTTGAGGTTGCACGAGCTCCCTTTTTTCATTTTTCATTAGGTTTTTTGTCATTGACGTTTTCGGTTCCAACAAATGTTGCAAATCGCTTTATAAAGTTTCTCCCCAAATTAATAGAATACATACGCATTTCAACTTGAAACTCAATAACTGTTTATCAAAAGCAAATATTTCAAGTTTGTAGATAATTGAAACAGCAATATTCTTTGGTCACCCGCTATGATCTTCTAGATGTTTTCTCTTGCCCTGACTTGTAATTATGCCACCAGCTCTATTAATTATACTAAAGCTTATTATAGCTGACCTAGTTTTAAATGATGAAATTACTTTTTCTCCGCAAATATTAGCAAGAAATAATACATATCTTCAATATTGGCTGCTGACGTCAAATTCGTCCAATTAGTCAAATTAAGATTTTGACGAAATCTTAAAAAAAATCTAAGATTATTACAAATTGGCTTCAAACTACTAATTTGTTCAGATCATGTGTTCGAGCTGGAAGAGTCGAGAACCTCAGACATTTTTCAACTTCCAGTTGAAAGCAACTGTGGCATCCCCGGGATCTACTTGTTCCGACTCAACCAATATCCAGACGGGAACTTTGTAAACGTTGCAACGGAACCAAAAACAACCCCTGTCACCGTGGCACCAATTGATCTGTCTGATTTGCCGGAGCCGTTTGTGCTTCCTTTTGGACCCAAACACAACGACAGTTTCACCATAAAAATGGACGACGGTTGTTCGAACGAACAGTTTCTAAGTCGAAGATTTCGCTTTGGAACCCTGACATTTGACTCCTTGTACGTATGCACGAATGGTCATATCTCGCTTGGAAGTGGCAATTCAATGCTGTCGTGGTCTTCCTCAAACACATTCATAACTCCGTTTTTGGATGACGCTGACATTGAAGAAAACATTTTCGATTACGGCTGCTTCAATTCCAGTTACCCAGGTTGGAGAGAAAACATCTGTGATCTTTATCACCGTTTGGATCATTATTCTACTGGTTTCTATAATCACTATCTAAATTCATATGTTGGCGATCCGAACTTGGAGCAGGCAATTGAAGACTGGAATGCGATGTCATTCAGAGCATCCGAGTTGAACGTCCGACGAGACGACGAATTGACGCTTCTCTTGATGGGCCGAAACACCACTAAGTATGCGAACCTTGTCAATAACATCATGAAACGGGAAGTGACATCTCAGAGTGACTTGGACATTTTGACCAATCTAATTGACGACTTTGAGCCTAATTTTGAAGCATCGTTTGCGTATGTCGTAACATTCTACAAAAACAGTCGATATCCAGGTCTACTTGACGAGGTCAACAGCTACCAAGTTGTAATTGTGTGTGATAATTTTGGAGGACCTCGGAATCGAACCGAGGATCACTGCTTCTGTTTGTTCGACTACTTCGAAATCAAGTGGGATGCGGTTTCCTCCGCAAGAGCTGGGTTCAACACACCAGGTAAAATATTTGTTTAAATGTAGGTATTTTCTTTTGTGCTATTAGGAAATATCGCGTCACGTTTCATTTTTCAATTTCCAGATCTGCTGGCACTTTTTGGAAAGCAACAAACCACATTTTTGTAAAAAAAATTGTGGGGTAGGGGTATCTATATACGGCCAAACAAAAAGCGAACACTCAGAGCAATAAAAAATTTTGAGCGATGAAAAATTGTTAATAAAATGTGATTTAGATACTTCCGATTGTTAACACTCAATACCGAATATGTTTTTATACATATATATGATCCGTGTATAAAACCTAGGAACTGGTGACCCTTGACTGCAACTTTGTGATATAAAGCAATGAAAAAGATCAAGAAAACTTTTTTAAAACCATGTATTCAGTTGTTTTGCTAAGCTGGAATAAGTCCATTGCTAAAGTTGTGGTAAATCAACACCCATCGAGAGAATGACCAAACATGGCAAGACCTTAGATTGTTTTTAAAAGTTCACTTCTTTGACAAAATTCTTAAGAAATGAAAAGTGCCCGGGCCTAGCACGTATTGAAATACAGTGGTAAATAATAGTGAAAACAACAAGTTTTTTGTGCGAGACCTTACTCTGGTTTGGTCCCACTTAACCATAAAAAGCTATTTTGCGCCCTATAAGTCGTTCTAATTGTTTACACTGCTCATGCATTTCAGACAGACTGCTGTTAAACTGCGTTAAGCAATGTGCCGGTTGACCTCTAACTGCTCAGCGCAAAATGTTGTCTGTCTTTGATCTTAGCAGCGATTAGAACCACCCTTTTTTTAGTGCTATTAGGAAATATCGCGTCACGTTTAATTTTTCAATTTCCAGATCTGTTGGCACTTTTTGGAAAGCAACAAACCACATTTTATAAAAAAATTGTGGGGTAGGGGTATCTATATACGGCAAAACAAAAATCAAACACTCAGAGCAATAAAAAATTTTGAGCGATGAAAAATTGTTAATAAAACGTGATTTAGATACTTCCGATTGTTAACACTCAATACCGAATATGTTTTTATTCATATATATGATCCGTGTATAAATACTAGGAACTGGTGACCCTTGACTGCGACTTTGTGATATAAAGCAATGAAAAAGATCAAGAAAATTTTTTTAAAACCATGTGTTCAGTTGTTTTGCTAAGCTGGAATAAGTCAATTGCTAAAATTGTGGTAAATTAACACCCATCGAGATAATGACCAAACATGATAAGACCTTAGATTGTTTTTAAAAGTTCACTTGTTTGACAAAATTCTTAAGAAATGAAAAGTGCCCGGACCTAGCATGTATTTAAATACAGTGGTAAATAATAGTAAAAATAGCATGTTTTTTGTGCGAGGCATTACTCTGGTTTGGTCCCACTTCACCATAAATAGCTATTTTGCGCCCTATGAGCCGTTCGATTTGTTTACACTGCTCATGCATTTCAGACAGACTGCTGTTAAACTGCGTTAGGCAATGTGCCGGTTGACCTCTAACTGCTCAAGGCAAAATGCTGCCTGTCTTTGATCTCAGCAGCAATTAGAACCACCTTATTTTTTAAGGGCATGTTTACTCGCGCTTAACTCCAATCTAGTGGCAATTAAATTTGTCGCTAACGATAAAAGGCCGAAAATCATAGAGGGAAAATTTTAATGACGAACATGAATCTATGATTTTAACAGAACTTATTTTAGCGGAAATTAGCAGAAATAAGATTATAGCATGATTACTCTGTGCATTAACATTTTTACTTGGTTAAAAGGGACCACTTAGTGAATGAAGTCAATTAGGTGCGTAATCCCCTACCTGCCTCCTCCCACTCCCTCCCTCTATCTCCACATCTACCTCCATCCCCTCTACCTCCAATCTACCTCCATCCCCTCTACCTCCTTCCCCCTCCGTATACCTCCATCCTACCTCCCGCTACCTGTACCTGCACTCCGCCTCCCCCTCCCTCTACCTCCTCCTTCCTCGCCCTCCCTCCCCTTCATCCCACTCCCTCTACCTGTACCCTACCTCCACTGCACCTATCACAAATAATTCATATTGACTGCTTTAAATTGGACCTTTATAGTGAATGGTGCGCATAGTCTATTGAATCAAATGAGAGTTTTATTTAGTCACTGTAAATTCACGACTGAGTTCACAAATGAAAGGGGTTTTCCTTGCACCTTCTCATCAGAATTAATGAAGTCGAACATCAACATCATTTGGATCGCAAAAAATCACATGTTGAGTTTAAGACCTTGTTTTATATTTTTCGACGAAAACACATTAAACATGCATCTGAAACACAAAAGAGAACAAGAGACAGAACCAAAAATTGAGATTAAGTGGTACACAATTGGTGAGCTCAAAACTGAAAACACGCAACCAATAAACATAAGGTGGAGCTAAAATAGAAGAGAATACCGGGAGCTGTAAAAGTAGGGAAAGAGAGGAGGCGGGAATTACTTCAATTCATCAACCAGCTGCAAGCGGAAAATCAAGCAGCAGTTCAAACGCAGCTATCAAAGCGAGCTAAATTTCTGAAAACAGAGTATCATTAGTGGCAAACTTAATTGCAACCTAGTCATTTCCTAATTTTCTCCATTATTTTCTGAGAAACAATATTTGTTTTTTGTATAATGATGTAAGTTTTCAACAATATTAAGATTTTGAAGTGAAATGTCAGTTTTTCTCTTACTTGCTTTACTGTGGATCAAGTTTTGAGAACCCTGATATTGACAAAGTAAAATATTCCCATGAAAAGTGTAATTTATGGCTCATTTTTGACCAAATTTTTATTTGGTAAAGAGCAATCATTGCTTTATTATTGAATTGATGACAGCCAAATCTTTGATAGGGAGATATAACAAAAAAATTACCTAAAAAATTATAACTAATATTCTATAAAGCGCATTAGTCGTCTAAAACTTTTAAAGCTGAGACTGCTGGATAAACTTTTTTTGGGTGTTTAAAGAACGCACAAACGCCAGAATGCTCAAAGAACGTATACCGGATTCTTGAATTTCATATAGGAACCAAATATTTAAATCTTGGCAACCACAGCATGACCATATAAGAAATTTTCGTATGGTCTGTATGGGACCATACTTGGTTCTTGGATTTGGTTCTCTGGAAAGGTCAAATCGCGTACGTTAAATATAAAATTACTTTAACATTGCGGATTTTATTGGCTGATTTTTACGCACAGCTACTTCAACGCGGAGATGCATTTTTTCTTTTGCCTACTTGTTTATCGATGTTTTCGCAGCTCACGCTCAGTATTTTTTCGAAGCAGCCTCTATCAGAATGCCGTACTCTCTCTGGAGCACTTCTTTTCGAATTTATATACGCTTAATGCAAATTTTGATCAGTCCTAATTCATTTTGAGTCTTTAGAGCACGTAATTAAGCACTTAAGTATTTTTTGTTCACCTGGATTTTCCAAATCAATGAAATTGAGAGTGAAATTGAGAAAAATTGAGATCTGAACAGGATGTAGTATGTGCTGGACCACCAGCATGTTACACCGTGTAACCTCTGTTTAGTATAGAATACATTCTTCAAAGGGAGAAGGAATCAGGGTCATTGAAGGCAAATAACTATTTAATATTTTTCACAACAATGAAGAAAAATTTTCCAACAACAATTTTGAAAAAATAAATGAATTCGATTATGAACAGGTATATTTTTAAGTCCAGTTTTGTGTTCGGTTGCCTTTGTCTATAATTCGACCTGAAAAGTTTTCTCATTTTATCTTCAGGATTATTGATGTACCTTGTTTGTCTATGATTTTTGAGAATATGAAACATAAGTCAAATTATCAAACATAAACAAATTATTACATTTATTATTTAGAAAAAATAATAAAGAATTAATATTGGAAATATTTTATCATAGTAATCACAAACAAAATTTAAAATATAAGCCCAGCACTTTTACAAAGTTGTTTGGGCTCTACTGCAATGGCAATCACAGTGAAGTTATATAGTTAGAAATAACTTATCCCTAAGATTTGCAATGCTAATTACTGTTGGCACCTAATGGGGCTAAGACCAATTGAATTAGTTGAATTGTGCCCTGCATATTCTGAGATGAGTTGATTTCCGAATTTTGTGCCAACTCACACGTTTGAGAAGGGTACAAGATGACAACCACACTCTAAAAAAGTTCACATAACTTTACCTGAAAAATCACCTGAAGTTACTTGAACTGTTCAGTTAGATTGGTCTCACCTGAACCATGGACACACCTTAAAAATACCTGCAAAATTTACCTGAAAAAGAAACCCGTAAAAATGCCCACCATTATTGTTAAGTTGTTAGTTTTAAGGTGTTATTGTAAATACGCTGGAGCGCTGCTCTGGAGATAGTTGATTCATCACATCTGAGCTCGAAAAAAGCTCGCTTTTAACTAATCAATGTTGGATACAGAACTTGGGTTGTCACAAAAAAGAGAAATCTAAACCTTAGTTGACCAGTTGGCTTGCGATTCTAAAATTGTAATTTGAAGTATATATTTTGGGGGTTTCAGAAACCTTGAGATATTGATTTCTTTCTGCTTTTTAGAAGGTATTTTAAAAATGCGTAAAGCCCATGATTTGGACCAAATTCTTGAAAATTAAAATTTTTGCTGTCTTTTATTTTGCCGACCTTAAAAATTAGATTTTAAGGTTTTTGGACCTGCACTGCTAAGCGAGCATTTTTTATTCTTTTGCGCCACTGGGTAAATAACAACCTTGGAATTGAAACCAGGGCTCCTAGTGATGACTTCCTAGCAAAAACAGAACGTGACAAAATAAATTTTTGCATCCTTGTGAATTTTGCAAATATCATCAAACTTAACATTTAATATAGTTAGGTTGAAAATAAGAGATTTAATAGCTTGAACTTTGTTAGTTCGCGTAACTACTTGAATGAAGTACCTATAAACGACCTGATGGATGATCTTTCGTTAACGAACTTCACGTCAACTTTACTAATTTTAAAATCTGTGTAAACAAAATTTCTTCGATCAACGCATATGCTGAATAACCGACTAAAATGTAGTTTTTGTAAAGATTTTTCATTGATGGAGTTTTCCGCAAAATTGCCTGTCTTTCAGTTCCGCTAACTCGATTGCCGGGGAGCAAATTTTTTTCGACTCGAAGCAAGAAATTTGGAGTTGTGGAGCAACTAATTAAATGGACAGAAAAATGGAGAACTCAAAAGTTTTGCAAGTGTGTACCGCAGTGTGATAGCAATGTATAGGCATAACGTGCAAATCAAAACGTGGTTTAGACGCCAAAGTCTTCTCTGCATTTTTTGACAGATATCATTATGATACTTGTGATCGAAGACCGTCACAATTCTATTCAAAGCAATGAAAGGAAAGGTCTCATCTGTTACCTTTCCTGATTACTTTTATTGAAATTGTGTTAGTTGCGTTTTTCCTAGCTATCTACGTAAAAAAGGAAAATAGAACGTATTTTATGCGTATTTTGAAACTACGCTCTAGCTTTTCACAGATGTCATCCTGGTGTGTTGCAGTGGTGGATTGGATCTCCATATAATGTTCTTGTGGGCAAGTTCAGCAGCAACATTGTTAGTTTTCTACTTTTTGATATTCCTGATGAGCTCTGTTTCTGCACCATAACAAGCCAGTACAATTTTAAGACCAGATGATGCCAGGAGCACCCTGAAAAGAGACAAGCTGCTCTGTTCGCATAACAAACACTTTATCTTCCATGGATTCCACATGGACAGCAATTGTTTTCAAACAAGTGAGGAGGATAGTTCGACAAACTGTGACTTAAAATGAGCCAAAGTATTGATCCCCGGTGCTGGTATAAGGAAAGGATTGGCATGCAAGTCTTTCTACTAGTAGGTCAGCCATGATGTATTGAATAACGGCAGCGCTAAACACCAGCGCTTTAACAGAACGCAGCAACAAACATAGTTAAGGATGGCATAACATTCCAGCATTTTTGCCCGTAGGAAATCAACTCCCTGATGGTGTTATTTTAATTGAATGTGCTGCAAGAACAGTTTAACAAAAGTGTGACATGCTTCAATCACAAAAGGATGCTTAGTGTCAAAACGTAATTCAATTAGCCGCTTGATTCGACCAGACGAACGGATGTAACCATGAATAACAATGAACGGCGAAAACTTAGCAATGCGGATGCTCCTCAAGACGGTTTCAATGTCAATGAGGACCTTCCTTTCGGCAATGAAGGAATCTCCTTGAAAAATATACTGGGCAGGACGGTTGGATTCGTGTGATGGTAAAAGACGTAGCATATACGCAGTAATGCATACAATTGTTATCTATAGATAAAGGCTAGATAAGAATGCGTAGACAAAAACTTAAGTTATCGAAAACAAAAACACCTTTGCTTTTTAGTTGTCTTGGCTTCAGAAACAATTAAAGATGAGATGAACTTATCTTATTCCTTAGAATACAGGCCAAGATTGATATTGTCGACAAGGCTGTGTTTGGCTCGAAGAGAAGTGCGTGGTCTTTAGGAAGTTAGGACCTTTCACCCAGTTCTTTTTTAATGCGAAGTAGCAGCGAAATTTCTACTCGTGCCAACATTGGACTGATTACGGGACGTTTCAACTGGTGTGTTCCATTATTTCTCTAACGCAATTTAAGATGAAGATGGGTTGCTTTGATTAAGAGTTGAGCCACGGAAGGACAATGATACTGTCTGCCTACATAAAAACTTTGTCTCCACAAACTGTCAGTGCTCGTCAAGTCTCCCCATTGAGGCGAGCAACAAGGCGACTGGCTTTTAGTTTCAACGTTGGAACAGTCGTGAGCTTCATAGTTGCTACACGTGCTTTGTTTATTTTTTTGAGCCGCAAGAAAATAAAAAACATTAAAAAGATCTCTAGAGAGATCTCTATCCACCAACACGTGTAGTTCAACGTGTTTGACCGGTCCAACTTCTTGGTACAGTGTTTATTGATGGCAGCGGCAGTTTGACACACATTAAGTTGTCCGATGTTTCTTCAGGTATTGTTTTGTTCCAATGCTGCCCGCTGATGCGCCAAATTTCCTGTGACACCAGTCCAGCTCCAACAGTGATTGGCACAAATAAAACAGTGGGATCGAATACCTTAAACAGTAGGCTCAATAACAAGCGCTGTGTTAATGCGTCTGCGACAGTGGTGGGAGTACTGCGAATCACAAACAGAGTGTCGTTGTTTTGATCCCAATTAAGCCCAAGCAAGTACGATGACTCTTCAGTTGACAACGCAATCACTATCGGTTCGGCTGCAGGAGGCAACCCGTCAATTCGCTCAACTGGATGTGGTACAGGGTTTTGGAACCTAGTAGTCTTGAACCCAACTAGACGGAGAAGTTGAACCAGTTCCTTCCACCTATTAAGGTCACCCTAATCAACTCTACTGGAACTAATCAATCTCTCGAAAACAGTTTTTGCTGCTCTAGGGGTACAACCTAGCGTTATCACGTGATATGCACTACAGTGCGTCGTTTGCTCAAGTGGGAGAGCGTTCAGCCCCAAAATTATGGCACGTGTACTGTCTGGTCCTCCTGCCACAAAAAGCTCAAGGATGACTGATCACTGGGTGAAACTCCCATTTTCCCTCAAGGACGGCCGATACCGCGTACTGATGTTGCTTGAACCTTAAAAGTACAAAGATAATGTTTACTGGCAGTAATTCAGGGCCAGTAAGCAATGAATTGTTTAGGGAAGCCCATGGAACCTGACTGCTACGTTAAGCAACCTGCGGAGCTTTCCTGTTTTATTTGGATCAAAAATTGGGTGGTGCAGCAGGTACCTGTCATGTTCCGAGCGTCACTACATCTTCTTAGCATTTTCTACTTTTAAGATATAACTTTATATAAGTACTAATTGATGGTGTCGGTATATTTTTAATTTAACGCTTGATCTTTCATGAGCCTGTTTCATGGACTCTGATGTTTTTTTTTCAGCCCAAAGCATTTCTGCGTCGTCAAGTTTTGTCCCATTGAGTACTCTGGTAATTTTAAAAAATTAATGTGCGCTAGTATCAACCGAATGAAGTGTGTGTAATTGCTATGCGCACCATGTGGCTTCATAATACACCAAGATTAACATGTGACTAGACATTTCAAAACCCTGATCCATATTTGCTTTGAAATACGTCGAGATTAAACGTGAAGACAACTGTAAAGAACTGCTTAAAACCCAACCTTCGGGCAAACCAATAGCGAAAGGAGAGGAATTCTCATCGACATCGAAGTGCTCTAACGCGGGGATGACGTGATACAAATTCAGTCAAAGTATCATCTCAATGTTTTCATAGCAATGTACAATGGTGTCTAGAAAAGCTAACTGAGGGCACACTTTTGTTTCTTTGATGTCAATGATGTCTCTGCCCACATTCAAGTTGTCTTTGACAAATGGGCAGACTTTGAAAGCACCAAACGTCTGATTGTTGGCATGTATTGCAATCAATTCAACCATCTTTGTGAAAGTGATGACATCGTTGTATACACTTGTGATTGTTAACTTCAAGTCCGTAGTCTCTTTACCTAAGATGAATACAAGCCGCAGTTCTGTCACTTGAAAGAGGCCTTTCACATTGCTGCAAGATAACGGTGAAGTGGCCTATTTCAATGATTGGCAACTAACAGGATCACTATGAACACTGCCAACAATAGATCTGTTATTGTCTTTCGATAATGAGAATTGCGATGTTTAAGCCCTATCAGCTGCGTATAGAAGTAGGTGTACGAGCAGTTGCGGCGGTGCTGCATTTTTCTTGGATCTGATCACTGCCGGAACAAATATTTTCCGTCGAGCACAAACTTTTGCCTCGGCTGCCAGCTTTGCACGCTGAGTGGGAGTTTCTGAAGACTCGACACTCCCAGAGGCAGTGGTTAGCCTTACGGACAACGCAACAAGTGGAGGGTGATGTTGTTGCAGCTTCAGTTGTTTTATGTGCGCTTTACTGTGGGTTGGCGGTGCATGTCTTCAAGGCAACTTGATCTGGTCCTTGTTGTCCTCATTTTTTGATATTTTGATGTTTGTTTCATTAAATCATGCGACTCGGATTTTTGCTTAAAACAAATTTTGGAGTCGGAAAGTTTCAATTTTACCGAATGCTTTGTAGCCGAATCTTTGAATCCAGTGACCTTGAATCTTTCAAATTAGGCTGCAATTTATAGCATTGCTCTTATAAGAGTGAGGCGCTGATCAAGTCAGCGTCGTACGAAAGTGACTTGAAGAATCCGACAAGACTTGGGATGGTAGCCGAAAATTTTATGATGACATAACTGCATCTTAATTGTTGGAAAATTACTGAGTTTTTCCAAGTGCGCATTCAAAAGTGGCTGCACTTG
The DNA here is from genome assembly GCF_964194025.1 of Convolutriloba macropyga. Classification (NCBI taxonomy): domain Eukaryota; kingdom Metazoa; phylum Xenacoelomorpha; order Acoela; family Convolutidae; genus Convolutriloba; species Convolutriloba macropyga. Next base: position 17,489,200 of record NC_134469.1, on the reverse strand, counting down.
GCCTTTTTACGTTCAAATGTCTTAAGTGTATCCTCATACGTCACGTCACCAGATGCGAAATCAGCGATGGTGATCTTAGTTTTTCCAGTTACATGAGTTTTAGGAGAGTTATTTGCACATCATCAGTCACCGACTGTGTGGTTCTGGCGCTTTCAATTAGCTCAAAGGACTCATGCCACTGCAAGGGGTTCCCACTGTACTGTTGCAATTTCCACTCAGGCAGTGGATCGTGCTTCCTACAAGTGATTGCTTTCGAAAATTTTTTGATCAAATCCACGGACACCAAGGAAGTAGCCGATGGTTTGTAATGCGGTGAGCAATCCCAAAACAATGCAATTTGAACGTCAATTCCATGATTTGGACGAACTATCAGTGTGAATAAAACTGGAGCGATGTTAGTTGTTGTACTGAATGGGATAACTGGACAATACAAGTTGGTAAATGGCTACTCTTTGCGTTTTTGTGGTGCAAACTTTTGCCAACTGTGATGGCAGAAGGCAGGGTTAGCAGTGTTTTGGTGTCAAGGTTGGTTGAAAATGGTTTTAAAAGACTGCATTATTTGTCATGGTTCAAAATTTGTGGAGCTGTTCTGAGAAAAACGTCATAAATTTAACTCAAAGGTATTCGTCATGCAGCTCGTCTTGCTGAGCCGAATAAGTTTCAACTCCTGGGAGCGCGTACTGACATTTGTTTCAAGATGGTTGCAGTTGAACGCAACATAACGTACATTGTGAAGATGATCACGTTCATTGTTCGCATTCATTGCTGTGACAGTTACCATTGACATCAATTGGGTCTGAGGTATGCTTTGCAGCTTCATTGACTAAATGAAGTTGCATTGCAGTCTTTTTAGTGTCTTATTCCCTGCAGAAACAAAACAAGAGGGCTGGCGGTAACTGAAAAAGCATGCGACAAAATTGGCTCACTTGTTGCAGTTAACATGTTTCTGGGATGAAACGATTCTACCCAATTCATAATAAAATTGAGGCTTTTAATTGACCCCTTCGCTTTAGACGAGTTCATTTCACTTGAGTGACGGCTAAGCAGCGATCAATTATCCATTAATTAGGCCACATTTTGTTAAGCTGCTGCAATACGCTGGTGAGAATATTCCTACTGAATTACCGTTTGATCGATTGGTTTTCAAGTTCTTATTTTGCGCATGGTAAGTTCGTGTTTTTGTTTGGTTAGGACTATCGCAGCTTGCTCCTGTATCTCAAACTCTTCTTGTTTAAATGTTTTCATGAGAAAATTAAATTTACGCTGGCTATACATGGTTGACGATGTGAAGCGTAAGATTCAATTCAATTGCACTCACTTATTAATGCCCTCGCACACCGTGTCTCAGACAGGGATAAGACAAACTAAACATTTTGTAGTCGCACTCAAGACAATATCATTGTCATTTGTTACAACTTCTGGCAATTGTAAAAATCCTGCAGGACCGACTTCGTTAACTTTTCACACCTGTTTCACACCTGAATAGCTTCAAAATTAGGCACTTTCAAGTTTAGGCACTTTCAAGTCTGTCTCTTTGAAAGTTTTGGTATTTTTTGCTACTGTTTATACTTAAAAAGCAGTCAAGCAGGACCAATACCCATTGCACCATAACATTCTATTTTAATGAACAGTTAAGAAAACGAAAGAAAAAAATGTATCTCTTAGTACTAATGCAGTTAATGCAGTTTTACCATTTTTTTTATGTCAGCCCGCCAGCCATTATGAAAATGCGGAAAGTTTTACTTGTCTTCTTTCTCCAAAATTATGAATTGTCAATTTGTCATAAGAACGAATTTTTTTTTTTTGGTTAGTGTTTTTTTTCTGAATTCCAGCAGATCAAGAGTTATATTTGCTGACAATGTTATAAGCATCAGTCAGCAATAAAATCGCTCGTAAAATTTTACAGGCAAAAAATCATACTTATCAAAAGACATTTCAAGTTAAATCGTGCAAAACTTTCTGGATAGTGCTAAATTAAGCCCAACGAGCGTGAAAATTTTTGATAAAGTTTATAAGTCTAGCCCGCTGTTTGATAGAGTCAAGCTTAAGTCTTTTCATACGCAATTTTGTTCTTTTTATACTTTTTTTGGACGAATATGGCCTTCACATAAGTCGTGTTCCTAACATGGGAATCATTCGGGTTTTTTTTTCAGGTCGATTAATTAGGCCACATTTTGTTAAGCTGCTGCAAAACGCTGGTGAGAATATTCCTACTGAATTCCCGTTTGATCGATTGGTTTTCAAGTTCTTATTTTGCGCATGGTAAGTTCGTGTTTTTGTTTGGTTAGGAGCATCGCAGCTTGCTCCTGTATCTCAAACTCTTCTTGTTTAAATGTTTTCATGAGAAAATTAAATTTACGCTGGCTATACATGGTTGACGATGTGAAGCGTAAGATTGAATTCAATTGCACTCACTTATTAATGCCCTCGCACACCGTGTCTCAGACAGGGATAAGACAAACTAAACATTTTGTAGTCGCACTCAAGACAATATCATTGTCATTTGTTACAACTTCTGGCAATTGTAAAAATTCTGCAGGACCGACTTCGTTAACTTTTCACACCTGTTTCACACCTGAATAGCTTCAAAATTAGGCACTTTCAAGATTAGGCACTTTCAAGTCTGTCTCTCTGAAAGTTTTGGTATTTTTTGCTACTGTTTATACTTAAAAAGCAGTCAAGCAGGACCAATACCCATTGCACCATAACATTCTATTTTAATGAACAGTTAAGAAAACGAAAGAAAAAATGTATCTCTTAGTACTAATGCAGTTAATGCAGTTTTACCATTTTTTTTATGTCAGCCCGCCAGCCATTATGAAAATGCGGAAAGTTTTACTTGTCTTCTTTCTCCAAAAATATGAATTGTCAATTTGTCATAAGAACGAATTTTTTTTTTGGTTAGTGTTTTTTTTCTGAATTCCAGCAGATCAAGAGTTATATTTGCTGACAATGTTATAAGCATCAGTCAGCAATAAAATCGCTCGTAAAATTTTACAGGCAAAAAATCATACTTATCAAAAGACATTTCAAGGTAAATCGTGCAAAACTTTCTGGATAGTGCTAAATTAAGCCCAACGAGCGTGAAAATTTTTGATAAAGTTTATAAGTCTAGCCCGCTGTTTGATAGAGTCAAGTTTAAGTCTTTTCATACGCAATTTTGTTCTTTTTATACTTTTTTTGGACGAATATGGCCTTCACATAAGTCGTGTTCCTAACATGGGAATCATTCGGGTTTTTTTTCAGGTCGATTAATTAGGCCACATTTTGTTAAGCTGCTGCAATACGCTGGTGAGAATATTCCTACTGAATTCCCGTTTGATCGATTGGTTTTCAAGTTCTTATTTTGCGCATGGTAAGTTCGTGTTTTTGTTTGGTTAGGAGCATCGCAGCTTGCTCCTGTATCTCAAACTCTTCTTGTTTAAATGTTTTCATGAGAAAATTAAATTTACGCTGGCTATACATGGTTGACGACGTGAAGCGTAAGATTCAATTCAATTGCACTCACTTATTAATGCCCTCGCACACCGTGTCTCAGACAGGGATAAGACAGACTAAACTTTTTCTAGTCGCACTCAAGACAATATCATTGTCATTTGTTACATCTTCTAATCGCTGATCAAGGACGGGATTAGTTGAGTAAGTTTCACAGGTCAAGTCGAAGAAATGCTCGTTTTTCTCTATGAGCTTGCTGAAGGCATCATCAGTTTTAGAAAACAATTATTAAATTTTAACCCTCCTGTCTCGTTCTATGGCACCAGTGAGGCCCCTGTGGTTGTTACGTAACTGGAACTCAAATTAGATAATCTAATATAGAGCATCCTCATTTTATCAGATAGTCAAGCCTCGTTAGAGAAGGAAGGTGGTCACCGAGTGGCACAGTACTCGGCGAAGAGAAGTAACGAAAGCGAAAGCGCCTAACTTGCTTGTAAGCAACGCCAAACCAAACAACGAAACAAGTGACCGGCGAGGGTGAGCTGGATGGACGACGCATCAAGAATTGGGAAACAAAACGAACTGGACTTAAACTTAAATTGAATGATGCACAAAAAACGAGAAAAAAAGACTGGGTGGAAATGCCATTCATACGATGCACTATGAAACGGGAAACGAAAGAGATGGATCGAATGTTGGGCAAGCGGCTTAGGAAGCTGCGGGAAAACATGCGAACTAAGTGGGTGGGAAAGGAGCAAGCAACAAGCGGGAAAAAGAATGTCTGTTAAACATTGAATTTGAAAAATCGATTCAAAAGTCAGCGGCAACTGGCGAGTCAACTAAGTCACACCCGAGAGTGCCACAGACCTAACAACCAAACAGCATACCAGAACAGTCAACATACTGCAGCAAAAACACAACATACTTCTTCACATATTGCAAAACACCACATCAAATTGGAAAAAAAGCGTTGAAAAACGAGATTCTGGGAGAGCAGCATTATTGGAAAAAAAACGGAGTACGAACAATGGCAATGATGAAAGATGAAAAAATGTGGACAATATGAATGAAAACGAGAGACAAAAAAAATTTGCATTGCAGTAAAAAAATTCTGCAGGACCGACTTCGTGAACTTTTCACACCTGTTTCACACCTAAATAGCTTCAAATTAGGCACTTTCAAGATTAGGCACTTTCAAGTCTGTCTCTCTGAAAGTTTTGTTATTTTTTGCTACTGTTTATACTTAAAAAGCAGTCAAGCAGGACCAATACCCATTGCACCATAACATTCTATTTTAATGAACAGTTAAGAAAACGAAAGAAAAAAAAGTATCTCTTAGTACTAAAGCAGTTAATGCAGTTTTAACATTTTTTTTATTCCCATGTCAGCCCGCCAGCCATTATGAAAATGCGGAAAGTTTTACTTGTCTTCTTTCTCCAAAATTATGAATTGCCAATTTGTCATAAGAACGAAAATTTTTTTGGCTAGTGTTTTTTTTTCTGAATTCCAGCAGATCAAGAGTTATATTTGCTGACAATGTTATAAGCATCAGTCAGCAATAAAATCGCTCGTAAAATTTTACAGGCAAAAAAATCATACTTATCAATAGACATTTCCAGTTAAATCGTGCAAAACTTTCTGGGTCGTGCTAAATTATAAATAAGAAATGCGGTGAATGCGGTGAATTTTTGTAAGAAATGCGGTGAATTTCGCGGTGAATTTTTGTAAGAAATGCGGTGAAATGTGGTGAATTTTTTTTTTCACCGCAATCACCGCTTTCACCGCATTTCTTACATTATTTTGCCACAAACGTTGATGCGGTGAATTTTTGTAAGAAATGCGGTGAACTTGCCGGTGAATTTTTGTAAGAAATGCGGTGAAATGCGGTGAATTATTTATTTTCACCGCAATCACCGCAATCACCGCATTTCTTACAAAAATTCACCGCATTCACCGCATTTCTTACAAAAAATTACCCTAAAACCTCGACCCGGGAATTAAGCCCAGCGAGCGTGAAAATTTTTGATAAAATTTATAAGTCTAGCCCGCTGTTTGATAGAGTCGAGCTTAAGTCTTTTCATACGCAATTTTGTTTTTTTATACCCTTTTTGGTCGAATATGGTCTTCCCATAAGTCGTGGTCCTAACATGGGAATCATTCGGGTTTTTTTTCAGGTCGATCACTGGAACTGGATGAATCTGGAGACTTCCTAATGAAATACTTGCCAGAAAGATCCAATTGCGACATACCCGGCATCTTCATTTTCCGGATAAACCAGCGAGGAGTGGGATACTTTGCGATTCCAGTTTCAGAACCAGAGCCAGATATTATTAAATTTGATTTTGAGACGAAGGGGGGCATCGTTTCTCTATATTTACATGAGCCCCCTGAAAAAGAAAAATTAAGGTATCAAGTCACGAAAAGAATAAAGCTATGTCAAGAATAAAAGAATAAGTCACTTAATGTCTCTAATTAGAAACAAATTTCTAAAAACTTTCCTTTAAATCTAAATCAAATAGCGTTTAAAGCTTCTGTGATGGTGGTTTGGTGATTTGTGACTTAGCAACAATACCAATTAGAGAAATATCAAAATTAGTTTGAACAATTGAAAGACAGAAAGAAAGAATTCATTTCGATATCGAAACATTAACTTATTTAAAGCAGGGAGAGAAGCAAAAGAATCGTCAAGTTTGCATTAGCAGCTTACCCTGTGCACTATTATACAATTGAATATATAAACATTTTCGGAAATCAAATAAAGTATCAAATGATTGGAGACCTCGTTCATTTCAGATTGTTAGTAAAAACTATAAATTCCTTCCCACGAATTTTGGTCTGGACGGGTCTTTTCAAAAGGGTTTTTGAACGAGCACATGAACGCATGGAAATTTTGACTGAGCCTAAGTCTGGATCATCTGGTTTTTCGGTCTGCCTGGGTTTTTTCATAAGCAAAAGTGGTCTGGATGGGTATTTTCCTAGATCATTTTGAACGAGGACCTGAACGATTGTTTTTTGAAAACTAATAGTTGGTTTTCGAACATCATTTTTTTTCATTTTTCGAACACTTAGATTTAATTTTATGCCAGAATTTTAAGTTGTGAATAGTATTCGTGATTTTTTTCTTTGGATGAAAGCTCTGATACAATTCGAGCAATCACTAAACCAGTTTAATGCTTGTTCGATATGTGTCCAGCTCTAAATCAAATGAAATATTTCAATCCGTTGCTATGTGTATATTGGCACATTTAGGGATATCGGATTCTATTTTACAAAGTGACTTTTAAATATCTTTCAATTGCCTTAATTCCCAATTCGCTTATATTTTCCTTTCATATTAGATACGAGCAATATTCTCATACCCGTTGATGGTATTAAATTTCACCTCGTTTAATGAGAAATAATTTTTGTGCAAAATTGAAGACTTTTTGAGGTTTCTTTTCTGTTGATTATTCATACCCCTCCCCTGATCTTGTACCCCACACTCCCACACCCGATCCAGTACCCCCTTCCCCCACCCAAAGCATAAAGAGTTGCAATTAATGATCCATCTTTGGTTAACCTTGAGTATTATGCATATTATATATAGGTGTATGTAAATTTTAAAGAAACGATTCCAAGACCGTGCCCGATCTATCGCATCTTCCCGAACCCTTTTTACTTCCCTTTGGCCCACAAAGCAACGACACCTTCACAATAAAACAAAGTGACGGTTGCTCTGATGAGCAGAACCTAACACGATCGTTTCGATTTGGTAAACAGACTTATGACTCACTGTTCGTTTGTGTAAACGGGTACGTTTCATTTGGATTCGCTGCTTACGTCTATAATGGATACTATTTCGGAAGTAGTTATCACACTTTTATGGGGCCATTTATTGGGGAGTCAAATATTCAAGACAACTTATTAGATCATGGCTGTTTTGCCCCTGGCTACGAATGGCGGCGTGAAGAGATTTGTACAATGTATCAAAACTTTGACCCGGTTTTCTACCCCGGTCCTTTCTACCAAGCACTTGGAAACTATATTGATAACTCAGAAATGCAGCAGTACATTTATTATTGGCAGAACTTTCCCATTCAAGAACTTGACATTTACCGGGACGATTTCCTAACATGGACTCTAATGGGTCAGAACACAACCAAGTATGTGAATTTGGGCAACAACATTATGAAGCGCGAAATCACCGATCCCAATGATTTGGGCATTTTGAGTAACCTGATTGAGCCTTTCCAGACTGGGTTCCAGGCGACTTTTGGATACGTTGTGACGTTCTACAAGATCTCTCAAAATCCTGGATACCTTGACAGACACAATGGCTATCAAATGGCTATCGTTTGTGATGATTTCGGTGGTCCTTTTAACAGACGTGAAGATCACTGCTTTACAATGTTTGACTACTTCGAAATAGGCTGGAAGTTCAGCTACTATTACACTGTCAGCGGAGGGTTTAATGATAATGGTTAGTCAAGCTTTTTTACGATTCAAAGAATTTGAATTGTATTGAGTGCTGTATATTTTTCAACCCGAAGAGGAGTATTGTTGATCTATTTTTAATCTGTGACTTCTATTTTTAGAGGATTTTTAGAGGAAAAGAACTGTTTTGGCCAATCTGCTGAACAAAAGCAGAGAAAAAATTTAGAGTTGTTTTGATTCTGTTCAACCTTATTCAATCAATTTTTTGTTCGATCTTGTTCGATTTTAATTAATCAATTTTTCAGAGAAAGAGCGAGGAAAGTTAGTGTAAAAAAGTATTGATAGGGAATCAAATTTTTTGATAACATGCATTCTCCAGTAGCTAAAGTGAATTTTGATCGTTCAAGAATTCACATCACATTATAAAATCAGTTAAAATATGTTCAACCTGTTTTTTTGAGGTTTACACTTGCAAGTTTTTTTCAGGAAGTAATTCCATTTTTCGGAACTGGTCAACACCAAAATGCTGATAATAGCATTTTGAGAAGCTCTGGCATTAAATTTTTCCCAGTTTTGACCAATATAACTTTATTAGCTTTTAAATTTGTCGTCATTTATGATACTACTCTGCCACTATTATTCACAAAGAGATAAATATAATTTCAAATGCTAATTGGTTTTGCTCAAATTTGGCTATTTATTGTTCCGACCCACTTGTGGGGGGGGGGGACCATATACTCAAATGGGTTTTTTTTGTTCAGTCAATTTTGGTCGATCGATATATTCATCGAAGAGATATGTGAGTGGCATCATTAAAAAGCTCGTCCAGCGTAGAATTCGAAATTATAAAGATTGTTTCGAATTTCTTTTTTTTCGAGGGTTTGTCGAGGTTTAAAGTTTTTGTGTGAACACGTGATAATTGCATGATTTTGTTCAATTTTAGCGAAAATTTTATTCAAATTAAGGCTTTTCTATAAAAATATTATTTCAAAATTACATTTCACGCTACCAAATGAATCAATTTTGTCTAAGCAATAGACCGATAAAAAGGCTAGTTTGGGTCTCATGGGGATGTTTGCTATAAAAAAAGTCGAATTCAATTTGAGAGCAGTTTCTTTTAGAAAAGACTTCTTATTCATTATTGTCATTTTAGTCATTTAGAGACTAGTCATTTTCATATCGAGGTTCTGTTAATGACAAACCTCATTTAAAGTGAACTGATACCTAATCAAAATATTCGTTCTCAAGGGATCACTCATGTGTTCTTTTTGTATTCAACTCTGAGTTTTTGAAATTTTTAATGAAATTCTGATTTTATTTTTGAGATCTTAATGATTTTTGGAAGTCCTATGGCATAGACTCACTAAATACAAGGGCGATTGACTTCCTATTTTGCATTAGGTAAACCTATATAGTTCTGTGAGTGGACAGCCAGTGGCTGCTAAGACTTTAAACAACAATTTGTCGAATTTTTTTTGAACTTTAACCGACAATAAATTTACTTTAATTAACAGTAAGTCAGTCTTAGTAATGATTTAAAGCAACGGAAAAAAATCTTGTAAGTGGTTTTATTTGCTAACTATGTGTTTTATGACTTCAATAACACGAGTTTTCATAATTTAAAAAAGAAACTCGGATTTTTTTTTGTAAATTTGATTCCTTTTGAAATCTAATCTCATTATCTTATTATTCATAGTTCCCAATGGCTCAGAGAAGACTTCCAATGGATCATAGATAAAATTTGCAGAGAAAAGTCATGGTTTAAATGGCTTCGACACTTGCTTCTCGCACTTTTCTAATGAATTTTTGTTTTTTGCATGTAATTGTTGCTGTTTTCGTATTCATAAGACTTATCTTGATGTCCAGTTGATGACTTATGATTGACAAATATCATTTCTTTCTCATTGAGGCATAACTTAGCGTATTTTTGACTTCGGTTGAAAGCTATTGAATTCAATGGCTATTGATATAACTGGTTTTCTCTAAAATTTTGTGTTTTTATTATGTTTGTTCATACTTTTAAAGTCATTGTTAAGAGAAGAACAACCCCAATGCTGTTTAAAAATTATATGAAATTAGAAAACGTTTTTCCAAAAACTTCGCTTGTCTTCTGTTCGACACCTTTCTCGATTATTTTTTTCTGAACTTGATGTTTTTGCCCTTTTTTATTCTTCCTATATTCGTAGAATGCTGGCTGGTCTCATAGGCTTCCAATTAAGGATTAAAAAATGCTGTTACTCAATGCAGTCAGTTTATAGCAAAATTATTAAAGTTTTTGATATTTTTCGATATCAAAGACTTTTTTATATTTTTTAGTTTTTGTTCTTTTTGTCAACTTGTAACTTATATTCATCAATGAGAGGTTCCTTTCCTTGTAATTCAAAAACCATTTTTCACTGATATCATGTCGTAACTGATGTTTTGTTTGTTGGACAATATGCGTTTTCATAAAAATTTTTGCGAGTGGTCAATATTTGCGTTTCTTTTTCTCTTCTTTTAGCACGTTTGCTAACAATTTATGTTTTTGCTTACTTTGGCGTTTACTTTTTCCTCTTAGTGTTTTTAGTGGCAGATTTTGTGAGCGCTACATCGGGGCGTGGTGTTATGTAAATCAATTAGTAGTTCGGTTGTGTTGCGATTTGTTTGAACTCAAATACCTATTTTTGATGATCTCATCAGGTTGACAATTAAGTCAAAAATGTCGATGAGCTCGGGTTGGAACAGCATGTGCGAACGCCCATTAACGAGCATCCTTGTTGTAGTTATAGAATAAAAACTGATCACTTGAACCAAAGACATACATTAAATGTAGGTGGTTTGTGACGTCGATGTTTTCTCCGGAGAATAAAGTTTGCAGTTTTGTTTACTATTTCACACAAATGTTTTAATTCAAATGAGCTCCAATTGTAATTTATGGAAGTTTAGTGTTATTCAGGCGATTTTCAATAATTTTTCTTTGAACCCGGACCCGAGTGTCAGAGCCTTTCAGTACTGATTCATTACAATCCAATGGTAAAACGATAAATCAGTCCTGAATCAGAGTGACCTAAAGGTAAATTTACCTTGCATTATGTGCACACAAAACCTAGAAATATTTTTTTTATGAATCGTCACTGGACATTCTGAGATTGTTGTTTTTTTCTGATCAGAGTAAAATCATAGTAAAAATGAAATTTTCGAAAATCGAAAATTTTGGCAAACGTGTCGCACGATCAGGCCATAAAACACAGTAAAATAGTGAAGAAGAAGAATGTGGTTCAGATTCTTCGTCGTACCTGACAACAGTGTCAAATTGGCATAAATTAATAATAGCAGAAGCTATATTCAGTTCAGAAGTCCTGCCATTGAACACATCAGTTATGTATCATGCTCTTTTTGTGGTGTTCTTTTCTTTTTTTCTGCAGATGGCACCTCTTTTTACACTTCTCGACTTTCACATCAGCTCACCCCCCCATTGTTGAGATGTAATGGAATAGAGTGGAGGTGGTGGGGGGTTGGAATAGATGAAGATTTAAGTGAACCCCCGCCCAACCCAACACCCCTCCAGCCACCCAACACACCCCCCCACCAAAAAAACAACAACCTCACGACCACCACCTCTTTTAACACCCCACTTCGTTACCCGAGTTGTGAACAATCGTATGTGTTCTTTCACGGAGTTCTGATGCGGCTGTTGCACCTTGTACCTGCGCCAACAGCCGCCAGATCCATCATCACCTGCCGTCAAATTCCTCACAGAGATGCGTCTGAAGTTTCAGGTGTCACGAACTTGAACGAATTGTCCAAAATATGTCCAAATAATATCTTAATGTGTTGGTGGTGGTGGTGTTGGGGGGGGGGGGGCAATATGGTGGGTTGGGGAGGGGGGTGGCAATATGGTGGGTAGGGGGGGATACCATGAAGGGTATTCCCATCCCCCCCCAACCTGAAGGGTTTGTGAGGGGAAGGGGGGAGGAATACCTGAAGGTATTCCTGGGAGGAATACCTTCAGAGAGGAATACCTTCAGGGAGGAGTACTTGAATGTTGGGGGGGGGGGAATGTGGTAAGCGTCACTGCTGATGCCATATACTATTCGATGCAAATATAAAATGTTCATCTATTTCAGATTTGGTCTGATTTCCTTTTGATACAATTATGGAGAATACAGTTATGGAGAATACACGTTGCTGTTATGGAGAATACACGTTGCTGTTATAGTCACGTTGCTTCGGATATGGAGAATACAATGCAGAATTGTAACAAACAGGCGAAAACTCATACTTTTTATCGATTTTTTAATCAAAAACTGCAATTTTGAATGATTATTTCAACTTATGTACTGTTTTAAATTGAACCTTTCTATTTCAGGCAACGCTTTTCTTTTAACAAGAAATAGGCTGAACTTCTTAGTGTGCAGAAAAAAATCAGTCTGAATTTTAGGCTGTCCAGAAAAAATTCAGTGCATGACTCATCAAAATTTCATTCTGTGCAGACCAAACCCAGTCTATTTTTCAGTCTGAGAAGAAAAAAATCAGAAACGGTTTCTGAAATTTACAATTATCAGGCTATAAAATGCCCTGTCAAGAATTCTTGAAATAGAAAAATTCAGAATGGAATTTTTATGATTAAGTACAGAATTATTATGACACTCAGATCCGGGAAGTAATCTTCACAGATCTGCAATTTTTTTCTTCCAAAAATGAAGTTGTTATAATTTATTTGCCTCTCGGAGAGAAAACAACTTTCAAAATTGTTCTCACCTGTTTATTTCAGATCACAACACACCAAATTGCAACAAATATTGATTTCAAAACACATTTGAGCATTCCGGATAATTGATTAATTTATTTATCATTTTTTAAGTTTGACTTACTGGCAGGTTGACGCAAGTATAAAAGCGTAGAAATATGAAAGTTGATGTATTGAGTTGATGTATGACGTAGAAATATTGATGGCAAGCTACTCGGACTAAACTTTGTAAGTAGTGGAGAATTATAAAAGTTGAAAATACAATTTTGGTGTCCTACTATTGAATGTAAACTAAAACTCTAAAGTTCGAATTTGCTCAAAAAATTTGTTTTTTATTGTATTTGGCGAATAAAAATTGATTAGATGCCAAGGACCTACTTTCCAAGTATGGGAAATGAGGGTCGATATTTTCCCTGGAATATAAAGTTATCAGGTTTTTTAAAATTTTTCAACAGCTCCAAAAGCCAGAGTTAAGAAATGACCGAAGCAGTTGTCTTCGTCATCAGCTAAACTCGATTAATAGCTAGTAGAGGTATATGTAAAAAGATGAGCTCAGACCAGATAAGAAAACTGGTCCGAATGTTGCCAAAATTTCTGACACAATTTGAAAAGATTAGATGATCTTTTTAATCGCTTAAAGAGATCATTTCTAATATGTTCTCCGAATATGGTCTCTAATAAACTATCATTTTGAAAGTTGTATCTAGGGTTAATGAATTTCGATAAAAAAAGAATATTTTCAGGCAAGTATCTTCAGTTAGAGGAAGCAGGATCAAGTGATATGATGCATCTCGCCAACAGAAGCAACTGTGACATCCCAGGAATCTACCTGTTCAGAATAAGTCAGTGGGCTGGAAGTTATTTAGCCCTGCCGATCACAGACCCAGAGCCCGACCCCCCACAGCCTGTTGGCAGCAAAGACTTACCTGATCTTTCTCATTTGCCCGAACCATTCCTCTTGCCTTTTGGCCCAAATTCGGGTGATACGTTTACCAAAAAAGTGGACTCCGGTTGCAGTTCTTTACAACCAATTAGCCGAAGCCTGGTTTTTGGCTCGAACAGCTACTCCTGGCTTTATGTTTGCACAAACGGGTACATTTCCTTCGAAAACGAAATTGATGCGATGACTTACTGGTTCTCATCGAGAACGTTTATTGCAGCATTTCTCGATGATCTTGACATCAGAGATAATCTTCTTGACTATGCTTGTTTCTCTTCAGAGTATGTTGATTATAGAGAACCTATTTGCGCCTATTTGGAAACAGCTGATTTTGACCCGGAGCGCGTTGTCAACCAGGATTTAGAAGATACTGGAATCGAGGATCCTGAGCTTCTGCTCTATGTCGAAATGTGGTTTAATGAACAGTTTCCTTTGAAAGACCTTAATGTAAACCGAGATGACTATCTAACGTGGCTTTTAATGGGCAAAAACACAACCAAATATGTGAATTTAGGAAACAATATAATGAAACGTGAAATTACAAACCAGAGTGATTTCGACCGAATCAACACTCTTATTGCCACGCAAGATTTGGTTTTCAAAGCAACTTTTGGATACGTGGTGACATATTATAAAGCAAGTCGTGACTATACTCCACTGGCCGAATTTAACAGTTTCCAGATTATATTAGCATGTGATGATTTTGATACTTTTGGCAATTTTGAGGACAATTGTTTTGCTATTTTTGATTACTTCGAGATTCAATCGAAAGATTCTTACGCTGACGCTGGATTCAATGCCGGATGTGAGTATATCTGTCGAGTAACATTTAACATTTGAAACAATAAATGGTATATTAGCTGAGGCTAGAAATCAAACTGTTTAAAAACAGCAGCACGTCTTTTTAGGCTTAAGTAATTGAGGGCCGAAAAATTCAAGAGTTCAGCAAAGTGAAGTGACACATTTTCTAATTGGTGGGTCAAGGTATTTGAGACCTCGACGTAGGAGAAAACACAATCTCAACCAAACTGTGTAATAATAAACCACCTTCGACTAAAATTGGCTTTAAAATACTTTGTCTTAGACTTGAATAATGTCTGGAGCTCAACACAAAAAATTTTCTAGACTATTTCTCTGCTCAAATTTAGCATGCCTCCGTTTTTCTCAACCTAAAATGTAAAGCGTGACATCTGCCTGACTCATAATGTCCTTTGACTGATCAAAGAAATCAAAAAAATTGATAATGCCTTTATCCCGACATATTTAGAGTTGTCATGAGCGGTTAGATTTTGTGAGCATTGCTTTTGAACTTAATTAATCTGTATTTTTTTTAGGAAATTACCGTTCCCTATCTTTTCTCACTATTTTCGAGCGGTATTCGTAAGAGATTACTGTTTTTAATTGGTATTGATACGGGATTGCTATTTTTGACTAATATTTTTTTAGGAGATGACTCTTTTTGATCGTTTTTGCTATGTTTTAAAAGGATCATTTTACGCAATTGAATCAACATTTTTCGTATAATGTTGTCTCAATTAAAAGTTATATTATGTTAAAGTGCACAGTTGATTAAAGCAAAGATAATTTGATTCTCTTTCTCGTCTAAGATTATCCAAAAATACCTAGAGTATTAACATTAAGCGGGTTCAAAAACGACATTAGTAGACACCGTTTATGTAATGCGCAGGCATTACTTTAAAATACTAACAAAACTGGCTGTTTTTCAAAAAAAATTGTTAAAAATGGCCATTTCTTATGTTGTAACAGAAATAATAATGAATTATCTTCTGTAATGAAGAAAATTCACATGTAACCTGCACTTATTTACAAAATATACGTAAACGAGTTCCAAAAAATGCTTTTGAACATTCATAAAACGGTTAGAAGTGATCAGTTTCTAAAAATACCGCTCAAATATGATCTTTACATAAGTTTTAAAAGTAGCTAAAAGCGGTCATAGGAGTAAAAATGTGAGTTTTGAGCGTTTACCCTTGAAAGAACTGGTCAAGTTTGATCTCTTCTTGATTTCTTTGCGAAATTCAAGTTGAGACGAGCCGAGAAGAAGGTTTTTTTAATTAGTCAATTAATTTAGTTTTTGCTTTAGACCCGCTTCCAAAATTTGCTAATTGTAGATAGTGACAATAAAAAAGAACGTTGATGAATTAAAATTTCACGTTTTTAATTGGTCTCGAACGAAGTGAGTATGTTGGTCTTTTTTATGCAATTTTTTTTGCTTGACCGATTTTGCCCTTTTCTTCTGGAACATTGTATAGAAGTCCTGATAGCGGAGTGGACAGTGCGTCTGGGGAGGGATCAGGAGGGCACTGGTTCGAATCCCGGTGTGTTCAAACTATTTTGCACTATAAAAAGAAAATTTATGTAAGCTACAGCCACTGAATTAAATTGTCTCGCCTGTCTTTTGAGAGCAATTTTCCCGACATTAGTCTGTTTATGTTATATAAAAACATAAATATTCATTAGTCTTGTGACCTTTGTTCACCTACACGGCTTCAGTCTAACTAATTCGACAATCAGGTCGTCTTGCAAGGATTGTTGTGCCTTGAGAATGAAAAATTTTTTAGGTTTTGGGTTATTTCCCGATTATCATTTAAGTGAGAATGTGCTGCTTCGATGATATTAATTGCTCTCGAACTGAGTTTGAAGCTATTATTGTAAACGTGTTGGTCTTCTTTTGTGAAATTTTTGGTTTACCGTTTCGACTTTTGGTTCACTTTTATGACCTTGACTTTTTGTTTTGCTTGATCTAAATTTTTCACAAATCCAATAGTGTCAGTAGTTCAGCTCAAGTGGCGACAGTTTATTACTAAAAGTAAATTGAAAAGTGCACTAAAATTTGTGCAATTTTTCACCTTAGACTTTATTAGTGGCAATTGTTGAAAGTAATAACCTATAATGACGTCATTAGAAGCTCGCCTTAGCGAACTTAATCCCCTCTCCGAACCGACTGAAGCAGGCTACAATACATTCGAGCTGCCACTAGTCACTCGAGAGCAATTCTTCCGACATTAGTTGGTTATGTTCTTGTGTTGCTGCTGAGCTGCTACTGCATGTATTTAATCTAAGAAACGCATCATACAATCAAGTTAAAAAAAACCTAGAAGACGTTTTGTACCCCAGGCGAGAAGGTAGAAATTTAAATAGAAATTTAAAGTCTGGGGGATATGTCAGTTGGAACATACATACTTCAAATTGAACGATGAAAATTTTTTTAAGGCTCTCACTTAGAAGTTGTACTCGGTGGTTTTTTTAGCAGTACTTTCATTATTTAATGTCTCAACTAGGGCAGTATTCACCGCTAAAACCTGCTTTTCTGTAGCGAATCCAGTGGGCTATGGCCCACTGAATTCGCTACCGAAAACCAGGTTTTAGAGGTGGAGTTAGCGGAGGATCTCAATTGTAATTTTTTTCAACGCACTCAACTCAATTCTTGTGATATATCAAGATAAAAGAATTGTGTTGAGTGTGTTGAAAAAAATCACAATCAAGATCCTCCGCGAATCATACAAAAACTTTGAATCTAAAAAATTTTATTTTATATAATTTTAGATGATAACTCAGTGCGTCTGCCTCAGTCCGGTTCTACGAGAATGGGAGAGCTTCCTCTTGAAAGCAACTGTGACATTCCTGGAATCTTCATCTATAAAATTGATCAAGATCCATTCGGCAGCTTTGTTCAGCCAATCAGAGAGGCTGAGTTTGATCACAGAATGTACTACAATTGCAATTCAACCATTGAACCAATCATAGCATCAATCAAAACTCACGGAGCTGTTTTTGAAATTGCGAACTGTTTTCTTGATGGCGACTCAAATTTTGTGATAACTTTTGAGATTGATGGAAAATATCTGGCTGCAGAAAACATTGAATATAACCCCGAAAGTGAAACCCTGAAAGGAGAATTTCCTTACGTAATATCGCCCCAAAATGACGTCAAAGTGACGTTTGTCATTGGCAATGACGCAAAACTGGTTGAACCAAAATACGTGACTTTTGCCATGCCTGCAGACGAGAACAATCTAGAGGTTTCGGTGATGTCAGTGCAAGATGTTGACGACGCTGTAGCGATTAATGTAAAGTTTCCTGATGCTGGTCCTCAAATTTCCACACAAGAGATTGAAATCTCAAAGATATATTCAGGTGATTTTTGATATTTCGGCTTCTCTGTAGCGAATGGCAGCATTAACTATCCAAAGTATTAAAAACATTGTGCGGTAAAGTACAGAAAAGTGTCAACTGCGCAGAGATGAAAAGATACTTTTTTATGATTTAAAAATATTAAGAGGTTCTCGCACGCAAAAAATTTTGCAAAAAGAGTGAAAACATATCAAGCTTGATTATGCAAATTTTCACAACGCGTATCCTTTACTAGAGAGGGACTCCGTAAAAATCCAAAAAAAATTTGGCGAAATACACCTCAATTTTAATCCTTCACATAATTGGTACCATTAATATTGGTACTATATTCATTCGTATTCCGCCAAACCCGTTCATTCCGCGGTCCGTGGGAATTATGATACTGCGAACATGCCATTAAATGGTCGGTTTAATTATGAGAAAGTTGTTAGTAATGCTGACTGCCAGTTTTTAGGGTGAAATGACTGAGAGGTCGAACGATTTAATGGTTACGCGACTCTGCTTCAAGTCACTGATAACTTCTGGCGTTTGTCGAGAACCGCCAATTGGT
Source organism: Convolutriloba macropyga (assembly GCF_964194025.1). Lineage (NCBI taxonomy): Eukaryota > Metazoa > Xenacoelomorpha > Acoela > Convolutidae > Convolutriloba > Convolutriloba macropyga. The sequence continues at coordinate 17,470,978 of NC_134469.1, read as the reverse complement.
TCGAGATATCAAGTCACAATTTCGAAGTGACTTCTGCAGAGTCATATAACCATGCTTAAAACACTCACGTGAATATTGTAAAAAAACCGAAAGTCTGCAGTGACAGAAGTTAAACTGCCAGAAGTTGCTACTTAGCCAGAAGTTGATTTCCGTTGACTTTCGTCATTTTAAAACGTGCGCATTTCGTGTTTTAAGCATGGTAACGTGACATTGCAGAAGTTACGTCGAAGTTTTGACTTAATATTTCAAACCACTTCGCGGTTCACGATAAACATCAGATATTCTCAGTGCTTTGAAGCTGAGTCACGTAAACACGAAACGCATACAATTTAAGATGACGAAAGTCAACGTAAGACAACATCTGGCTATGTAGGAACTTCGGGTATTTTAATTTCTGGCACTGCAAGTTTTAGGCATCTTAAAATGTCCACGTGAGTGTTTTAATTGGTGTTAAGATATGCGGAGTTAAATGCAAATGCATGAAAAGAAGTAGAGTTTTTTTAAAATGAGTTCAATTTACATTTTTGTGTCGATTAAGCACCTAGAGGAATATTAAAGAAAACTTTACAACAAGCCATGCAAAAAAGTCCTCACAATGTAAAAATAGAATTCTACCTGTAATGAAACCCGTCAAAATCTTAAAACTTGTTTAAAAACATACAGTCAATACCAAATAGCAATCATTAGAGGAGGCCGGGGTTTAAAGACAAATATAAATCACAAAAAAAGTTTTCACAAATTTGAAATCAGTGATTTCTAAAGAACTCTATTTGATTGTTGACATACAAAAATTATTAAATTCTTCAAATATCTATGAAACTGCTTTTAATAAAATATCTATGAAACTGCGATTTAACAGAAAAAAGAACAATATATACGTACATAAACGAAACACAAATACACACACACACACACAGACTCACACTCACATATATATATATATATATATATATATATATATATATATATATATGTATATATATATATATATATATATATATATATATATATATATATATATATTCATCAGAAATAACTGCTGACTGTTTTTTTGTGCTACCATTTTCAATTGAAAATTGGCGAAACAACTGTAGAGTAACTCTAAAATCACGATGTGAACCAGATATAAATTGCTTCGATGAAGCACGCCGTAGGTACTAGTGTCTATATCAGTTACATTTGTTTCGATAAGCATTTAGTATTCAGGCAATGATTTTGCGCTAGAAATTACATTAAATTAGTAGTTTTATGGATTTGTGAATCAATTTGTTCTAGGTACTTTTATAACCATTTATTCATAATAACTATCCACAGTCTGTTATAATTATTTTTATAATTGCATTTATCACGAAAGATTTCAACCTTAAAATTTTCAAAGATTTTACAATAATTTTTCTCATACAAGGGATGATGAAAAAAAATAAATAAATTTCTTTTTTGGAGTATATTTTTTAGTGCCTTACGTTTTTTTCGTTTTAATTTCAAAACAACGATTTGCTTGTGAAGTATTGATTTCAGGCATGGCAGGTGTCAATTGGATATAGTACTATAGTTCTGTTCATATCGGTTTATAAACGGTGGTCAGTCGAAAGTTGACATTGTCAGAAAAAATGTTTAATAATTTTACATCATAGGAAATATTTTGCTTCAGAGTTGGTTCACACTGCTTATATAATCAACGCTCTTAACGCTCTTAAGTTAAACAATTATGAAAAAAAATGTGAAATAAAACTGCCCGGGCTGACCATACAGAGCATTGCAGTACTGAAACAGTGTAAATCCATAGACTGTATATAGCCATTTTTTCACTTGTACATATTATGTTCATGTCAAAATATAGACTGATCAGTCTATTTTTCAGAGTAAAAACGGTATTCTGTTTTTTACCTGATTTTATTCTGTCCATTACTATTTTCATACATTTATCAGCTTAATTAACATTATTGTATACCTCTTGTCAGCCTAAAACTATTCTGTTCTAAACCTGTTTCCTCTCTGATTGCCAGCCTAAAATACACGTTTTTAACCTGTTTCAGCGCTGATTGTCGGTTACACCACAGGCATATTCACACCATTCTACATCACACCACAGGCATATTCACACCATTCTGCATCACACCACAGGCATATTCACACCATTCTGCATCACACCACAGGCATATTTACACCATGCTGCATTAAACCACAGGCATATTCACACCAGTCTGCATCACACCACAGGTATATTCAGACCATTCTGCATCACACCACAGGCATATTTACACCATTCTGCATCACACCACAGGCATATCCCAACACACACAACACACACACACACAAACACACACATGCACACACAAAGAGGCACACTCACGCACACGCGCGCGCACTGCGAAAGGTTAAAAACAATGTGTTTTAGACTGAAATCTTTTGCTAATTGAAAAGACGATGTAAAAGAAGTAAGTATACATCGGAAAGATTAAACACCATGGCAAATACAACCTTTAGAAATTACAATATGGGCGAATGGAAGTAAATACATCGAAAAACTGCAAAATTGCAGCATCATTTTCAAATTACAAAACTTTGCAGTGGGCGAATAGAAATAAATTACAGCATATGTTGTCAGCCTAAAATTAATTCACCTATCATAACCATTAATTCACCCCCCTACACTAATTCACTCTCCACCTACCTTAATTCACCCCCACCACTATAATTAATTCATCCCCTTTGAATACACCTTTTAAGTGACCCGAGACATCGTAAATACACCTGTAAAGTGACCCTGGTTATCGTGAATACACCTGTAAAGTGACCCGAGACATCGTAAATACACCTGTAAAGTGACCCGGGATATCGTGAATACACCTGTAGAGTGACGGACGGTAGACATCGTAAAGACACATGTAAAGTGACCCGACACATCGTAAATACACCTGTAAAGTGACCCGGGACATCGTAAATACATCTGTAAAAAGACCCGGGACGTCGTGAGTACACCTGTTAAGCAACCCGGAAGGTCGAGAATATTACTGCTCTGGTTATACAGTTATGCGAAAGCTCCCCGAACGCTCCCCGAACTCACCCCGAACGCAACCCAAACGCGCCACAGACGGATCCCGAAATATCCAGTATCAGTGAAAGTAGCAGCATCCACACAGTATGTAGTATGTATGTAGCTGTTTTAACTGGTAATGTGTCGCTACAGCAAAATGCATGCATTTTGCATGCATTTTGCATGCTTTTCTGACAGGCTCAGCATGTTTCAACATTTTCGAAAATTTTACACTAATATTTTTACACTGAAATTATTCTGAACAGTCTTAATAGCTGTTCTGTTTTTTTTCTGGGCTTAATGACCAACTTTTTTAATGTAAAAAAGCTGTTTCAATACTGGTTTTACAAGATAATATGGTGATACTCAGGTTCAGTACTGAAATACTCTGGGTGGTAAGCCCGGGTGGAAAAGTTTTCTTAGAAGTTGCGGAGTGCATGTTGAAAAGTTTCCAGCTTTCTATCCTGTTGCAGCTTTAACTTTCAAACGAAAAATATACTGAAAGAAACTGGAAAATTGGAAAGAATTGTTCAATGCCTTCGCACAATTTTTCCGAAAGGAATAAAAATGGACGCTTATAGTTAAGAATCTGAAAAAAATAGTCTTTTTTTTACAAAGATATCTGATTATTAACAATCTGAGTCTAACAAACAGCCATCAGATTGATGGCAGCAATTGTTTATAAAAAAGTGGCATGTGACATTACTATCATATATAGACTTATTATACTTCCCACTTTGAAAACTCGTTTTTACTAGTTCTGTACATTCCATGTCTCCCCAAAATTCAAATTCATCCTGAGAAAAAGGCGGGGCTGTTGCGCCGTATGCTGCAACTCAAATTAATTGCTATCTTGTATTTCCTTTTGTCGTACTAAGCTTCAAAGCGGAAAAGCTTCTTGTAATAATCTCTTCACCCTCTTAAATGGTAAGTGGGACAGCGGAGTTGGCAATTTTTTTCACCAAGACATTTATGTTGTTTTTCCGCTATATTGTCATTACAAGAAAGGTCAAAAAAAGTGTGAAACCAGTTCTACTATCTCATATGTTTCCAACTTGCATTTTAGAACATTTGAACAAATTTCCATACTTGTTCTGGCCCACTTGTGGGGGGGGGGGGAGGGAGGGAGGAACTATATACTCAAATGGTTTTTTTGTTCAGTCATTATTTGGCCGATCGATATATTCATCGCAGAAAATTGTGATTGTTACCCTTAAAAAGACCGTCCAGCGTAGAATATGGAATTAAAAAAGACATTTTTTATTTTTATTCGTTAATAGGGAGTTATCGATGTTTAAACTTTTGTGAATAGTAGACGGAATTCCGTTGCTCTTATTCACATTTTCCGTATTGTTTAACCAAGTTTTACAAAAAACAATGTTTTTCATTTTAGTTTTAAGGATAGAGGAGGCTTGACGATTGATTTTATCCAAGTTATTCGGTTAAAATTGATAAACATTTCGTTTATCAGACCTTTCTAAATCAAAAATGGCTCCAAATTCGCTTTGTATGAAACTTTGTTTAGAGTTTAAATAAGCCGTATGTATAGACATAAAATCTGCCGTCCGTCACAATCCATTAAAACCCCAAATAAACTACACTTGTACTTGCTCTTCCTGTAGGAATCTTCTGGATTTGAAATTTTACCGTTTTTTGAAAAGTAACTCATCAATTATACAAAAAGCATGATATACTTTTCGTTTATTGAATTTTTTTTTTTTGTTGGACGCGCAGTAAATACAGAAAGAGGTTCCAACTCATTCGGATTCTTGCAACCAATAATTATTCGGATTGTTTTGGGGCGGTATTTTGCAAAAAAAATGGATTTTTTTTTGTGTTGATTAGTGACGAAAATGATTTCAAATCAATACAGAATTAATTAGAGATTCTATTTACAACAGCACGAGGTCAAATGAATTTATATTGTGTCTTCAGAGAGATTTATTTGTTTATAAGGCTTTGACTATGCGTTTTCGTAAATTTTAAATGATCTCTTTAACTTTGCCTTCATTTTTCATTCTTTATGCAGCCTCATGTCTTCTTTTTTTGAATTATGACCTAATTGTGTCCTTTGAGAGCTACAGGTGAACCTATGCCATGCTTTCAGTTGTTAGCTAATGCACCTGATGACTTTACCAGAATGTCAATGAAGTACTGAAGTTCGCCAATTTCCGTATCTTCTTTCTTTCCACAAGTAACGCACACCATATACATGTTCCCAACATACACAGGGGAATAAATTTTCCAAGTGAAGGACAAAAAACTCGTTTTAGTGAATTTTTATATAAATAATGGTTTCATGGACTTCTTACTAAAGATTTTGATGAAAACTTTGCAATTTTTGAATAATTGCCTATATTTGAGGTTGTTCTTTGTACCCCCCTCAAAATGAATTTATATTGTGTCTTCAGACAAATGAGCCTAGAAACAAGCCTTTTTTTCTAGGCTTAATTAAGGAGAGCTCTAATTAGCATTAAAAAAGCTCGCAAACGATTTCAATAAATAATTTTCAGGTTTAATGCCTGCGAACCCTTTCTCTTGGAAAATTTATTAGCAATTTTATTTGCTTTGGTTCTAATAGTCGTTCTTTCCGGATTTTTCTAATTGTCGTACATCCTTTTCTTGCAAACCAGAAGCTTCAAATGATATTCCAATTGTTTAGATGAATCTTTTTATTACTGGTTTCAGTTCCATAGCTAATGGTTTTGATGACCTTCAGTTATTTTTTTAAGAAAAATGTTTTTGTTATTCCCAACTCTTGATCTTATTGTCATCAACCAATATATTTGGCTCATTATTGGCAGGGTTCATCAAGATTTTTGTTGCTCCAAACAATGGTTTTGCCGTTGGTTGTATTTTGATTTTGTGAGTTTTCGATAATAGTCAAAAATTTTGGTTATTTTTGTTGTCTTTTTATCAAATACATCTTACAAAGAAGAATCCCTTAAGTCAGAAGTTAAAATCATAAAAGACGGAAGCGAAAATTTCAAACCCGTTTTCTGTTCAAAGTAGAGTTTTTAATTGTTTTCAATGTCTTATAGTTTTATTGGCTTCAACACATTGGTTGTACGAACCGTTTGTGAAATTTTGAGTTCTGTCCGTAATTGTTGTTTTTTGTCTTTATTGTAATCAGGTCTCACTAATAAATAGCACAAATCGCTTCCTGAGCAGTTGCAAAGTGATCTTTTTTATTTTAATTTGCAAGCTTGTTTGTCTGAATCTTGAAATTATTTACTTTTAGAAGATTTGTGGATTTTTGAGCTTTATCAACTTTATAAATTCCTCTAAATTTTGTATCTTAGTCTCTGTGACGACAAGTTCAACTTTTAAAAATTGAATCAACATGAACTTTTATAATCGTTTTTTTCTGAACTTATTGTTTCTAGGCTTTGGCGCTACGCATTTTTTATAAGAAAAAGTGTAATTTTTGGGTACTTGCCCATTTTTGAGTTTTTTTGTTTCCCTGCCACCTTATCACAAAATTGTGTATCCCTATTGGTGTTGATGATAAGTTACTGATGTTGATGATAAGAATGATAAGTTGAAGATAAATAAGGTTCTCCAAGAATATCCCTATGGTTTTACCGGCTGCGGCACCACTTTCTCGTTAAAATATATTTGTTTGTTTTTTTGTTTTTTTTTCGTTTTCTTTGTAGTCGTCTGACATATAAATGAATAAATTTCATATTTATTTCCCGTGAAGTGTATATTCCTAATGAGCAAAATAGTTACGTAATGGTTTTAATCGGTTTGAAATTGGTTGTTTTCAAAAAGGGAAACATTTTTTTAACTTTGCCTTTTCTGCTCGTCTTTGTCGGCCTGCTACCGTATCTCATTATCGAAATGGCTTATGTTTTAACTAATGAAGACCCAATGAGTTCACGTTTTTTAGTTTGTTAAAGTTTTTATCTGATTCCATTTTCTTTTTTTTATTAAGTGTTTTTTAAAACAAACACGTTGAGTTTTGGTCGTAATTAACGTTTGACTTTGTTTAATTTTTTAAATAGTTGTCTTGTACGGTACTCTCATTATGGCAGGTCCCATCGGCTCTTTAATTAGGCATTTTTTCACTTAGTTGTTTGTTGAACGATACGTGAATTTTTAAAATTTTTCTATCTCTTCCTTATTTGGTAGACAATCAAAACGTGGATGAGTGAGGTCGGAGCATTATATGCGAACGCACATTACCGAGCCTCCTTGGTTTGTAAACAGTCAATTCTTGAAAGAATTTCACAAGTTTTGAATAATCTACTTGCAACATTCGAGATAGATCGGAAATCCACTATTTCTTTTATCCTTTATCTCTAGAGTAATAATTTAGCTAATCATCATTTTTGCGTTTTTCAGACAAGAACCAGGAATTTGAAAAAGTGACAGTGTCATTGGGCGTGGAACCTAATTTGATCGTCAATGTGTCAGACGGTACAGAGTTTATAGATCTCAAATACAGATATAATGACAATGGACAAGAAGGTAGTATTTCATGCTATTCATTTTGGCTGAATACTGTTTGACCATGGTTGTTTTTTTTCAAAATTTTCACTGAATCATGTTTAAAGGATTCCCAGCAGAGTCCTACAGGAGACCAATTAAGATTTCTTTTTCATCTCTGTTCAAAAAGGCATTCAAATTTTTACTTTATGATTTCCGCCTATGTTTTCATCTTTGGTACTCGTATGAGTAATAAATATAATAGATCTTAAAATTGTAGCGCTTATAGCCTAACATTGGTCACTATCATCTAACACTTTCCTCGAAATATCTTCGACAAAATTATCTTCCTAATGGTAAAGCAACTTGCAGCAAATTATGTATTATACAACTGATATTCTGGGGAGTTGAGACTACTTCAACTTTCAAACAAAATGACTTCGAAAAAATTAGAAAGAGCCAGCAGTTATTGCAATCGAGGAATTTCTTTTAAGAATCAATGAAAGTGGAAGCTAAAATTGTGCATCCTCGCCAAAATTGGAGCCTTTTTTAAGTTGGAGCATTACTGAATTTATGCCAAGCTTAGTCTAACAGACGTCCATCAAAGTTATTTCTTTTTAATGAACTGCAAACTGGAAATAGGTGTTGCAAATATGTGAAGTCCGTGTTATTGTAGCAATCCCTAGTGACCAAAAATTTAAAATCTTTTAAGAATCTTCCACGAAATCTTGCAAGGGAACGCATAGTTCATCCATTTTTTTGGAAGAGTCTTGCAAGATTTTCAATCATCTTTCAAGATTCTTGCAAGATTTTGAGTCAGGCTTGCAAGATTTTTGCTAGATTTTAAGTTTTCAATTACTTTGTTGTCTTGGTTACCTGGCTGACTTCTTCTGCGGTCTGCTAAGCTGAATTATTTAATCAACTCTCGAAAAATCTACTGAAATCAAGTTAAAATCTGACGTTTTGAGATTTTCTAGTATGTTTTTGTGGTTCTTCCCTCCTCTTTTCCACTCCGGGATTTGGGAAAGGCAGTGGCAGAGCTCCTGACATAAACTACTAGAGTATTTATATAGTACGGCAAAAAATCTGCACTTACACTAATTTTCCGAATCAAACGGAACGACAAAATCAGATAAAAGAAATCACTATAAATAAAAAATAGCTAAACGTTTTTCTCAAAAGGTTCTCAAGTTATGTTAAATAACTAATCTATTGAGATTTTTTCAGATGTTTAAATTGGTGCTCTAACGTGGGTTCACAGACAAGATAATAGGAAAAATTTCTTCTAATTTTTAATTTCCAATAGAGAAGCATTTTGTTTTAAATGAGGACAATTTACAATAATTGTCTATATAAAGTTAGCGTAAGTGTATATTTCATTAGGAAGACTCTAAGGCCTTTCAACATTTTTTAAAACTCACAGATCTTGTTCATGTGACATGAGGGGCTATGCACTCGTCATAACTTGATAATAAAGATGTAAACTTAGGTTCAAGATTTAGAAGGCAGTGATAAAAGTGCCGAACAACCAAAAAAACCAAGAGTTGAAACATTCTTTTCCTCGCCGTTTGATGTCTTAAAGATTTTTCGAGTACTGAATTTGAACCATTAATCAACATTTTAAAAAGATTCAAAGAGTATTTAAGAAAAAGATCAATTAGAAGCAGTTTTTCTAACTGAAATTTCTCTCAAAGTTGATTTATTTGGTTTTCAGTTAGTTTTAGCTACCATAAATAATTAAAAATAGTTTCCAAAATTTAAAACTCACAAGAGTCTTGCACAATTCTTGCTAGATTTTGAATTCCTGTCAGAAGTTTCTCAAGAATATCAGTTTTGAATCTTACTTAATAATTACAAATTTGGTTCAAAGGTGTTATCCAAAACATTAGTGTGCCTGTTTATTTTTTTGCTTGAATTTATATTTTGAAAGATTCTTACAAGAATCTTGCAAGTTGGATGCATCTCGCAAGATTATTGCAAGATTTGAATCCGCTCACAACTAGGGATCATTTGGTGCTACTTCTTTTATCGTCAAAATTGTCATAATCATGAAAATCGAAAACTTTCCTAGTTCTTCTCATTTAATTGCTCCAACTTCTCTCAAGTTAACTAAACTAATTCAATGAATCACAAAATCTGATGCTCTTCTATTAAAAAATGCCCAAAACTTAGTTTTTGATGCTACTCAAATCTTTTCGTGAGTGATTTGTCAAATTTCTGCTCTAAAAAATTTTCTGTTGTGAATCTGCAGAAAATTATTTTGCACGAGAGAAATTTTTTGTTCTGCTTGATATGCAGGACTGTTTTGGCATTAAACTGACTGAGTTAGAGTTTTAACTAGTTTTCCTGTTTTTTGTGCTATTTTCGCCCACTCGCAAATATTCTTTTCAGATATTAACATAGGTTGTAAACGAAAATAAATAGCCATGACTTGCTAATTTTTTCTGTAAAAGTGAAAGGTTGTCTTAAGCTAAATATTTTAGTTTGTCTTAAGTTTTTTACTCTTAAATATTGCAAAAAAGACCGTCCCATTAAATCGCTTATTTTTTCAAAGCTGGTGTAAGTACTTCGAAACCAAAATGACAACTGATTTCAATTGCACTTCAAGTAGTGTCAACTAATTGACAAAATTTTTTTTCGTATAGATGCAAATGTATATGCAAATTATTTTAATGTAGATGCTATTATTTTAAAGTAGATGTAAAATGAAGTTTTGTTTGCTGCCAATTGAAGGCGTAAATGTGGTGTTTTACTTTAAAGTTAAGATTTTGATAAAACGACCGTTATTGTTAAACTCATGCAAAAAATCACGAAATATGATTTACTATTAAATATAGTTTTTTCGCTGTTCATAATCTAAACTTTTGAGCAATTTGTTAATCAAATATAACAGTGTGTAGTGTTCTGATTTGGTCTTTACACTGAGCGCTGCACTGTTTTTGCCTGATTGTTCAGATCGACCGAAAAATTTCGTTTTTTTTTCAAAATCATGGTTTACCACTTTTACCTGTTTAGATGTTTCACAAAAAAACTTACTGTTCGTTCTGAACAGAAATCAATTCAGAAAAAAGCTCAATCTGAACAAGAGTGTTATGAATTTTGTATGCTGGTTTTAAATACGTCACAAAAAAATTTGAACCATTTTCTGTTTTCCATTAGGGCTAGTCGTTGGTAGAGAGTGGTAGGGGCAAAAAATTAGGTGGAAAATCAGGGTACCCAAAAAATTTTCTCAATTTTCAGAATTACAAGACAATTATGTGGACGAATGTTCTCGATTACATGGTCAAACATGTAAAATTACAGTTTTTTGGTGGGTTTTATTTTTCGATTTAAGATAAATACCATTTAGGTTTGCGATGTTCCGAAAGCTGTGAGATTAAGCCCTTCAAAGTACTGTGAATATGAAGGAGCTAAGAGTTAGAGGTGATTAGACGTAAAACTGAAGGGGGAAATGAGAATCAGTGCAGTGTGTTTAAATTTGATTGGCCCGAAAATTTGATTGGTTTAAAATAAAGCTCAACAAATGTAAGAAATGGCGAATAATGAACTGACGTCCCTTGTTTATCTACGGTTTTCGGTCGGTTTGCGCACAGGTCGGTCTCTGACGGGGGTGCTTGCAACCGCCCCAGATCGAGATGCCAGATGGAAGTGATCTCTGATTTGAATCAAGTCGAACGTACTCGATGTGTTTCCAGATCAAGCTAGAGGGTCTGGAAATTGATTCGAGCGCACAAAAGTCTGGACAATGGTCTGATCTTTGTCTGATTGGAGGTCACTTCCGTTTGGAATAGTCTGATCAGAACTGGAATTGAGCGCGTATTAGTATGATCAGAAAAGATTTTGAGCGCAATTGAGTCTGGTCAGAAACCATTTCGAGCACATTTTTTCCTCGCAATAATTTGTTTTTTTTTTTCACTTATAGATGTTAGCTCTGCTAAGAGGCAACAATAAACCAGCGCTCGGATCAGAGACTCATCTAGAGTCTGATCATTCTAATCGGAGCCAAGGGGTCCAGTTGATAACAATGAATGGCTGGTCTCCTTTACAGGTAATTTAAAAACAGTTTGCCTTTAAAACAGGAATCTTCCTTTAAAGACTTTTTTATGGAAAGCTGTCTAAATAAATCTAGTGTTTCAAGATCATGCACAAATGGTCTATCAATCTAATTATTTTTTTCCAACAAAATTGGGTTTTTCATTGGCTGTAATCTTGGTTTGGCTTTTTCTTAGTTGAATATATTGCTGCAAACATTAATTTTTATGAAAAGAATATATTATAGCGATAGAAAAAGATTTGTTTATAATAATAAGCATTCTCTGAGGAGGCTATTTCGAGCGTTCTTCAGTCTGATCGGGATGATTTTGAGCGCTCTTGAGTTTGACCATAAGGGATCTTGAGCGCACTTGACTCTGATCAGAGCTGGATTTTGAGCGCACACTAACGTGTTTGGAGGAGAGTTTGAGCGCAAGTTTGTCTGATGAGAGTTAACTTTGACAGCACAAACATCTCGACAAGGGTTTGGAATTAGTCTGGGCTAGGGTTGCTCAAAAGTCTGGAAAACGGACTGATTTCTGTCTGATCAGGGGTCACTTCCGTCTGGGAAGGCCTGATCAGAGACAACTTTGAGCGCAGTTTGAGCGCACACGAGGTTTTGAGCACACCTACATCTTATCAGAGGTTACTTCAGTCCTGGATGGTCTGATCAGAGACTAGTGTTTTGTATGGAAAAGGCCTGATAAGAGGGAAATTCGTCTGGCACCTCAACATAAGACGGATAGACCTTCGCCATGCTCTATTTCTAAAACCTTTTCTCAAAAAATGCTTTTAAAGCAATGAGTTTAAGATTAACCAATCGGAGCACTGGAATTATTCAGCTTTAAATCTCATTTGATGGTATTCTGCCCTGCCTGTCGGTTCTACCGGCATCTACCGAATTCAAACCATAGACAATACAATTTTCCACCTGAAAGCTCCTTGCCGAAATCTCTATTCTTTTCCATCGATTCTATATTCAAGCTTTTCATTTCTGTTATAGAATTTAATCAATCACTCTCCATTGTCACAGCTTTCGGAAGCAATGACATAGAAACAGCAGCTGGTAAATGCGCTCAATGGGTGGAGGGTGAACGAAACCGAACAAATCATTCGGTTTGCTATGCCCGAATCCAAGCTGCATACGGTTGTCCACGGTCGCCCGGCAACGCATACCCTGATGGTTATTCATACCACTATAGAAACGACGCTTTTTACGCCCACCAAGAAGTCAGAGTTGGAGGACAAGGTTGGAATTATGACATGTGTTGCAATGACAACGATTCGTACGCGAGAAATCAGCTGAACGATGTGAACTTCTGCAGCAATTTAGTTTGTGAATTCAACCAAGGCGCCGATTTTTGTATCACATCACCTGAAATTGATTGTTATGATGATCAGCTCAACAAAATATCATCAATTTCGAATCAGTGTTGCTATGATGCAAAATCGGAAAAGTTAATTGAAAAATCCTATGACTCAAAGGCTCCAGGAAGTGTTGATTTCGAGCCAAATTCAATCGGAACTATGATCAAACATTACAAGTCAGATCTGCAACCGTTTAAAGATTGTTGCGTCGATTCAAACAATTGCAATGTTTACAAAAATTTCAGACCCACTTTGAATGGTGTTTATTGCCCAAGGGTTATGACAATCCAGCGTGGGGGGTCCAGTTTTCAGACCTTAGATGGTCAAGAATATCCTTATTTTGGATCGGATTTTTACAGAGCTATAGAAATTATGACCCTGCTTGAGGCAACGTGGGAAAATACACTAAGAGTTCAAGTTATAACGCGGAAGTATGTTAACACGACGTTTATTGCAGGAATTTTGATTAAACACGGCAAAGAAGTTGCGCAAGTTTTTCAAATGGAAAACCAAAAACTGTTAATTGCGATAAACGACAAAGAGAATGTGATCAGTTTTGAACTCTTAAAAAAGTACCAAAGTATAAGGAAGGGTAATATCCAGTTAATAGCAAAAGATGGCGAGATGACGATAAAAATGCAAAATGGTTTTGCAGTTCGGATTTTATTTTCGTTCAGCTCACTGACTTTGTTGGTCTCAGTTCCAACTTACTTCAAAGGCACCACACAGGGTTTGATGGGAGTCTACGACGGAGATCCGAGCAACGACTTCCTAGCGAACGGTGAGTTGCACCAGAATAAGCCTGTAGAAAATTGGTTCCTGATTCGCTTTCCAGCTCTACATTGGTTTAGGGGGCTCCATCCCTACATGAAGGTTTTAGGAGCTGCATATGTGTCCACCTTTTTGTTGTTGAGTCAAATTTGGATGGGGATTTTGCGGGCATTAAAGAGTATTATTGTTGAAAAAAGACTGAAAAATTGAATCAATCGGAAGAGATATTTTCTGAGATCTGGAGACAAAATTGAAGGCTAACTTTTCAAAGCTTTTCACATTTCTCGCCAATGTCCAAAATGCAAAAATCAATAAATTTTGCGTTTCGTGGAATCAACTGACAAAAACGTGACCCGATTTTTTACGATTGAATTCTGATGATAGAATTTTACGCGAAACCTGGAAATACACTATGGGACCAAAAAGTTACACACACCTGAAGATTTTTTAAAAAGCAACAAACATCAAATAAAATAACATTTTGAGTTCAAATTGGTTCTCTAATAACGCGTCATTACACATTCAGCTTTTTTAACGTCTAGTAGACGGTATATAAAGTTTTCATAGAGGTTTCTCACGACTTCCCCGTCAATTTCATTCCAAATTTCATATACTTTTTTCTTATTTTTCCCAAAAAAATGTCGGTTTTCAAAATTGTTGCATCAAAATTGCCCATTAAGGATTCAGATCTGGACTGTACGCTGACCGTTCCAGTACCTTACACTCGTTTTCTTAGAAAAAATAGCCCATAATCTATTTATGCACAGGAGCAATATCTTGTGGAAAATAATGTCAGGGAAATCCATTTCTTCTTCATAATTTTTCAAAATCTCTAATTAATCGAAAGCGTTTAGCTTGTTTGGACACTTAACAAACAATTTCCAACCATTTGTTTCTAATACACCCCAAAACAAAAGTGATAGTTTGTCTGAACTCAAATTTTTTGTGTTTTTTCAAGACGTCTCGTTTCATTTCTTCGAAAAACTCTAACAATTCCGTCGCTGGAGATGCGCACCAATGTTTCATCAGTAAAACAGCTTTCTTCCAGACCGAGAAAGGTTTCTTTAGCATATTGATATGTCATTTTGAACGAAAACACTTGCTTTTCTTCTTTTTTGCAGCATTTCATGAAAAACGCCAATTTTTCAGGATTTGTCTGTCTATAGCTCTGAAAATTGTATTGTAGCAAGAAAAAGCGTTATAACTAAGCTAATGCACTTCAGTGAGGTTTTGGGATTGTTCAAAACATCGGTAACTACCTTTTTTCAGATTTTTTTGACGATTTCGGGGGTCTTCAATTCTATTTTTTGGCCTAGAAACTGCTATTTTTCAAGTATCGTTTGATTTCAAGTTCAGTTGCTTTTGTATTTTTGTCCATGAAACTTCGACATCTCGTAGCGTAACTGCTTGGCAAACGGTGAATGAACAAAGCGAAAGCGGTTTAACCTTCTTGTCTGTTTAAGCGGAGAAAAGGAGAATGAAAATTTTCTTAAATCTTCTAAATTTCACACAAATTTCGCGTTTTAGCGCAAAACATGCTTATGAAGCACGAATCATGCTTTAAAAGCAGAAATCATGTTGTACGTAGCTTGTTGGTACAATAGTGTAAGATACGTATATCATGGAAAGGGCTTACATTTTGTCACGAGTATTCGCGTAACCAAATCCCACCATTTTGAGCATGTCATAAGCCAAATACATTATTGCCCTTTTTTTATTAGTATTCAATGGAGACACAATTCAAAGATCCAATTTATGCCATGGGTAATGGCAAAAGCACTTATTGTCTTCTTAATCCACTAATAGCATCGCTAGGGAAATTTCTGAAATTAGTCACCAATTAGGCTTTCTTT
Organism: Convolutriloba macropyga; assembly: GCF_964194025.1. Lineage (NCBI taxonomy): Eukaryota > Metazoa > Xenacoelomorpha > Acoela > Convolutidae > Convolutriloba > Convolutriloba macropyga. Next base: position 17,455,486 of record NC_134469.1, on the reverse strand, counting down.
CATTTGGGTTATTAGATAGTGCAGCGATGGAAAGGTGTGACATAGAAATGAGTTAAATATTTGATTGAAACTTATGAAGTGAAAAAAGTGCTGAAAATTTGTCTCAATTTTTCATACTACCCCCCCCCCCCCCCCCCAATGCTTTGTGAAAATTGAAATCACATATATCCAATTTTGAAGCAAAATTGAACTAAATTAGCCTAATGGCCACACACGCTTACAACTCTGACTCTGATCATAAAACAAAATTCCCAAAAAAACCAAGTCTTTTTACTTTTTCAACTTTGGCTACGCACTGTTCTCAGGCTGTCAGATCTCTTTCACGCCCTCAGACGGCTTATATTTTTCGAATAGTAATTTATTAGCTAATTGTTAAAATAGTATCTCTTCTGGAATGCATTTTTAGCATTCTAGATTGCTTCTGAAAAATTTTAAAATCAGGAAAACTCTTTGTTCGGACGATGCGCTTATTTGGAATAAATTGCTCATTTTTTCACCATCATTTTGTTATCCAAAAACAGCACACACTCATCAAACAAGAAGCACAAAAACAATACTTAAGTGCTTAGTGTTGCAAATGCTTGCAGTTAACACCAGGAGAGGTTGAATTTGTCCTTGTATTTCTCTTGAAATGTTACCCCCATTTATAGCGGTAACCCTGGTAAGATTTTAGGTTCTTGACAAAGAAATTCTGCAAGAACTGCACTTTTTTTTGAATTTTGCCCCCAAATTCTTTAAAAAATGAGACCTCAATCGGCAGAGTGTTCGAACCTCTGAGCTCTTGCATGCCAATCTCATCTTCTGCCTCTGCGCCATCATACAATTACTTTTCAATTATGTTTTGTTTTATTTAGATAATACTGCGTTATTGTGAATTGCGTGCGTTGAGTTTCTATAACATTAGCAGTTTTTGTCGGTGATTTTTTTTTCACCGCTTAAGCGGTGAAGTAAGTATTTTGCCGCCGCCAACAGAAAGTGATGAACATAAAAATATCATTTAAAATTTTTTATGTTTTCACATCCAGTGAAAAAATGATATTTTTACAAAAATTAACGCATTTGTTAAAGTTTCCTAGCAATTTTTTTGTCGTTGACTCCCCGACCCGGGTTTCTAACTTATTATCTGATTAAATTGTCCAACATACCTGTTTCAGAGCGAAGAAAATTAGAACATATGAAGCGGGATATTTTCTTATTAAAACGGCAAGTTGTAAAATTTGTTCTCATTTTATCGTTTAAAATGTTCAAATTTTAGATGGAATACTTTTGGATCCAAATTCTGATGAACATGAAATAGCTGAAGTATTTGGACATTCGTGGAATGCTAATTACAACCAAGTGGTCTACGAAAACCTCAATAAAGAGATCAAGTCGGCGATTGAAGAGGAAAACTTACTTTTCGATTGGACACAGCCTTTTACTCCATCATATAACATCCAATTCCCAAGCGAGGCAGAAAGAGTACAAGCTCATCAGGTTTCTGATTACCCCCCCCCCCCCCCCAATTAGATTTCCAGTTCTCATGTAGAAACTTATTGAAACTAAATTAAAGATGATGAATATTGTTAAACGTCTGTAAACTCGATGAACCGAGAAAACTCGGGCTGAGGTCCGCGACCCAGGGCAGATATTGGACAGACTGACTTTGGTCTTCTTGGACACAGGACACCGGGGGGTACAAAAAACCAGACCCAATTCAGTCTGGCCAATATCTGCCTTCTGTCTGGAACCTCATCTTTTGGGGATGATGCTCCAATCCAATGAATTTTATTTCCTTATCAGCTTTTAGTACTTTTTTTCTATTTTTCCAGGCCTGTAGTAACGATACCGCTTGCATCCGGGATGTTTCTTTGACTGGGGCATTGGCACTGATAAGCAACAAGTACCAGGCGATAAAACCTGACATCTCTAACGGACGGACCATGACCGAGCTCTCAAAACAATCTCCACCCGAATGTGACAGCTGGATCTATGTGGAAAAACCCTCTGACAAATTTTACAATGAAAGAGTTAATTTTGCCAAAGTGCTCCTGGACATGCTTATGCGACCAATTTTTGCAATACTTGCCTAAAATAATTTCGATTTTTTAAACTTAACATTCATCACAAAATGAAAAGAAAACAGTTCAGTGTTAATTAGACAAAAGTAAGCTTTTTAAATTGTCCCTCCGAATTGAATAACTGCAAACAAGTCTTTGTGCATTTGTAAATAGAAAGTGCTGTAAAATAAATTGTAAGTAAAAAATAGCTTTAGAAATAGTCAATTCTTAATTAATTGTTCCGACCCCTCTTGAGGGGAAGAGGAACTATATACTCAAATGGGTTTTTTTGTTCAGAAAATTTTGGCCAATCGATATCCACCGTAGAGAGTTGAGACTTGTATAAATAGAAAGCTTGTCCAGCGTAGAATATGGAAATAAAAACAGTTTTTTTATATTCGTTTTTTACAGGGAGTTCACGAGGTTTAAACTTGAGAAAATAGAGTGAAATCCGGTGAGATTTTATTCACATTTTCCGGAATTTGTGACTAAAACGTCACCAATTTTGCTAAATTTTGTTAGTTTAGTTTCTAAGAAAGTATTGTTGATTTTAGTTTTAAAGACAAAAAATATTGTCGGCTAGTTCTATTTAATTTTTTTGGCTAAAATTTCGGCTAAATGACTTTTTTTAATCAAAAACAGCACGAAAAAAATTTTTTTTAGTCCACTTTGATTAAGTTTTAAGGAAGCGCACACCCAAATACCACTTATACCATCTTTCTAGACTCAAAAGGGGACTTTATTGTACTTCAACTTCCGTTGCGAGTCTGTTATTAAAACTTTGGCTTTTTTGCTAAGTTTACTCGTTGATTATCAAAAACGCAGCAATTATTTTTGATTTTTTAAATAACAAAAAATCTATACCAATAAAATTTGGAAAATTATATATATATATATATATATTTCATATATTAATTTTTTTATATATTAATTAAATAACAGAACATTTCATATCAAAACTCACTAGTGATAGGTCATATACATTTCCTTATTAGCTCCAAATTATAGTATCTAGTTTAATAGTTGAAAGCTTATGGTCGTTTTGACTTTTAAAAACATTTGATTTTTAAATAAATAATGGCTTATTGAGCTTTGCCTCCATTTTCCTCTTTATTTGGTCTGTTGTAGCTTTTTTTCAGCAAGTAAGGAAAATTTCTTCTTTCTACTAAATTTAAATAAAACTTTATTGCGGTTTTACAGCCTAAGTTATGGTTTTCCGGCGTTGATACTACAAGACCCCACATTTTTTTTTATTTTCAGGTGTTTGCCTAGTTTTCACTTTTTCTAGTTTTGTAACATTATCACGTTATTGACAGTTCATATATCAAATTTTTGGCGTTCAAACTGAGGCACAATTGATAATTTTAAAATCATTAAGGATAAGGACTCTGGTTTCAACGGCATCGACTATACTTTCTCGAAGAAATTAATTGATTTTTTTTTAAATTTTGTCTTTAACTATCGTTTTTACTTTGTCTTTTTAGTCGTATGAAATTTCCTCTACAATGAACCGGTTTCATTGGTTTTTAATAGAGGAATTGATGTTTCAATATTCACATATTAGCAGATGGCTGATGGCTTTCATGACTTTGAAAACAATTGTGTTCCAAAATAAAAAAAAACACTTTTCAAATTCGCAGTTTTATTCCCTTTATTGTCTGATTGCTACCTAGTCCCGTTCATTAAAGTCCAAATATGACATTATTGTTGTCAAATGAAGGTTTCAAAAGGATTGATGTCACAAAATCTGAGGTTTTTAAAGAACTCGTTATGATTTTACTGGCTTCGACACGGAATTTTCAGAAAAAAAAGGTAATTTAGTTTTTGATTTGTGTCATTTTTACGTTGTTTTGTAGACGTAAGATATATTCCGGATAATTTCAAGTCTCATGGTTTTCCTTTGAAGAATAAGCGAACATATTTAATCATTTCATTTTGTAATTAATGGCTCTCATGACTTTGGAAATAATTTTTCGAAAAAATATTGTTAATTAATTTTGCTTTTTTTTTCTTTTTTGTCTACTTGTTACCTGATTTCATTAATGAGGGTTCAGATAAAACACTATAAGACACAAAGAAGATGTAATCGAACAAATTTTGAGGGCCAAAGTATGGCTTTACGGCTTCGGAAGCGTTTTCTGGCAAAATTTATCTGATTTTTTGTTTGTTGTCTATTTGTTGTTCTTTTTGTAATCGCATAAAAATTGAATACCGACAGTTCTTACTTCACATAATTAGAAAAACTGGTAATCGTAAACCTATGGGACAATGTAGTTGATTTCTAAAGGTTTTCATTATAATGAAATTAATTGTTTTCAAAAAAAGAAAGCGAATTTTTCAAATTTACTGTTTTTGTTCTTTTTTGTCTAATTGTTACAAGTTTTATTATGGACTGGTCCCATATCCTTTCTGTTTAATTATTTTGTTTAGTTTCAAATTAATCTGACGCTATTTTGACTCTGTTATTACTTTTTATTTTTTAAAACGGACATAAATTTTTTGACGTTATTAATGTTTGTTGTTGTTGTTTGATTTTGCTGTTCGTCTTGACTCGCTTTCTTAATATTGGCATATCTCATGAATCTAATGCCTCACATTTTACTCCACTGAGTTATTTGCTTTGGAGACTACATTTTGGTTCATACACCAATTTTTTTTTTGAATAATACTTTAATTTTTGGGGGTTTTCTATCTGTTCCTCATTTTGTAGACAATTATGCCAAAATTGGGGACGAGGGGGGTCGGAACCTTATGCGCAACTGCACATTACCTAGCCTCCTTGTTCAAATAGCAGAATACTTTTATCGAGTTTAGATAGCAAAATTTGTCGCTGTGGTAATTCAACGTTAATAGATCCCAAAATGATGTGCTGGACAGCAAGTCGGTATTTTTAGACTATTTTGCGATTATGTTTACATCTTTCAACTGGTATTTTTTGTTTCCAGACTATTCAACTTTGAGCATAATGTAACCTCTTTGTGCGGTCTGAACATATAAGGACTCGCTATATATCCAGGCCGGACAAGAGGGTATCGCTGAGAGACAAATTTTTGCATGTTTTACTGACGGTATTATGCATTTAATATCGATTATGTAAAAATTCGCAGTTTTGAGTTGTGCTAGTATTATTTCCAAAAGATTGATTCCTTGATCGCAATTTGATCTATTTTATGTTAGTATTACCCGGCCTCAAAAAAATTGGTTTTGGATGATCTAGGTACCAGGATTAGAACTTTCAGTCTATCAATTCGCTCCTAGATTTATTCAAGAATAGTTATTCAAGAAGACAATCGGGCTCAAAATGGTTCCAACTCGCTACATAAAACAACGTTCTGAAAAGCAACGAGATTTGTGTAATCTAGCTCTCAATCTGTAAAAATTGGAAGTAACGCTTACATCATATTTGAGGACCCATTACTCGCATCATCAAATTGGCTACAAGTGGTACATTAGCAAACAGTTACCAGTCAATATTAGCATCCCTCAAAGATCAATTTTGTTTAGTTTCAGTTTAATCTGACGCTATTTTGACTCTGTTATTACTTTTTATTTTTTAAAACGGACATAAATTTTTTGACGTTATTAATGTTTGTTGTTGTTGTTTGATTTTGCTGTTCGTCTTGACTCGCTTTCTTAATATTGGCATATCTCATGAATCTAATGCCTTAAATTTTACTCCACTGGGTTATTTGCTTTGGAGACTAGATTTTGGTTCATACACCAATTTTTTTTGAATAATACTTTAATTTTTGGGGGTTTTCTATCTGTTCCTCATTTTGTAGACAATTATGCCAAAATTGCGGACGAGGGGGGTCGGAACCTTATGTGCAACTGCACATTACCTAGCCTCCTTGTTCAAATAGCAGAACACTTTTATCGAGTTTAGATAGCAAAATTTGTCGCTAAGGTTGTCATTTTAGTCATCAGTATCAAGCAATACTGACGTGCCTTTCTATGGTAATTCAACGTTGATAGATCCCAAAATGATGTGCTGGACAGCAAGTCGGTATTTTTAGACTATTTTGCGATTATGTTCATATCTTTCAACTGGTATTTTTTGTTTCCAGACTATTCAACTTTGAGCATAATGTAACCTCTTTGTGCTCTCTGAACATATAAGGACTCGCTATATATCCAGGCCGGACAAGAGAGTATCGCTGAGAGACAAATCTTTGCATGTTTTACTGACGGTATTATGCATTTAATATCGATTATGTAATAATTCGCAGTTTTCAGTTGTGCTAGTATTTCTTCCAAAAGATTGATTCCTTGGTCGCAATTTGATCTATTTTATGTTAGCTAGTATTACCCGGCCTCAAAATAATTGGTTTTGGATCTAGGTACCAGGATTAGAACTTTCAGTCTATCAATTCGCTCCTAGATTTATTCAAGAATAGTTATTCAAGAAGACAATCGGGCTCAAAATGGTTCCAACTCGCTACATAAAATAACGTTCTGAAAAGCAACGAGGTTTGTGTAAAAAATTGGAAGTAACGCTTACATCATATTTGAGGACCCATTATTCGCAACATCAAATTGGCTACAAGTGGTACATTAGCAAACAGTTACCAGTCAATATTAGCATCCCTCAAAGATCAATTTTGAGACCACATTTTTCTACCGTATGTGCAAACTATCAGTCAAACTTGGTAGGAGTAAGCGATAATATTTCCGCGAGCAGATGTCATACTCGTCAGAAAAAAATGGATTTGAAAACAAACGCAAAAATATTGTAAAGCAAAGAAGCGGTTAGTCGAATGTACAATTATTCAATCTAAATTTGAAAAATTACAAGAGTGATTTAAATTAGATACAGAATTAGGAAACCAAATACCTGAATCAACATCGGTCAGGATAAAAAACTAAAACAGAAAAAAAATATACTTACGGTTAGTTTTTTGATAATGAAGTAGATTCCGAGCATCAAATTATCAGCCGAAAAAGGACTCTATCTGGAAAATTTAAAGGCCTCGTTAACATTGGAATCCGTAGAAATAAATCAAATCATAAAAAAATTTAGAATAGAAAACTTTCGTACAATCAGCGGTTCAAAACGCTGCGCTGTTTTATGGAACTATTACTTTGAAAAAATGTGAAACCTTGATTTTGAAGCTAAACATTTGAAAATAGCCTTCCTTTTAAAAAAAGTAAAGGAAACAGTTGCCTGATAACATATCCAACAACTCAACTTCATAAAAAGATGATTTTAATTAACTGGCAATCTCATTTTACAAAGAGGAAGACAACTAGAGACATCCAATCAGTTAGCAAACCTCCAAATTCAGATATTACCCAATCAATTAATTTAGATGATAAAAATTATTAAAGTACTGTCACAAGGCCATTCCTTAATGTCAGGTATCTAACCTTATTTTCAATTGCAGTTTATATTAATTCAATTTGACGCTCACATTGTTGCTTCAATTGGACATCTTAATCACTAACAGGAAATTGTGAAGAATTTGTCTGATCACGTTATCAACAATTCTTTAACTTCCTTTCAAGTTCTGATGTTGCATGTTTAAAAATTGTGATCAAAACATTTTGATGTTAACTTTCTGTAAATACTTCATTTCTTTTCATAATAATTGCTTATATGAGTTGATCAATCTAATTTTTCAATTGGCCGTGTTTGCCCAGTCAAAATAAGGAATCGTTAATTGCAGCGCAATATCCACTTGATAAAACCATCTGGTTTTTATTTCATAACAAAATCGTTTTTTTTTCGCATCGCCAATTCCGAACTGAATGTTTAAGCACCGCAAGTAAAACTAACTGACAGCTCATCACATGGCACAGTCAGCAAAAAACTGCAATCAACTTCTTCGCATACCGTTGTATTCTGGGAAAAGGTACAGCTAATCCTCATCGTCATGGGGGAAAATGGATCGTTCGAAAGAAATAAACCCTTCTTGCGAAACAAAATTATCAACTTGGACGAATTTCTGCAAGACCCTCCAAAAGCAGTTGTCTATCCAGATGAGCTCGTTTACGAAGAACAAGTAAAAAGCTATACCCAACAATTCAAACGTGGAGGAGTGACGCGAAATGCTCAGTTAAACGTCAGTTGACAGAACATATTCAAAAGGATAGATGAAATTGGAATTCTTTGCGAGGACAAAAATTGGGTCATCTACTTTAGAGTAACTGTTGCCATGCTGTTTTTCTCCATTGGTACTGAAAGGAAACGCATCTTCACTAGCAAATACACGCAGTTGAAAACCGAAAGACAAACAAAAACAGTTGTGGAGGTCATTGCAGGCGTTCTTTATACCAAACAGAATTGTAACGTATGATAGTGAGACTGTGATTTCTCTAAGCAACACAAGGGAGAAGCTGTTGAGATATTCTACGGTCGTCTCAAGGAACAATCGGAAGGCTGCAAATTGGGAGATGGAGAAGACTGAGTAATCCGATAAAACTTCATCACGAAATTAATCCACTTCAAAAAGCAATAACAACTGCTTCAGGATAGTGTATCTTCACGAAAAGGACTCAAAAAAGCAATACCAATGGAATTCGGGATAAAGAACCAACAACAAATCAATCAAAAATAGAATAATGGTCAGTATGTCATCTTAATGGCAAATTCAGGATACAGAAATTGCAACACAATCCCTCCAACTTAGACAGTACTCCAATCGCAAAGCGAATGGATTCAAAATCACCTAATATTTTAAAAGTTTCTGTATTTGTTGTCAGAGATGGAACAACTTACATAGACAATACTGCCCTGCCCAAAGAAAAAACTGCCTTAAATGCGGATTTACAAACCATTTTGGAAAAAAACTGCAATCTCAGCCAAAAAGACTTTAAACTCAACAACCCAAACATTCATCCAGGCAAACAAATGTCAACAAAACCAAAGATGAAAAAAAAACAATTGACGACAACGAGGAGGAAACTGTAAACTATATTAGCAGCTACCGTGAACTACTAAACAGGTCCAGAACTAAACATATGACAGTGCATCAGACAATTATGTTGCAGCCATCTCTAGTAATATGGCAACAAAAATAGAACAACTAAACATCACCATCGATTTCAGAACTGTGAAAATTCAGCAATGATTGATCCAGGAAGCGTTTATAACATCATCCTGCGTACTTTTGCTAACTAAATTATTGCAAACACGCTATCTGCAGATTGATTTCACTCACCAGACAAAACTGCTGTGAAATGCAACAGCTGGGCAACAGCAGCTGCAGTTCGCACAATTGTAAAAGATGAACGCAAAATAATTGTGGTTCGAGATCTTTTCAAAGATTTGGGACTGGCTGTGTACAACAATAAGTGTAAATGGTAAATCTAATAATAATATCACTTATTCTTCACAATATTCAATTAAACGGGCTGTCGTTCGCAATTTCCAAGTTCATTTTGTTAGGAGGCTGGATTATCTAAGTCTTTTATGGCTAAATCAATGTCACACAATAATTATGAAGTAAAACACCAAAAAGATGGACGCGTTTCCGTAAAATTGCAGACAAAGTTCTCCAAAGAGTCTGAGCGATTTCAAAAGGTCAAACTGAAAAATAATTGAGCATTTTTGATGCAAATTTGTTTCATCTGCTATCATCAATGTGAAAAAAGATCACTCATTTAATCTGGCTTTAGATTCTTAAGTCCTAAACGATGCAATTAACAAAAACTAAATCAAATGCCAAACATCTAAACGTTTATTGACACCAATTCACAACATCTAAATGAAACACAAAACAGCCGAAAAGCTTTTTTTTCAAATATTAGTCTAAACTAGGCTTACAGCCAACTTCAATTAGACGAAAAACATCAAAACATTGTAACTTTGACAGCATTTGTGGAGAATCAAGAGGAACGTACAATTTTAAAACGCGGTTTTACAATTTAACAGACATGCCAACAGAATTGCAAAAAGCAATGGTTTAGACTGTCTTGGGATACAAAACAGTTTTTGTTCGTTGGAAGACTTGAAAATTGTAAGTACTGGATTTGAAGCTGAACAACTGAAATGAACCAAAAATTGATTACAACGGCTAAATGATGATATTTAGACAATCCATGTCCTAAAATGTCATTTCGCTGCATCTGAAATAAAATGATTTTTTCACAAATTTTCCCAGTGAGATTTTAATGCGCTTGAATCCAAAACAGCGGCAGTTTCCATAAAACTACCAATAAATGCGCTTAAAATACCAAATATTTTCCTAGGCTCAGTACACAGCATCAATAAATCAAACCCTATTGAGCGCAGATATGAAATCTAGTTCGTCCATTACTAAAGAGGACTGAAAGAATTGCTTGGACAGAAGAACATGGAAAGCCCTTCAACGAAAATAAAAATAAGATTAAAAATAAAATTCTTAGAAGAACTGAATATAGCCAATCCAGACTTAATTTCGAAACCAGAGTAAAATGTCATGCATCTAGATCAAGATTGGGAGCTCCGCTTGAAGAAAACATTAAAGACGGCTGAAAACCAACTGTTTACGCATCCAGGTTGTCAACAGACAAACGTTATAGCGTCCACATACCCAAACTATTAAGTACAGTTTGGTCAATTCAAATACAACCTGTGAGTGAAAATTTTTACAGTTTTTACATATCATCGAGCGCTAAGTTTCAGTTAAGAAGAACACATGTCAAATTAATTGTTCGGCAGTTGATTAGCTCGATTATTTGATCGATTACTACCTTCAACTTCACAATTGAACTTCTAGCGGTGTCAAAGATCAATTTCTTCAATTACATTTCAGGAAAACCATATGCAGAAAGATTCTACTTATGAAAAAAAATTTTGTAGTTGCCACAAGTTTAAAAATGATGAAAACCTTTAGAGACATCCTAAAACGTAATACATCGACAATTAAAAAACAAAAACAACCTAAATTTAACACGAACCAATTAATGGAAGTAATAGATCAGATAATGCATCACAATCTCGACACAGAAAAAGTATTAATTTATTAAATTTCAACAGATCATTGGCAACACCAAATCACATTAGTAGTTAATCATCACCATTTGCACGGCAAACTTACTCATAAACAGAATCAAACATAAACTGAAATAGGGCCATCGCATTGTAAATTTGCACTCCAATTCAAAACAAGAGATTTGCATCACTTAATCCAATTAACGATAGCAGTAGTTTTTCAGTTATAGATAGTACATTCGCGCTGCAGAAGCCAGAATTCAAAGAATCGAACAATGTTGCCCAGTAAACACTAGGTTAACATCCAAATCTTGCTATCAAACTATAATTCCTCAATAAAGCGCAAAAACAATAAATTACAATTACAAACTCCTTGCACACTTTACCAACTCGCCTCTTGATTTGAGTTGCAATCAGTATTGAACATATTTGAATCCCACAGAAAATAAATAAACAAAAGTTTTCAAGATGCCACGAAAACAAACCTAAACATCAACTACAGCAAAGTCGAGGTTAACTTTTCAAAGTTGTATAGAATCCAACATATCAACAAATAAACAGAACACCAACACAACGACAGGATCAAAAGTCTGTGTTAAAACCGTAAGCGATTACTGAGATCAAAAAATGGCCAAATTAATCGGAGAAAATTCATTCAGTATTTGTTGGCAGTGTAGACAAGTTTATGTATACATAAAATTGATTTGCAGAGATCTAACCTAAAAAATGGATGCTTATGCATCAACGGATAGTTATCTATCCCAAAAAAGCTCTGGAGGACATCCATTCAGACCATCCAGGCAGTTAGTAGAAACAACGATTTTAGACAATTTTAATCGTGAAAATTCAATAATTAAAATTTTGTAGCTAATATCTTAGTGTTATTCAAAGGGGTGTTCATTGTTAGTCTCCTTATTTTTTTCTATTCAATTTTACTGTGCAAATTAAAATTTCTCCAAGAGACGAAAATGCCATACGGCAATTCCTTGATGTAATCTATTTAACCTTAATTTTAATTGCAGATCAATTTAGTTAATTTTAATTCTAACTTTATTGCTTTAATTGGAAGTCCTTATCTCTATCAGGAAACTGTGAAGGGTTTGTCCGATCCCTATAAAAACAAATCTTAAAAAACTTTTTTAGTTCTGATGTTGCATAATCAAGTTGTGATCAAATTAAATTACTGTTAATTTTCTGTAGATTTTTAAATTCTTCTCACTTTATTTGCTTATATTCAGTCGATCAATTTATTTTGTCAATTCCGCCGTGTTTATCTATTCAAAATTCAGAATCGTCAAATGCGCCGCAATATCCACTTGTTAAAACAATGTGATTTTCTTTTTAAAAAAAATCGGTTCATCGCATTGCGAACTCCAACCTGAAAAATATTTAAGAAAGCGATTGCACAGCAAGATCTAATAAATCTAACCAACAGCTCATCAAAAGTAATTTGAGCAAAATTGGTGTCATAACTAATTGTGATATTAAATAGGTGGACTTGCATTTTTATATTTTTTTCGATCGGATTGTAACCAAAAGTAATTGTGACACTAGTTAATCTCAAGAAATAATAACGCCGATTTCTTTGAGAACAACTATACATGAGAAAATGTACACATACTGCGATATCATTGATGACCTTGAAGATGCTTTGAGAGAGTGTGTAGACATTGGGGGCGTCAATTTTTCTTTCTTCGTTTTTATGGTTTCCTTTTTGTATCCGAAGACCTTGTTTTCCTAGCCGTTCAATTCACTAATTTCATACGTGCTTTTAGGTTTGCATCTTACGGGTCTATGATTCAACGTGTTCAAACAAACACCATTTAAAATGTTTGCGAGAGAATAATTTAGCTCCAAATTGAAATCAATAATGATATCTTTGTCCATTACAACTACGGCGGGATAAAAAAAAGCATGCATCATAACAGAATTTAAATACAATTGAGAGAATCTGCACTGAATTTTTGAATCTTTTTTGTTTGTGTCCCCAGTTTGTAGGTGCACAATATCCGCAACCCTAAAACACACGTGTCTGAAAATGGATGTCTATGTAAAGACATGATCAACCTTAGTTGTGAAAGTGTGGGTTTTTAAACATAAGAAATCATAGGTTTTCTTTCCATTTGGCTTCAACTAAATTTTTTCTCAAGTATAAAAACTTCTCTAATGTCAATTTTATGCTGCAGAGTTTTTGTGCTGTTCCATGACTGATGACTACTACCGAATCCATTGCGTAATATGAAATCTAAAACCAGGGATGACAAATCTGACGGACTAGTTTTAGCCTATAAAAATTCTAGAAGCAATTTTCTTTTTGTAATCAGTGTCCGATTTTTTTTTTCAAAATGGACAAACACATATGCATAGCAGATTTTTCTCTCCATTCAAATTTTCTCTTTTTGCTTGGGAAATTTAAAGAAGAAAAGAAATGAATTTTTGTAACCTTTGGAGTCCAATTCTGGTTTGTATTTAAGTTTTTAATTTATCGTCAACTTGAAAAAACGGAAAAATTAGAAGGAAAAATTGAGGAGGAAAAACCTTAAAAACGAGGGAAAGGCTGTCGCATCGGAAAAGAGAAAATTAAAAACTGTAATATTTCACAATTCTGTATTTTGTATCAGATTTGTCTATTTATTTGGGTTTTAAGTAAATTCGATTTCCTTAGCAAAGTGAAACTATCCTCAAAGTGGCAAAAGTGCAAATCGTCTGAGCTAACTCACAAAACAAACCAAAACTTCAACTGCCTTTGTATCTAAGAATTGCTTTGAAAATGATAACAGTCATTGCCTGTGCTTCAAGATAACCATCCAAGTGTCCCCCTCAAAATTATAGCGTTTATAGGATTTTTAAAAATTAGAAATAGAGAAGTTGAGAACATAAACAGTTTTTTGCTATTCAACTATTTTCTTTTTTTTTTCTAGAGTAAGTCTTCGGAATAATTTCTTGTTGCTCAAAAACAAATGAGATTCTGAGCGCAAATCAAAATTTTTCCTACAATACTCGTTTGAAAACCACTCGCATTATACAATCAAGAACCTCAAAAAGAAATTCAACTCTGACATCTCTGGGGTATCGCGGCAGAATTTTGACATTTTTTACTGAAACAATAAAGACTAACTGAGCTTGAAAAAGAAACGATGTTCTGTATAAAAGTTAAAAAACTTGTCAATCCATTTCAATTAAGCTCGATCATACAAAGTGAAATGCTAAATCCACTTCATTCTCTGTGGTATCGGAGCGCTTAATTAAGATACGTTATTATTTGCAAGCGTGCACTCCTGATGAAACTTTGGATTTATATAATTTTAAAAGTGGATTCTGCTATTTCCACAAATTCTTCGTGCTATATAAATATACAGAAGAAACACTCCACTTCAAATTCAATTGCAAAAGCAGTTAATAAGAACGTAATCGGCTTTATTGAGTGCAAACTTTTTACTTTTTTCTTGAAATTTTAATTCAGTATTGGGTTTTTTTGTTTTTTTTTGTTCTTGCTTACTTTGAGATACGGAACTTCATATTTATCAGCAATCAAGGTTCCTCAAGTAAGTTCATTGTTTCAAGCAGGTTGCTCAAGGTTCTTCAAGCAATTTCATTGTCAAGCAACATAAACTTCAAAAGAATTAATTTTCTTAGTTTATTCAGAACTCCTGATTTTCTCTATGATTTCCTGAAATAACTATCCATATTCCTTATATGAATATTGTCCTTGGTTAGATTACTGATCTTTTGTTAAATACGCCATGAAAAAGACAAAACAAAAAAAATGGATATTAACAAAAGCTGGAAATATGAGAAAATAAGCTAAAATGAGTTCTTCTGATCCACCGATATTTTTGATGTTTTATTCTGTGATGTGATATATAGCTCTATTTATTTTTTCTGCTTTTAAGTAAAATCGATATTTCGTCTACATTTTTCAGTAGATTTTAATAGTTTTCATTTATGTTCTCATACCACAAAGATTGTCCAAATTAGAATTGACAAAATTTTGCCTACAGGCAATGCTTGTGTTGTATGTTGTATCGAATTGGGAGTGTTTTGACATATATATTTGCATATACTTATGGATAAAGAATTATCAAAAACGTCAGGTTTTTTTCGAAGCTAAAACAAGGATTGAATACAATTAAAACAAGCAAAACTATAAGATCCCGGGCCGAGGTGTCAACGCTAAAAAACGCAAAATTATGTAAGATTGGCGTTGAATGCGTTGAATTTATGTAAGCTCTACGCCTGAGCGTAGATCTTACATAAATTCAACGCATTCAACGCTAATCTTACATAATTTTGCGTTGAATTTTGGCGTAGATCTTACATATTTAGCGTTGAATTTTAACGTAGATCTTACAAATTTAGCGTTGAATTTAGCGTTGATCTTACATAAATTCAACGCATTCAACGCTAATCTTACATAATTTTGCGTTGAATTTTGGCGTAGACTTACATATTTAAGGTTGAATTTTAGCGTTGATGTTACATAAATTCAACGCACTCAACGCTAATCTTATATAATTTTGCGTTGAATTTTAGCTTAGATCTTACATATTTAGCGTTGATTTTAGCGTCGATCTTACATAAATTCAACGCACTCAACGCTAATCTTACATAAATTTGCGTTGAATTTTGGCGTAGATCTTACATATTTAGCGTTGAATTTTAGCGTAGATCTTACATATTTAGCCTTGATTTTAGCGTTGATCGTACATAAATTCAACGCATTCAACGCTAATCTTACATAATTTTGCGTTGAATTTTGGCGTAGATCTTACATATTTAGCGTTGAATTTTAGCGTAGATCTTACATATTTAGCGTTGAGTTTAGCGTTGATCTTACATAAATTCAACGCACTCAACGCTAATCTTATATAATTTTGCGCTGAATTTTGGCGTAGATCTTACATATTTAGCGTTGCATTTTAGCGTAGATCTTACATATTTAGCGTTGAGTTTAGCGTTGATCTTACATATTTAGCGTTGAGTTTAGCGTTGATCTTACATAAATTCAACGCATTCAACGCTAATCTTACATAATTTTGCGTTGAATTTTGGCGTAGACTTACATATTTAAGGTTGAATTTTAGCGTTGATGTTACATAAATTCAACGCACTCAACGCTAATCTTATATAATTTTGCGTTGAATTTTGGCGTAGATCTTACATATTTAGCGTTGCATTTTAGCGTAGATCTTACATATTTAGCGTTGAGTTTAGCTTAGATCTTACATAATTAGCGTTGATTTTAGCGTCGATATTACATAATTTCAACGCACTCAACGCTAATCTTACATAAATTTGCGTTGAATTTTGGCGTAGATCTTACATATTTAGCGTTGAATTTTAGCTTAGATCTTACATATTTAGCGTTGATTTTAGCGTCGATCTTACATAAATTCAACGCACTCAACGCTAATCTTACATAAATTTGCGTTGAATTTTGGCGTAGATCTTACATATTTAGCGTTGAATTTTCGCGTAGATCTTACATATTTAGCGTTAATTTTAGCGTTGATCGTACAAAAATTCAACGCATTCAACGCTAATCTTACATAATTTTGCGTTGAATTTTGGCGTAGATCTTACATATTTAGCGTTGAATTTTAGCGTAGATCTTACATATTTAGCGTTGAGTTTAGCGTTGATCTTACATAAATTCAACGCACTCAACGCTAATCTTATATAATTTTGCGTTGAATTTTTTCGTAGATCTTACATATTTAGCGTTGCATTTTAGCGTAGATCTTACATATTTAGCGTTGAGTTTAGCGTTGATCTTACATATTTAGCGTTGAGTTTAGCGTTGATCTTACATAAATTCAACGCATTCAACGCTAATCTTACATAATTTTGCGTTGAATTTTGGCGTAGACTTACATATTTAAGGTTGAATTTTAGCGTTGATGTTACATAAATTCAACGCACTCAACGCTAATCTTGTATAATTTTGCGTTGAATTTTAGCTTAGATCTTACATATTTAGCGTTGATTTTAGCGTCGATCTTACATAAATTCAACGCACTCAACGCTAGTCTTACATAAATTTGCGTTGAATTTTGGCGTAGATCTTACATATTTAGCGTTGAATTTTAGCGTAGATCTTACATATTTAGCGTTGATTTTAGCGTTGATCGTACATAAATTCAACGCATTCAACGCTAATCTTACATAATTTTGCGTTGAATTTTGGCGTAGATCTTAAATATTTAGCGTTGAATTTTAGCGTAGATCTTACATATTTAGCGTTGAGTTTAGCGTTGATCTTACATAAATTCAACGCACTCAACGCTAATCTTATATAATTTTGCGTTGAATTTTGGCGTAGATCTTACATATTTAGCGTTGAATTTTAGCGTAGATCTTACATATTTAGCGTTGAGTTTAGCGTTGATCTTACATAAATTCAACGCACTCAACGCTAATCTTATATAATTTTGCGTTGAATTTTGGCGTAGATCTTACATATTTAGCGTTGCATTTTAGCGTAGATCTTACATATTTAGCGTTGAGTTTAGCGTTGATCTTACATATTTAGCGTTGAGTTTAGCGTTGATCTTACATAAATTCAACGCACTCAACGCTAATCTTACATAATTTTGCGTTGAATTTTGGCGTAGATCTTACATATTTAGCGTTGAATTTTAGCGTAGATCTTACATATTTAGCGTTGAGTTTAGCGTTGATCTTACATAAATTCAACGCACTCAACGCTAATCTTAGATAATTTTGCGTTGAATCTTAGCGTAGATCTTACATATTTAGCGTTGATTTTAGCGTTGATCGTACATAAATTCAACGCATTCAACGCTAATCTTACATAATTTTGCGTTGAATTTTGGCGTAGATCTTACATATTTAGCGTTGAATTTTAGCGTAGATCTTACATATTTAGCGTTGATTTTAGCGTTGATCGTACATAAATTCAACGCATTCAACGCTAATCTTACATAAATTTGCGTTGAATTTTGGCGTAGATCTTACATATTTAGCGTTGAATTTTAGCTTAGATCTTACATATTTAGCGTTGATTTTAGCGTCGATCTTACATAAATTCAACGCACTCAACGCTAATCTTACATAAATTTGCGTTGAATTTTGGCGTAGATCTTACATATTTAGCGTTGAATTTTAGCGTAGCTCTTACATATTTAGCGTTGAATTTCGCGTTGATCTTACATAATTTCAACGCATTGAACGCTAATCTTTCCATTCCATTTCAGACCACTTTACGATTTCAAAAGTTTTTTCATTTTTTTTTTCAAAAAATTAATTTTTTTACTGTTTCGATCCCCTATACTGCACAGGTGAGAAAAGTGAAGTCAGCAAAAAATCACTTTTTAGTGCTCTTTCTTTGTGCAAAATCCATTTCAGACCATTTTACGTTTTCAGAATTCTTTCAAGTTTTTTCAAAAATCAATTTTTTTTCACTGTTTTGAACCCAATACTGCAAAGGTGAGAAACATGAGGTCAGAAAAAAAATCATTTTTAGTGCTCTTTTACAGTGCAAAATCCAATTCAGACCATGTTACGATTTCAGATTTTCAAGATTTTTTTCGAAAAATGAATTATTTTTACTGTTTCAACCCCTATACTGCACAAGTGCGAAAAATGAAGTCAGCAAAAAATAACTTTTGAATGCTCTCTTACGGTGCAAAAACCATTTCCGACCATTTTAGGATTTTAAATTTTTTTAAAACTTAAAAAAAAATTTAAATTTTTCCCAGTACGCCTCACATGGTAAATGCGTTGAATATGCGAAGTTAAAAACTACGCAAAATCAACGCAAAATATGTAAGATCTACGCTAAATTAAACGCAAAATATGTAAGATCTGCGCTTTATACGAATTGCGGCTCTTAAGGAAACCAAGGTACTGTGGCACAATGGTAGAAGAGGCGACAAACAAACAGGAGGTCAGCAGTTCGAGTCCCATACGCAACTGGAGGTTAACAGTTTAAGTGGAGGGTTTGATTTTTTGTAAGATCAACGCTAAATTCAACGCTAAAATATGTAAGATCTACGCTAAATTCAACGCTAATTATGTAAGATCTACGTTAGATTCAACGCTAAATATGTAAAATCTACGCTAAATTAAACGCTAAATGTGTAAGATCAGAGGCGACTAGCGTTGACAAGTCGGAAAATTCACCGCAAATTTCTTACATAATTTTGCGTTGAATGCGTTGAATTTTCGTCTTCAATTTCAACGCATTCAACGCAAAATTATGTAAGAAAATTGCGGTGAATTTTCCGACTTGTCAACGCTAGTTGCCGCTGATCTTACATAATTTTGGCTAAATTCCTCGGCCCGGGATCGATCATCCTAATTTGATCGCGCATGTAGAAACGACTAATATGTAAGAAAGAAATGAGTATAGGAAAAGAAGCA
>NC_134469.1:17393648-17431148 GCF_964194025.1 Convolutriloba macropyga | reverse complement strand
TAAGGTAAGAATTGAGGTGATCAGCTGTGAAACAATTTTTCACCGCAAAACGCCCGCGTCCTCTAGCGATGATTCTTTTTAAGATTTGCGGGTTTTATCGGCTAAATTGTTCGTTCATTGCATTCTCCGGAGCTCTTACAAAAGGGTAACTTCAGTTGATGGGTTCGAACCTATTATTCCACTGCGCCATCTGTCATATTACTTCTTCCATATTTCCTGATAATTTGAATCAGATTCAATAAATTTTATGGAAAACATAAGCGTTGAAACTTTGTAAGATTCGAAGTTTTTAGCGGTCAGCGGATTGAGCGATGAAAAAAATTCACCGCTACCAACAAAAAGCAGTGAAATTGACAACTTTACAGTTGAAAACTTTTTCTTACCGCTTTCACCAATGAGAAGAATTTCAGTAACAGGCCTCCAATTTTAGAGGTAAAACTAAACTCACAATCGTTTACAGTTTGAAATTATACTTTTTTAAAGCAAAATTGGCAAAAAAAATGCAAAAAACCGAAAAAGTAAACAGAAACAACGAAAATCAGTCAAACGTTTGAAAAATTCAGACATCAATAACAATAATGAAAAAACGAAATTCAAAAGTGAATTTTTTGAATTTCGTTTTTTTCTGCGCTGAATGGACTTTCTAATGATACCACTCACAACCCTCTAAGATGAATATATCGATCTGCCGAAAACGACTGCACAAATAACCGATGATTTGATAATATTCTTACTCCGACACTAATGTGGGTCGGAACGATTATTATGTAAATGACAAAAGCCTTCTTTCTGTCTGCTGGTTACTTCAAAAACTGTTTATTAAAAATGACATGTTGAGAGCAGTAAACAGAAATCTTAAATAGAAAGTATTTTTAAGGAAAATGACTTTCGCCATCAGTAGTGCAGCTATGTGCGCCTTTCAGTGAAATTTGCTGTGAAAGCGGTGATAATTTATTAACGCTTTCAACGCTTTCAAGTTTTTCATAGTTTCATAAAGGTAAATTAAGTGGTGAATTTTTGTAGGATTTGCGATCTTTAGCGGTAAATTCTTTTTATTGATCGCATTCCCTGCATTCAACGCTAAAAATTGCGATTTTTACATGTTTTACCGCATACACTGTATTTCTTCTTTAACGATTTTTATCATTTTCACCTCGACGCGGGCGGGAACAAAATGTGATCCAGCTGTCATTAAGGTTTCCTGCTCACCCTTTCAATTTTGTCAAAAGAAGAAAAGAAAATATTGTTTCATGAATATAAAAATGACCAGTGAACTTTGACCGTTCCTCATTCTGCAGATTGTAGTTTCAGAAAAACATAAGTAAAAAATCAATCAGCTTGTTTTGAATTTAACCTTGCATTTCCTGATCTATTACAAAATCATAATTAGCAATTTCTGTCATTCAGCTCATTTCATTGCAGTTTTCATTCATCACTTCACTTTTTCTTTTTTGCTTCTCACTCAACCACTCAGTGGACTTAAGGGCCTGTCTCAGTGTAAAGTGTACTAAAACTTAGTAATTCGAAGGAAAAGCTTACCAAATCAAATAACAAAAAAGAACTCACCGTTTTAATCAAGTACGTCACTTTTTTATTAGAATTAGTGAAAAAACAAAGCGGAAATATTGAAATGACAGACAAGTTTGTTTACTTTTTTTCTAATTTGTCTTCTTAAACATTGCCATAACAAAAATTTCCCTTTAAATCCGAAAGAAATCAATAAAAATGAAGACTCAAAAATGGAGTGTTTTTAAATAACTAGATGCAATTAAATAATTTGTATGCTCGTGACGGTATTATTCATTTCAGCAAATGCCAAATACAATTCGTTTGATGTCAAATGCTTTTTTTCCTTGAGTTTTTTGGGCAAAACTTTTCGCTCAAACACTGTCAATAATCGATTGCGAACAATATTCTTTCATTAATGGGAAGAAAAAAGTAGAACCCACGTGAATATATATCTGCGTTCACGTACCGTGCCATAATAAAGCTAACCTTTGAAATTTAGTTCGGCTAAATGAGACGCTAAATGATTTTCTGCTAATTTAGTTGGTACCCGAAAGCCTGTTTCTAATTAAATCTAACTCGAGGTAAGTTTTAGTTCATTAGATGCGCTCATAGGTACTGCAGTGCACAACCTGTGCATAATATTCAAATCAATTCTATCATTTGCAAACTTTCTCTAAATTTCTAACGTCACATTCTCGTCAACTTTGTTATAGTTATCTTTAGTTGCTTTTGTTAAACTAAGTTTAGTTAAATTTGTTGGTAAATTTAGATGCTTTATTAAAATTTTTACAAAACACTTTATTTACTATTGTTTATTACAATTCTGCTTTTCGGATTAATAAAACGGCCTTGTTTGACTACTTCTTGTCAACAACAAAATAATATTGTTTGCTGTTGTTTCGAAATCGGATTCTTTTTGATGTTTTATTGTCATCTGATACTTTGACATTGATTGATTGACTCGCTTTCCCGAACAGGGAGGTTCGAGGTCATTAAGAGTTTGACCATAGAGTTCGTCCATATTGTAAAAAGTTCTATAATTGGTTATTATAACATAAAACTGTTTATAACAACATGAAGTAGTTCCAATTTAGTTTACTTTTCATAAATTGACCCCAAAATTCTGACTTGGTGTGTCTTATGTTTGTCTGAAATTTCCTGGTACTATCTTTGTCTCATCATATTTGGGTTAAAATATTGTTTGCCCATTTTATTTTTTGTTGGGTTATTTTTTGCGCAGTTTTATCTTCCTATTATATTATCTGAATTTTACCTACGTTGGCTTTGAATGTGTTAATGGTGTGTTCTCTCTTACTGTGTTTGTGCTATGTATGCTGATGTGTTCAAATGCGTAGTTGTCGGAGATGGGTAAGGACGTCAATTTTTTCTCACTTGGAGTTAAAAATGCAAACAAAAAGAGAGGTTTACCTTCTCAATACGAAAGACTTAACTTTTCGATCGAAAATATCGAATTGATCATAAATTGATGACATCTAGAATTTAATTCTCTTTTAACTGTACGGAACTCCAATTGTCAAGAAGTACTGGACTTAAAATTCGCTGCTTTCCCAGGTTGACCAAACTTGGGAAACTTACTAAGGCCTTACTACAGCACCGTATAAGTCTTTGAAAAAAAGCGCACAAAGTCTTGTCAAGTATACTACGGCCGTACCAAGATTTGTAAGGTGCTGCGGCCGTATCAAGTGCAATTGGCGGCCGTATTAAGTCCAAACAAAAATTAATAAGGTGCCCTTAAATATGAAATGACTGAACGCTGTCGGAAAACTCTCTATTTAAGTTAGAAACTCACTTTCCAGAACAGCAGAACAGTTTTGTGGTTTTTCCTTTCCTTTTTCATTCAGGGCTTGGGACCAGCAGTGGCGGAGTTACTGAAAAAAAAACTAATTGAATACTGATATAGCAAAGTATCGTTTTTCTAGCAAGTAATTGTTCTATTCAACGCCTGTCTCTTCGATTACTTCCAATTTTAATGGTTTCCTTGGATTCGAAAATGCACCCTTCTGTTCTTTTATAACATTGAAAGGGATATACTTGTTTTGTTATGTCAGTTTAGGATCCTTACAGATTTTATATCTAAAACTCAATACTCTAGGAGAATTCGAAAACTAGTTACGGCCTTATACGGCACCCTACTAAAAATTGTTATTTCCATTTGTTTCGAGGTGAAGTTTTATGACTTTGGGCGTACCAAAAGGCGAGGAAAAAGTACCTTAGAAATCTTACAAAAACTTGATACGGCCTTAAAGGGCGCCGTACTAAGCTTTGTAATTTTTCAGAGGTGCAAGAAGTTGTACACAGAGCTTAAAAGTAATAAAAATTAGCTTGAATGATATAAAGGTTATATTTTTAACCAATTTTACTAATTCAGAATTCAGAAATTGTTCATCTCAAAACGTATTATGGCCTTTTAGGGCGCTGTAGAAAGTTTCGTATTTTTTTACCCCACCGTACAAGTCTTCAGAAGTTTTCTTCGCCAGTCGGAAATTCTTTTCTCTTTGTATTCCGGTTCGGCTAGTTGCCATACCATGGCGTATTTTCTTCTATTTAATTTAACGTAGTATGTGCATGCGTGGAAAGTTATTAGTCGTCTCTGATTGGTTAATAAATGGCTCGCTTAATTTCTTTTTAAGCATAGCCTCCCCTTTTGCAAAAGTGGGGGCAATTGTTGAAAAGATCCGGATAACTTTTTCGTTGCTTCTTTATTTTATCACAAGCGCAATCTCATCATTATCGGTACTTTGAAAAAAGCCAATGGGCAAACAGTTGCTAATCTCAGAACATCTTTTTTCCGAAATGTCAACAACTTTTGAATCCAGTCAAAAAACCCATTATACTTTCTTTGCGAGTAATTTTTAAGAATCTACTGACTCTTTCTAAAAGAAGTTTTTTCTAGCTGAGTTAAAATGGCCAAATCTCGGAACTTAAATTAATAAACTGTGTTTCTTTTGTATTCACATTCAGGAGAACGAACTACTTTTTCCATCCAAAGATCTTTTAATTAGCGCGAGTTTAATGTCAATTGCTCTAAGTTAAACGTGCTCTATTAGGATATTTTAACCTTCGGATTTATTAACCTTCTTTGCTAACATCGTTTATTGATTCAGTCTAAAACCATTTAAATGCATTGATAACTGTTCTTAGTATTTTTCGTTCATCAGCACATTTGGCTGCTTAGTATATTTTGAAATTAAGCACAATTTTCAATTTTCAGCGGCATAAATTTGAAACATGACGGCCGAAAAGTTAACTTTTAACAGAAATTGTTTGCAATATAACTTATTGTTTGAAATCTTTTTTGTGTCTCAGAAATTTTAAATGGATGAAGCCACAAAAATTGGTGCGGTAATTCTTTTTCAAGAAACTGCAAATTTTTGAAATCAATCAAGAGTGTATACAACATCTGACAATATTTTTGGTAGTTACAACAAATTTGCAATCAAAATGTAACAGTATAAAAAAAACTTTGGAGAAATCTTTCAGGTTGTTTGTTGTTAATTTTTTAAAAAAAGTTTTCTGAAGTCTAAGTCAATTGAAATGCTCATGTGAACCATCATACCTTGAGTAAATATTTTTTGGGTGTGAAAGTTTTCTGAGGAGAAATAGTTAGTGTGGAATATATCAAACTACACGTATACGTTATGTGAACAGGTATAGGACTCACTATTTTCGGACATTTATGATAGTTTCAATTATGGTTACTGAGTTCTCTGCAGGCACTTAAAGCCCGAGTTTAATAACCAAGTAGTAAATACTTAGATCCATGCAGATTATTTTCTCTATAATTGGCCCCTGTTATATCTTCTGTACTCGGATTCCGGTAAGATGGCTAGACTATGAGATCTTTCAAGATTCGTAAATCTTATAGTGCGAGAGAACATCTTAAAAGCTTTTTTGCCAAAAACTTAAACCTTCTTATATGTTTAACATGCAGCTTGCAATTCCTTACATGTTAAACATCCGGTTCACAGTTTCTCATAAAATTAACGTTCGACTTTTAAGTATTTTTTACGAGATATCGAGATAAACTTTCTGCTTAAACTGAAACATAATTATGGATTAAGTAATGTAATTTTTAAAAATGAAACAGAAATCCACCAGGTGGATGAGGGAAAATGATAAATAAATCTGCTAACTGTGGTATAAATTTCAACAATATAGGCTAATAATGGGCAGCTGCTGAAAGAGGTAAGCAAAGCTAGAACCAAATTAAACGGGAAAATAAGTAGGCCTTCTTATTTGTTGTTTACAAAATTGATCTGATACTGACAAGAAGCAGTGAATATAGTTAACTTAGCTGAAGAACATAAACAAATTCGGAACTTCGATTATCAAAAGTTTGAATAAAGTTAATGCTATAGTCACGCAACTCTTTTCTGTCTACATTTCTCATTAAAAACAGACCTCGCTCTAGAAAGAACCAATGGAGAAAAAACTCGACCGGAACGAAAAAAAATCTTTCACTCCGAAAAATCCGACTTGCAAGTACTGAAAACTTTAACATTTAGCTTGCTAACTCCTACAAGTTAATCATCTTCCGTATGAAACTTGTAAAATCTGATGGCATAACCACCCCGTCTCCGCACGGGTACAGCGTTCATTGTTACCTGAAAACTTCACATAGTGCTTTTTTTAAAGCTTTAATGTAAATGAACATTATAACCAAGTTAAACATACTTGTAACAAAGATAAGAAATGAACACAACAAGATTTTAATTTTAAATTACAACCTGGTAGAGTCACATTTAAGTTCATTTGTTTCTTTCATTTCCGTTCTGACACATAAATTAGCCATATGCATCAGGAGGCAATTGAGTTGACAAGATCCAACCCATATTAGGCCTAAGATTCTTAACCAATTAAATACACAGATCCATGTAATAGTTTTTCTAAAAAAATACAGTTGTAGCTTCTACAGAGCTGACATTGTATTCTAAAATTTCATGGAATGTAGTTTTGTCTGATTTTTACATTTACATTAGCACTAAACAATCCGAAGCAATTCTGGTCAGCAATTTAGTGTAAATCCACAAAACTATTTTGTTGTTTAGAATGGTGGGAAAAACTTCCATGCTCTACTCCTACACAGAGAACAAAGTGCCCAAAGACTACATCCCAACAGTGTAAGCCTCTATTATAATCAACAATTAATTGGGTTTGAACTGTTTTCCATTAATTTGATAGACTGAAATGTTTGTAATGTTCTAGGTTTGACAACCATCTTGCCAAACTTTTCTATCAGGGCTTACCCTATGGTCTACAGTTATGGGACACTGCAGGTACGAGAATAATCAACTCTAGTGGGGAAAAAGGGAAGAATAGTTCTGAACACTGAGCGAGCTGTCGGAACATATTAAAGGCCAAAAGAAGTTCATATTAAGCTTATTTGTCTAAAAAGACACTGCTGGAAGCAACATGATTTAATTTCTACGCAGCATGTAGCAAAATATTAGAGAAGGAGGCTAGCAGCGATGGAGTAGCTCTCAATGACAGCTTGAAGCTAGTTGTCGGAATTCATGGTAGAGCCGAATAGATAGGGTCTAGGAAATAAACCCCCACGGAAAATATCCCCCACGGAAATAAACTCCTCGGAAGTAAACCCCCATTTGAAAATTGAATTTCGGTGTCGTGACAATTTGTTCGGTTGTGATAGTTTCATATCAAGTCCCACGGGCCGCTGAGGCATGACCGTGGCCCGCGAGGCAAGGCCAAAGGCGCTAAATGCGCAGCTCCTTAATTGTACAGAGGGGGTTTATTTCTGTGGGGGTTTATTTTTTTATCTAAAATGAAGTGGGGGTCTTTGAACGAATTTCAAAGAACTTTAATTTCAATTTAAAATGTTGTCGTTTTTAACCAATTAGAACTCCTTCCAGATATTACTGCTTTCACCAATTATTCCTGCTGCTTCAGACAGAATAAGATTTGTTCGACAAATTCATAATATATAGAAAAAATTGCGTTCAAGGTGAAAAGTTACATGGCTTAGAGCTGCAAATTTTATATACAAAACTTTAAAACTAAATTCGGTAGAATTCTTATAAAAATTCATCCGCTTTCACTGCATTCACAGCTGAAACTTTTACAAGCTTTGTGGTTACTAAAGTTTTTTTTCAATTCTATTCACTGCAAGGCTTGAATTATTTTCCAGTATAACCTCGACCCCATTACTGGTCAAAACAGACCCCTGAATATAGGTCAAATTCTCCCTTAGTTTAGACCAGTGCATTTCACTCACGGCAACTTGAGCTACACTTACACTAATCCGTCAGTGTTGTCCACAAACGGCTTTCGGAGCCATTTCGTGGGCAAGACTGACAATGCAAAATGGCCTACATTGATAGAATGTTGTCAGTAGATTTTACTTTCTTTTTTCCAATTTTTTTCTATTTCATTGATATGTTTAATCGATGAATAATTGCACAAATATCCCCTCTCCCATAATTGAGACTAAATTTTATAATCAAGGGCAATCAATTCTGATTTACGCAAATTAAGCCATCTAATTATATTTGCCTCTGAAAAACACTTACACTAATCCGTCAGTTTATTCATCAAAACGCATTTGTGGACAAGACTGGTTTAATCTCCTCAAAATATTTCAATTCAAGCTAATTTGGCGAACATAAGTGTTTTCCACAAAACTAATGTATTAAGATTGAAGTGTGTAAAATCTTTTTGGAGAAAACGGTCAATTATGCTCGATATGGGGGTCTGTACTGACCACTAATGCCTCATGGTGCAACTTTTTTTCGGTCAAATGAACAGTTTTTTCGAGTTTTTTTAGCATAGTGAGTTTCTGTTGATCCTATCAGGTATCATGCATTACTATGTGTTAGTTTATGCGAATTCTTTATACAGGAGTATCAACAAAATATCGAAATTCTTAAATAGAGCTTGGCAAGAATGTAAAACTAAGCTTTGTTAGACGCCTTTATTTGTCTATGAAAATACATACTTCAACATGTACTTCGTCTAGAATGTGGCGTCTGATCAGCAAAAGAATAGAAAGATTTAGTTCGTCTTACACTTGACCATAACTGATCTTTATCAGTCTTTCTCAGTAAAATCTGATATGTAGAGTTTATGATCGCGTTTAAAATCTGATATGTACAGTTTTGATCGCGTTTCAAACTAATCGCTTGCTCGGCCTCGTTTGTAAATATAAGTGCTATATCTAAATGAACGCTGTTTAGATTACTAACGGTAGAGTTCCTTCGATTACTCCTCCTGTCTAAATAGCTTAAACCTCAAATGCTTGTGCAAAATAGGAGTCAAAAAAGAGCATAATCAGGAACGAGTTAACAATCATAACAAAATTTAAATGATCAAGGAGCGATTAGAAAATTTTTTTTCCGATGAATAGTCCACAAAATAACAGCTTGCGTACATAATTTCTGCTCAAAAAACATTGAAATCTTTAAATTCACTCTTATGGTAACTTCATTAACAAAATTTCTATACATTGAAGACAGCAAGCCCTGACTGAACATCAAAATGTAATCAGTGATGATTCAGCGAAATTGGATTTCTTGGATCAGAACTGGATCAGAGCTCTGATCATGTCACTTTTTAGACTCGGCACTTCTTGAATTAAGTCTTGACATGTCTTGAGCAAGTCTTGAGTAAAAATTCTTGGTAAGAATTGGTAAAAAAGCAACTCTTGAACAATATTTAGTAAAAATAACACCAAAAGTAATACCAGTTTACTTAAATAACATGAGGTAATTAAGTTTTTTTAATGTTTCAGGTCAAGAAGACTATGACCGGTTGCGACCTCTATCTTATCCACAAACAGTAAGTTTTTTCTTTTGACAACCAGTAAATAGCGATACCTCATCAAGTGTACAGATCTTTAAACTGCACCCCAGTGCGACGTTTCCTGGTAAATTTTTTTAACCAAATTTAAAGGAAAAAAATACTACACTAAAATAGCCGGATTCCTTCCAGGATAGTTATGTAGTTCAAATTTATGTTAATGTTTTAATTGTTATAATTACCAGGAATCGCGGGAATTACCGGCAAAAATAGCGGATAGTTGTCGAATTTTTGTCTGAAAAATATGTTTTGTACGTTTTGCTGCTTCCCTGGTAATTCTCAGCAGACAGTAGCAGGCGTACTGGGAATTACTGGGACTAGTAATATTCCCGTTTCTGTTGCCAGGAATGACCCAAAAACAAAAACGTTGCACTGGGAGGAATGTGCTTCTGAGTGCTCAGGATAAGCAAAATCTGTATATTCTTAGTTTGTAGTAGTTAATATAATAGTAATATAATTTGTTTCTAGTTTTCATCTAAAAACCTTTTATTTAAGTTTACATATCCATATAAGATTAACTGAAAAAGTTGCAAATCCATCAAATCAGGTTTTGTATAAACTATATACTGCCTGCATTAATCCTTCTTGAGCGTTGCTATATAGAATTGCATAAGCCCATTAACTTTTTTGTTTCAGGACATATTTCTTGTATGCTTCTCCATAGAGAAATTCGACTCATACGAGAACGTCAAGCGAAAGGTAGGACAAACTTTCCCAAATAATTTTATATATTTTCCAATAGAGAATTGGTGATTTAATTAGTGATTTAAGAGTTGGTTATTAAATTTTATAAAATCTTAGGTAGTGAACGGTTTTCAAATTCAAGTTCTTCACAAGTTGAGCTGCGGGACGGAGACCGGTACGTCCAGACCGTTCCCAGTCGGAAAGATCTTATGTCCAGACTTTCATACGTACATGTCCAGACTTTCATTCGTGCACCATACTTTTGTGCGTTCATCAGATTTTCGTGCGATCATGCTCAGACTTTTGTGCGTTCACCGGACTTTTATGTGTTCATGTAAAAACTTTCAAGCGTTCATGTGCGGATTATTTGATGCGTTCAAAATCAGACAAACTGCAGTAACACGTAGCTCTCATACAAGGTCCTAGCATAATTAGATCATTTAGTATGTACATCCTCAAAATTATTAACTGGTCATTAGCGTTTTGAAAATTTAGCGTAAACTTAAAAAAAGCGTTCCCAAAATTTTTCTGGATAAATATGATGTATTCTGGCCTGTAAGGCATGAATTTAATTTCTCTAACTTCGGCTACCTTCGTTAACACAATAAGAAAGTTTCAAATATAACGCAAAGTCTGAGTTGAATTCTTTTCGTATTCGACATTTTGATATTTATTTTTAAGCTCAAGTGAGTTTAAGCGTTCTGCCTTGAAGGCTGCCACTTGAGTGAGTGCTATGGTGTAGGAGTGTTATGAGTTACCTAATAGTTATTAGTTTTTGTTACAAAACTGAAAAAATGCATTCATGTTCAGACATATGTGCATTCATGTCCTTTTTCGTGCTTTTGTGTCCAGGACGCCCTCGTGTGTCCAGGATGCCCTCTTTGATCTGAACATACTCGATTTTCGGAGCTCAGCTTGGGTTATGAGTGAGTGCACTCAAGAGTGTAATAATATGACCTGTTCTCCAGCTCCCATTTTTGGGGTGAGCAGTGAAAACAACTTCAAAAAGATTGCAGTTCGTTTTGCAAACTTTTGCTCTGAATTGTTTACCATCAAATTTAGAAAACACAAATTTTCATGCGCTGTTTTACTGATAAAAACTAACTTGCAAATTGGTCTTGAATCTCAAAATAGTAAGACGAGGGAGGGAGTTTATGGAAAATTTTTCTAATTCCAATTTCACTAAATTTAGATATAAACTGTGAGCACAGAAGTCAACTTTTTAGTGAGGTAAATCATAATGGGATCAGGCAATTAACTCAAAAACTCAGACTAACGGCAGTAACAAATGACGAAGACAAAACAACTAAATAGTGTCCGTATTTAGTAAAATGTCGCTTGTGACTTCTTCGCGCTTGCTCACAACAAAAATGAAAAAATGAAGAAAAAAAAGAACAGGGGCCCTAAAATTTCATCCAATGAACTGAATGGAGAACTTGAATTGGCAAGCAGGCCAATAGACCTATGCGAGCCTAATAGAAAAAATATAATTTTACAAATTAGGAGAAAATATCAACGATTGCATTTGAATTATGGATACTTTTGATGTTAAGCTATGGAAATTAAATGTTTCAAATGAATAACGCTGGAACTCAACAACAAATATTTTTGCATTTCGTAATTTTTGTTTGAGCATTTAGGAGACAAGAAGAAGCGAAAACATGCAGATAATTAAACAAAATAGAAATGTTTAAACTGTCCTTAGAAACCATGATTCCAAGAAAAGATGCGATTCCATTTAAATTAAGCATAAGTTCAGCCAACATTGATAATTAGATCCATACTTTAATCTGCCTAGAAACAAATTTTGATATGTATATGTGATCACTCTCTCTTTTTATCACCTTCATCTTTCATTTTATACTTCATAGGATGCTATACTTGTGCTCTAATGAGATATTGATGACATTAATTTTTTCAAGTTTTTCCAAAACAATTTTTTCCTAAATGCTACGACGAGAGCGTCTCTGGTAAACATTTGTTCAGCAAAAAATTGTAAAAAGGTTTGAATGGTGTTGCTGCTCACATTTTTCTTAATTTTTGCTTCGAGTTTTCGTGAAAATTCAAATATATTGGAAGGAAAAAAAACAGTAAAAAACTTGAAGCTTTCAGAATTGTCACTCTAACGCAGCTGTTTTGATATTTTCGTGAGCTGAAATTTGGGTTCGAATTTTAATTGCAAACTCGCATTGATATGAGTTAGATTGTTTCAAGACAAGCAATTTCAGAAACTCGCTGCTTCTGATGTTACCTTAAAGTTTTCATTTCTTAGAAAAAACCAAGGTCTCACTTTGGTTTATCGCCACAACGATTTAGCAATCAAATCAGAAATTGTGGATACTGAACGAAAGCAATAGATAACTACAGTTCGTGGTAACGGTTTGAGTCCTAACA
Organism: Convolutriloba macropyga; assembly: GCF_964194025.1. Lineage (NCBI taxonomy): Eukaryota > Metazoa > Xenacoelomorpha > Acoela > Convolutidae > Convolutriloba > Convolutriloba macropyga. Next base: position 17,418,728 of record NC_134469.1, on the reverse strand, counting down.
ACAGGTCCTTATTTTAGTGGGCTCCTGAACTTCGTGAACACGATTCTCGAGTACCTTTGATATTAGTGGGCACCAAATGTGACCTCAGACATCACTACAGATTTGACCAGCTGCTTCTGTCCTCTGCAGACCACGGAAGTAGGGCAAGAGCAAGCAGGTCTCTAACACTGTCAGCAGCAACCAGCAGTAATAACAGCAGTTCAAAACGCAAACAGTCAAACCCAGTTCTTCATCACAAAATGGTACGTTTTTAGAGATATCTATTGATAGTGCAGACTCTGAATGAGGTCCTGATCAGACTGTCCAGACCGTACATTGAGCTGCCAGACTCCGAGGAGCGGTCGCGGTTTAGCCCCGTGCGCGACCCAAGTCGATCTGATCAGGGCTGGTTTGGGTCGCGCATAATATCCTGGGAGGATATATTTTTTGTCCATAATAATATTCTGTCCTATTTTTTTCCTATTTTTGTCATAATATCTTTTGGTTTAAGCGCTTGTGAATAGTTGTTACGAGAATTTGCTGATAGAGTTGGCTTTTTTCATAAATGATTTAGCCGCGCGCTATTGTATATCTATAGCTTCATATATATAGAAATTGCAATAACCTGTTCAGTACTTGATGTTTTATGCATTTTCTTTCCCGGAGGTTGGCGGTATAGCAAATCAGCGCTGAATCAGTCTACAGACATTCTGTTTTTTTTCTGTATGGCCATTACTCTGTTCATGTTACAATATACATTGCCTAGTCTTGACTTTATGAGTAAAATTTACTACATGAAAAGTATAATACTCAAGTCCGGGTTATTACTATTATATAATTATGAATCACAAATGGTACCATATTAGGCAAATCCATGCAGCAAACGTACCTTATTAGGCTATGAGGGTGCCTAAGACCTCCCCTGATAATGCACTTTCTTCTTTAATGAACGGAAAAATCTTCTCCATTTTTCTAATATTTCTTAAACATAATGAGCGTGAATTAAGTTTACTATTTTAATTTGTCTTCAAGTAACAGGGAGGTCATGCACTTCATTTTTTGACGAGGGAAGAGATTCTTACACTTTGTCCCAGATCATCATCAGATTCAAAGATTCTTCATTATTTTATTTAATCAAATCAATCGTGTTTTCTAGGTAAGCACAGCGGAATAGCTTTAGGCCACAGCAGCCTCGTCTAAGCAAGCTACCTGTTTCTTATTTTGTCATTTTGTCGCTCAATGGAATATATCTGCAGGCAATTATCAACCAGTAGCTTTCTGGCACATAACAGGCCTTTCTAAAGTCTAATATTGCATGTTGATGGTTATAGTTATTACTCTCGTCGTCTATTATTTGTCCGGACAATCGTTAGTTTGTTTGATGGGTTCTTCTAACACCAAATATCTTAGATCTTGTTTGCCAATTGGTGATCGGAACTTATATAAGCTGTGTTTTATAATTGATCGTTGCTGTTAAATGAAATTCAATAAATTCCTGTAACGTCCGTCCATTTGTGGAATGTTCAAAGTACGAATTGAAGTTTGCAAAAGTTTGAACGACATTGTATCATTTGATATTTGCTAACGGTTAGGAAAACTCGAAAGAAAGCATTAAATCATTATTGCCACTGCGGGATTTTTGCATGATCAAAATACTTACAAAAATATGCAACAAAATAGAAATCACCATGGTACCAAAAAGCTACGTACAACACAATTTGTGCACTTTAATCTTTACTTTTTCGCCAAACGCTTGATTCGAAGGAATTGTTCGAGTTGTTCTGAGAAATAGAACGAGATTTCTTGGCAACCTTTTGAGTTTGCACGAGCAATCAATTATCTCGTGAGGTACAATACATCAGATGAGGGGACACTGTTTGTTAGATGATCAAACAAGCTAAAGGGCCTAGTTCATTTTGAAAAAATTACGAAACAATTGCCTTTGCAAAACCTTATTTTTCAACAAGAGATGCTTCTGTGCATAAAGCAAAGATTGTCACCAAATTCTTCAAAGAGGAGAAGCTGGAGGTACTGGATTGGTCGGAAATATTCCCAATCTGAATCCAATTGAAAATTTATAGGCAATTGTGAAGCAAGAATTACGAAAACCGAGAGATCTTTAAGAAAACTTAGAAGAAAAAAATTGTCGAAAACTTGACGGAGATAAAATTCTCTGAAAATTCTCTGAAAACTTCACAAGCTGTCTACTATATATTAGAAAAAGTAAAATTGGAACTTCCCGTTACTAGAGAACTGATTTGAACTCAACATAATGTATTATTTGACATTTGTGCCGCTTTTTCAAAATTCTCTTGATATATTTAGCTTTTTGGCACCATAGTGTACATTTTTGACGAGAAATGTAAACTGGGCTTCAGATTTTTATGGACAAAAATTATTTATACCTTTTGAATCAACTCTTGCAATAGCAACGTCTGCATAAATTACGGACAAAATAAATAGTTAATACCCGATAAATGCTATAAAATCTGACACAGTGGAGTGGTTGTTTTTGAAAAGACCCAGTTTCAACTAGCAAATCGGTTTTTAACTTCTCGCCGATAAGTTCTTAACGGCGATTACAAACCTGTGCTTAAAATCAATTCGAGGAACTTACTTCACTTTTCTCTCTGATGAAAATGACAATCAAAATCGACATTTTGACTCCTTGTGTGCGAGTTAATGGCGATGTCTAATTGCACCTCAAATAAGACCACACAATTCTTTAACAGTGGAAAAACGTGCATTCGTTTTTTTCACACAGGCTGATTAACGCAAAAATTTGTGTCGTGATAAAAAAATATATATAGTTCACGTTCTCCGAGAGAAAAATACCATCGATTGCAATATGTTCGCACTTTTTGTTGCGGACTTATTGTAGATCAGCGTAGGAGTTAATGACATTCACATTACTCGACTGATTATGCCTTCTAAGACAAATGTTTGGTATATCGTGCTTCATTGCTATCAATAATAACAAAATTAATGTTTTTGTCTCATACTACGGATGTGACAGAAAGTGTTGTATAGTCTGTTTATATTTTTGAGTTTTTCACATTATAGCCCTGCAGTTTAGTAGTAACAATATCAATATTGATTTCGATGTGCAATTCCACTCAATTCCACTCATTTTTTGAGGTACAACGTTCCCTGTTTTCTTCCAGTATCAAATACAGTACAAAGTTTTGGAAATACTAGTTCATTTCCTGAAAAATATATGCACACATTAGATCTTGATTGAACGAATAACTTATAACTATACAATGATTTTAATTCAGAAAAGTAAAAAAGTAAAGCCTTTGTAGAGTAAAAATTTGTATCTTACCTTTTGCAGCGTATAGCGATCAACCCAGTAAACGAAGTCCGAATATGACCATGAGTCTAAAAAAGACACAAAAACAAAACAAAACAAAGACACGAGCCAAAATGTACTGACTAAAAGTATTGTCTAAAAGAGCCAAAAGGTATTTTCAAGTTTCTATCTATTAAATTGAAAGATTGAAAAATTGATATTTGTTCAGGGTATCAAGTTAGCAAAGAAGATCAAAGCAGACATGTACATAGAGTGTTCAGCCTTAACTCAACAGAATCTGTCGACTGTGTTCGAGTGTGCTCTCAAAATATGTCTACAGAACAAACACAGAGGACTGCACAAGAGGAGATCTTCCCAGGGAGAGACTTCCAGAAGAAGCCAGAGACCAGTGAGCATCGTCGTCAGCTCAACTTCAGTAGACAGTTCCTCAAGATGCAATATTCTATAGTAGATAAACTGCACATCTCTCATTCCAACCTCCCCCCCCCCCCCCCATTTCCCACCCCTTCCCAATCCCCTAAAAAATTTGGCCTTCTCTATAGCCTTGCATCCTAGTTCAAGTAATATGTAACTACTAGATGATTATACGATATGAAGAAAATTTCTCGTCTTAATATCTTAACTTCCAAGTGTTATCCAAGTATTCGCTAAGACTTGTCAGACTTGTAAGACTTGTATTTTTGCCCAGTTCGGGAAAACGAAATATGACTTGGATTTAGACTTAAACAGTACTGGTATAGACTTGGAGTACAGTCCGGGATCTCATATTTTTAATTCAAGAAAAAGAACTATTAGTACGTTTCAGAGAAGAACGTATAGTAAATTATTTGTAAGTCGGATATTAACGAGGGAGAGGTTTTGAAATTTCAAATCTTATGAAAATGTTAATTATTGTACGTAGTTTTCATTGCGTTTTACTCGATAATTTATTTTGATCATTTGTGATCGATTGTTAGTCACGTCTATTGATTAGTAAATTTTTAATTAAAACAATAGTTTTTCAACACGCGGCTGCTCAGCGTTTGTTCAATGAGAACAGGTGTAACTTCGGAATGAGTATTATTCCATTTTTTTGCTAAATCAACGGTTTTCTAACAGTGCACGTTCTTATTTTTAGAAGCCGTAAATTTATTCAACTTTTTTTACATAAATTGCGGTGAAAAGGGTGTTAATGTTGAAATTATGTTAGATCAACGCTGCAACTTGCTGCCGAAATTTTAAACGCTAGGATCCTTACTCTTACGTAATTTTAACAAGTCCAGTGCCCTCTCTGAGACCAAATAAACAATAACCTCTTGCATTCTTGTGGCATCATATTCCACTTTACTAATGAACATTTTTTTCTCCAACAAGTGTAAAATTTAGACTCACTTCGTGGGGGTGAATGCTTTAGATACGTTGAATGAATTGACTTGTCAATATGAGCCAAAACAGTAGCAAGCAATTCGTTGACTATAAAGTTTAATATGAAAGTAAAATTTCGTTTTAGAAGAAACCTCAGATACTTTGTGCTTTGCTTGCGTTTTCGAAATTTATCTCGTTCAATCAAATTCATGAAATTGTCTGCTGAATTACTTTTTCAACTCAGAAAGCATCAATTGGGTTTACCTCCAACGACAACAGCAATTAAATTTTGCAAAAACTATCAACTAACTATAAAAAAAACTATAAAATTTTTTTAGTTTCTATTCAATACAACAAATTTTTTTGAAAAAGGATCAATACTACGTGGCCATCGTCCAAAAAAAACAAATTTAAAAAAATTTGCGTTTTGTTGAACCAATATTATAATGCAAGTAGCCTAAAACTTAATTGCTCGAATTTCATTAGTTTTTACCTGAGACCAAATTTAAAATCTTAATGGTTCTTGTGAACAGTGCTATGGGTAATTTCAAAACCACTAATTAGCTTCTTAATCCAAAGTAAATACCGAGAGGGAAACTGTTGAAAAAAATCACAAAATAAGCGTTCTTTCATAATTGGCGTGTCCGGAAAAAACAGTCCTAGATGAACAGTCCGAGATAAAACAGTCCCAAACTGCAAAATATTTGCAGACAAAACAGTCCCAGGCAAAATAGTCCCGAATAAATATTGGAAAAATGTCAATATAATCTACAAACAATTATCAAATATAATCTATGAGTTAAGCTTCTGAGTGTATTGCTTTTAATTGATATGAAATAGGATTGCCAATTAAATTATTTCCAATGATCTCGTTTTTAAATACCTTTTTTTGGCAAAAAATATGTTGTATTCAGCTTAATATTTGTTCAGTGAAAAACAATCAGATGAATAATTTAAGGCGTTTCTTTCTTAATTGTTGCGAATATGCTTAACTTTATCTTCAGTTCGGGTTATTTTGTCTGGGAATGTTTTTTCTGCTTTATGGGACTATTCTGTCTCGAACTGTTTTGTCTCGGAACATTTTGCTTATCAGGAGTGTTTTGTCAGGGAGTAAATTGTCTTGAACTATTTTGTCTGTTCAACGTAAATAGATACTGTATCCGTGAGAAGAGGGTATTTTTAAGCAAGTTTGAACTAAAATAGCCTAGTGTCACTAACGATTATAAGATTATATGTTTAACGCGTTTAAGTCTCTCTAATGCAACTAGTGACTGCGAATGACATGAGAAATTGTTGTTGATCACTATTTTGATTTGTGGTTAAAAAAATCAATTATAAGTTTAATTTAAGGTGAATAGGAAAGCAGTTTGAATTTAGCTTCATACATTTTTCAATGAAAGAGATTGATTTGGATTATGCAAAAAACAAAATTTCCTGAACGCAAAAGTAAATTGAGAGAAAGAACGATATAGAAAGCATTCTGCTAGAAATTTTGTATAAATACTATAGACGGCTTTATTGACTGATGAAAAAATGTTTTCAACAATACAACAAAAAACTGCGACAGACAAACGTTAGACAAACTTTTCTCAAACAGGAAGAGGGGCAATTAAATGCATATGGACTGTAGATCAAATAATTTTTTCTGAGTTTAAAAAATTCCGACCAAGAAGGAGTTAGCATCCACCGATCCCAGCGTAACTGACAGAAGCATCAACCACTCAGCTATCAATATACTTGTGCTAGATTTTCCTACAACCAATTTTTTTTAGCAACGGACATATCTTTTGGAATATGCGCAAAATAGGTCATGTAATTTTGTTGTGGAGTAAATGGCTGCTGTTGGGCTACAGTGCCCAGAATGTTATTCTGATGTCTGTTGTTGTTGTTTTTCTTCATTGTGTTCATCAGTTGATGCAGAAAACTTTTTTACTCCAGTTGCTCCTGTGTTAAGTGATGCTGTTGGATCCACCTTGTCTGTTTTGGTTTGCATTCTATTGGTTATAGTCCGAACTCGTCTGTTGCCTTCAGTTTTCATTATTAAAAATACGTTCATATTTTCCCGGGTTTTGGATTGTTTGGTTTCTGAAGACCTTATTTCGCGAGATTTCACTCGAGTTCCCATTTGTTTGTGCATTTGGTTGCTGTTGCCTTGCATCTGTTCTATGGAGTGTAGAGTGATGGAATTTATTGCATCTGTCTGCTAAGCACTTTTTTTGTTGACAGAGGCCGTTTTTGTGAGTTCTTAGACAGTTGGGGCAGAAATCGAACCTCAACATACAACCATGTCGGTCATAAAATGATTTTTCAAAGTATTCAGGGCATTGTCAAAGGCTGTGATTTTGTGAGCAGAATTGACAAGACACATCGGTTGGCCCCCTTCCGGAAGAATGGTTAACTCTGTTTCTCTGGTTTTGTGGTGGGGAGATATCCACGCACACCTCTGCGTTTGAGTGAACCGAGTTAGCAAAGTTGGCAATAGTAGGTTGCAACAAAGCTTGGCTTCTTGTGTTTTGATTCCAATTGGTTGTCATGTGGTATCGTTCACTTTGCCTCCGATCATTCTCAAGGCGGCTGAAGACATGGGATCATTTCCAAAGTTGTAAAGCCGGAATGTTTGTATCAGTCTCCTCAAGAAAGTTGAGGAGCTCACAAAAGTGTTTGGTTCTTCTAAAATGATTTTAGGCTACTTCTCCAATTGGTCCAGGTATGAAGAGACAATATGCTGTCGTTTGTCAAATTTTCTGGTCAGATCAGCAATGGCTTCATTGTATTGGTCCCCATTGTAGGAATATCCATTAATAGAACCTCTTGCTTTTTACGAGTTGCAGATTATTGGAGGTGTGTTAAATTTTAGGCATCTGAGTGGCCACTGTTGTTTTGAATGGTTGCTCTGAAGAAACTGAACCACTGGTGCCATTTCAAAGGATCACCCTGGAATTGTCAATTGATATTTTAGGCAAACCCAATGCGTTCTAGAACATCAGTGCTTGGTGTTGCATCAAGACTGGTAGAGAACTCGGGAAACTTGGGAAGTCATTGAATAGGTTGTTGTTATAGCAGTTGTTATATTGTTCATTAGGTCCGGAATAACCGTCCAGTGGTTTTCGATTCCTTTTGGGCGTGTACATGTGGCTCATGGTTGGACCTGCTAGGCTATTGTTGTCAAAATAACCTGGTTGTTGGGATCGCCCCGCTCTTCTATGCTCACTCTCATGTCGGCTCTGTTCTCGAAGATGGTTCTCTTCTCCCGATCGACTTGAATTTTGCCAGCCTTTCTGTTATCAGTGACTCTGAGAAAAATTCCCTGTTCACTCCTTTCTCCTCAATGTTCAGAATGGGTTGAGAATTATCAGGGTCCTTTGAGTCGGACGAGACAGCGGTTTTAGTCTCCTGATTATTGCGACTTGCAACGTGATATTTCTTTGCTCTATTGCGTAAAGTGTACTGTTTTCTCTGTAGATCAGGGAAAGGCACTGCTGATGTGTTAAGAACAGATGCAGTCATATGCGTCCTCTCTGCGTTCTTCTCCTTTCTGCCTACCTTTCAGCATGATTATATTTCTTTCAGCAGATTCATAAGCAAGTACTGTCAACTATTCACTTGTTAGCTGTAGCTTCAATTTTTACTGGAACTGCTGTCTGACCGCTCCTCCACCGCAAATTCTGTCTGTGACCTCAAGAGTTCCAAAGTGTTGCGTAGTATGCTTAGATCTTCGTCAGTGGCCTTCTTCAAAGAGTTCTTTTACTGCGTTCTACTCTATCACCTTTAGCTGAAGCTATAGTTTGAGTCTCTTGTTTGCTGATGATGAAGCTTTGGACTTGTTTGGCATGATGAATGTGTTAGAGGACTGTCTTATTTCACAAAAAGTTTACTGCACTGCTATTGCACTATATTTCCTTGTAACAGCCCTCTTCTTGATTTTGTTTTGTGACACCTAATATTTTAATGAGGCTGATGCTTAATGTGCTTAGCTAATGCTTTTGTTTAATGTTTTTTTGCTATGTTAGCGCTTGTCGCTTTCACTAATCAGTGATGTTTGATGCAGATGTCATGCTTCAATAATCAGAATTTATATAGAGGTAAACCAATACATTTATCAGTGAAATTAGTACACAATTAGATAAATGTGATGTTCGTCTTAGCGCCAACTTCTTTTCAGAGTGCAAGAAAAAAACGTAACCTTTGCTGACTAACTTTTGATCTGTGTTTGTGTGTTTGTGTGTGTTTGTGTGTGTGTGTGTGTGTGTGTGTGTGTGTGTGTGTGTGTGTGTGTGTGTGTGTGTGTGTCTACTGACACTGGTGGGGGATCAGTCCGCGTTCCTATAAAGCTTACTGTAGAAAGGACATATCAGGCCTTCCAACTAATCCTAATTTAAAGTGTGTGTAATTGGGGCTTTAAATTTCAACTAGAGGGCAACCTAATCCTTTTTTTGAAACTAACTGCAATTCAAAGGTAAGTATTTTGATCCAACGATACCTAGACGCCTATTAAAATCCAGTTCTTGAAATGAGACATTCAAATCTGCATGTAAGGCTTGCCGTTCTTCCGTGACCAGGCATTCACCGCAAACATCTTTCTCAAGAGGCTTGTCATCTCAGTCTCATTTCTAGAGACAGGTTAAAAATCAAATAGAAATTTTGTGACTGATGTTTTTGATTAAAAAATTGTGAAGTTATCAAAGACAGAGCTCAGAATGTGCTAAAGTGTCAAATGTCTAAATTCCCCCTATATGAAAATAAAATTTCCCCAGTGTGAGTCCAGCAAAAATTAGGTTTAATTTTGAAACTAGGATACGACAAAAATGTTTATATTTTTCGGCCTAAGTCTTGCATACTACAGCAATTTTTCAATAATATTTGTATTTCTGGGAGTCGCACTCATGGCCCTCCATGGAATTGAAAGAACTAAAGAAATCAGATAGACAGATTGACTACCACTCCTTTAATAGAACACTAGACTTTTTTGGGTGAGAATTGGACTGTCAGTTCTATGAGACACATACACTCTATACCCTAATAGAGCTTCTTCAAAATTAATATGTGCCATCAGAAATTCAAGACTCTAATACTCAAGAATTAGGGCATGTATGTTTTTCATTACTTAGATAAAAACTATTGATCTTTAACTAGTAATTGTTCATAGAAGTTAAAGTTTATTAATTGATTTCAGAAGTCATATTTTTGAGTGAGTTAAGTCACGCAATTGATCTCTGAGCAGAACAAATGACGTCACTTACACAAGTTTTAACTGCAAAGCAGTAGAAGTCTATAAAAGTTGATTCCAAGTAATTGGGTCGTAGGAACCGTCCATGGAGACCACAATTTTAAAACAAAACGCAATAACCCCAATAATAGCCGCTATCGCTTCGCGGCTGTTATTCAACAAACTTAAAACGCATTAATGGAAAGAGGTTTTTGGGAATGAAAATCAGGAAATGAAAGGGTTTGCGAGGACCGCAATGTATGGGGCGAGGAAAATATGTATGAGGGAGAAAAAATATAAAGGAACTTGGTTCTTTTACAGGGCATGCAAAAAATCAAGAAATCAATCTGGAACAAGTCGCTCGAGAAATTAAAATCAAAACGTAATCTCTTCAAACTTCGTTCAAAATGGTCAATATTTTAGTCACATTTGACACTTAAACAACACATCCGGCAGAGATTGACAAAAAACAGCCGCCGTTGACTCGCTAGATGCACATCGGGATTGAAACAGAAAAAGAAAAAAGAAGAAATAAATTGACCAAATCTTTTTCCATTCGTTTCAGGCTCAAAACGTGTTCTAATTCGGCGTGCAGTTTCAGTTGGATTCTAAGACTATAATTAATTCAGCTTCCAAACTGAAAGCTAATACCAGTGCCTAGCTTAATACCAATGTCAGCTAGCAAACTCTAATGAACTTTGATAACCTTATTCTCAACGACTTAATGACCAGGCTTTATCGGTTTATATCCTCTCGTTTGATTTTGCTCTTTTTACTTTGATCGTAATCACTATATTGCGTAATTCAATGCAAGAAAGAAATTAGAATCCATTCAGTTGACACAGTGACTGAAGTAAGTCAGAAGTCAAACTTGAAAATTGTTAATTGTTAATTGAAAATAACATAACAGGACAAGTCCTGACGTACAATTCAGAGAATTTACTTTGACTACACAAAAAACTAGACATAGCACGGACTATGAGTGAATTGGGAAAATCATTTCTATTAAAAATCAGAGCAGAAACTTAAAAGAAAAACAGAAAATCAATGTCAAAATGCCGCATGCGAACAAATAAACCACTAGTAGGAATTGGAAATTTGATTCGAACAAAAAGCTAGGCGTAGAATAAACTATGAATGGATTGGGAAAATCATTTAAAAAATCCTACCCAAGAAGTCGAAAAAACATTTAAAATCACAGTGAAATTGTCGCATGTGAACAAAAAAACTACAAGCGAGAAAGCAATTTTTTGTTCAAACAACGTTTTCTTGCTCTACTCTAAAATTAGAGCCGAAAAATTTCACGCCGCAATTCCACTGGCTTTTTCGTTCCACTTCCTGTTTCGGCGTGACCAAAATCACTTTTCCATTTTGACTTCAAAAATCATGAAAATGTGTGAACAGATTCTTAAAAAAAGAACGCGCCCCAACACAATTTAAACTCTTTGAATTGTAAAAAAAAAGAAGAGCGCATGAAAAATAGCCGTTTGAAAGCAGCTTCATTTTCATAAACATTCCACAGAAGAGAATGCTTTTTTATACGTGAATCAGCAAGAAGTCAATTCTGGAACGTATTTATTTAAACAGCAACAAGGAGGCTTGTTAATGTGCGTTTGCACATGATGTTTCGACCCGAGCTCATCTAAATTTTTGACTTCATTGTCAACCAAATGGAGAGATAAAAGAAAAAGATATTCGAGTTTAAAAAAACTGTTACAAAACCTAACTACTGAATGAAATACATAATGTCATGCCTTATTACAGCACTCACTAGATCTGCCATTAAAAAGACTACGAGAAAAAAAAACAAACAACAAATTAAGCAAAAACAACAACCTCTCGTCAAAAACGCAATATCTAAATTTAGAAGCACCTAGTAACAACGTCAAAATGCACTCAGGACTTAATCTTAACTCCATGAATTCACTTTTACCTACCTAAACAGCAACTGAAATATTTTCTTAATGAGACTAGGTGACCAGTCGACAAAGACAAGAAAAATTGTTGCGAAATTCAAAAATCAATTAAAATTTTTTGAGCCAAATAATTTCAAAAGTCTTATAAATCATTAGCTTACAAAGAATTAGTTTGTAATAAACTTACTAAAAAATCATAGGAAAACCAAGTGGACCTGTCTTTTGTTTGACTGAGCCCTAGGCCCTAGGAATGGACAAAAGATGCAAAAAAAACATCCAGAAATTTTTTAAAAAATTATGAAAAATTGAGCATCGAAGTCATAAAACCAATAGTTAAGAACTAAAAACCAACAACTGTTTAAAATTGAGTTGAATTAGAAAGGAAAGAGGGCCTGTCAATACTTAGACTGGCACATAGTTCACGAAAAAAAAAGTAAAGATTGATTAATGTTCAAAAATTTTTTTAAAAAATTTTTAAAGTCTTAACAGCCATTAAGTTCAATGACTTTCAACGGAAGTCAATAAATACGCTCATTTAATACTTGATGGGAAAAAAGACACTTGTCATGCATTGGTGATCAGTAAGACATCACTATAAGTCCTATGACTATGAAAACAACAATAAATGCAGACAAAAACTAATAACTCTGTAGAAAAGTGCTAGAAGAAAGTGTCGAAGCCAATTTAATCATAAGCTATTCTCTGCTAATTTTTCCTTTGATCCATTGAACGTCTTTTCTAAGCCAATGGGAGTCATCAATTTTGGGATAAAGTGATAAGATTTCAAAAGGAGCCGATAATACGAAAATATCAAAAAAATTTAAAAAATTGTTTGATATCTTGAGGCATTGAAGCCATATGACCATTAGTTAGAAGATAAAACCCCTAACCAGATTAATGTTGATTGCAGTAGGAAGGAAGGAATTCCTCTCATTACTGAAACTGACGTACAGTTCACGAAAAAAAATATGATTGTTTATTGTTAACAACTTTCGAAAATTTATTTTCAAAGACTTAACAGCCATTAGCTGTCCACTCAAATCACTAGATAGGTTCACTTAATGGTCATTACAGAACGTGTAACCATCTGGTCAACGAGTCAACGAATGCTATAGGAATGCAAAGATTTAGTAAAGATGCAGTTTCTTGCATCCATTTTTTGACACTCTAGGCTTTATAGCACCACTCACCAACCGAGTTTGTAAAAGTCTACAGGCCGCCTGGAACCATGGACCAAAGTGGGACAAACCATTGAACCTCAATGATTTTGCAGATCTAACTCAACTGCAAAATGAACTACGAGACTTCCGAGAAGCTTCAATACCTCGCTGTTTATTCATTAACAAAGCAATAAAGGAAACAGCCCTCCATACCTTCTCAGACGCGTCAGAGTATGCACCCTCAGCAGTTTCGTATCTTAGGATTGAATACTGGGATGAAACTGTTCAAGTGAAATTCATCATGGGAAAAGCCAGCGTGGCTCCAATCAAAAGAAAAACAATTCCAAATCTCGAGTTGCAAGCCGCCGTCTACGCAGCTCAGCTCACACAATTCGTGAGAGAAGGGCACGACATTCACATTAATGAAACAGTTTTCTGGTCCGATAGTACAACAGTTCTTTATTGGCTCAGAACCCCAGAGATACATCATCACATTTTTGTTACTAACAGACTGGCGAAGATACTTGATGTATCAACAGCATATGACTGGAATTACATCACCTCAGCTGACAATCCAGCCGATGATGGTTCAAGAGGCTATGAAGTTAAACATATGAACTGCAGTTCTCGATGGCTCAACGGTCCTTCCTTTCTACAGTTACCAAAAGGTGACTAGCCAAGTCAGGACTTCTTGAAAGCACGAAATCCGAACGTCCTCATCTTTCATGCGTTGCAAACCAATCTGCACTCAGCAAATAATTGTCCCATTGACATTGCACGCTTCAGCAATTGGAATCGTCTGGCTAGAGTTGCAGAATACTGCTTCTTCTTCCTCGATTGTTTGAAAAAACAGAGCTTTTGCTTATCGCTCGCACATCACACACTGGCTTACAAGTACCTCATCAGCGTTGCTCAACGTCAGAACTTTGGAGATGAGATTTTGTCTTTACAAAAAGGTAATGAGATACTTCCATCAAGCCCTCTAAAGACACTCTGTCCTTTTGTTAACGGAAGGAAAGAACTCAGCACCAAAGGTCGGCTGTCTAAGGCAATGGCCCTAGAAACTGCTCGCCATCCGTTAATTTTAGACGGGATTAACCCAATCGTTAAGCTCCTCATCAAAAACAATCATGTAGTGAATAGTCACTCGGGTGTTGAACTGTTGAACACACACGCTCGTTTCTAATGGAATACTATTGGATTCTGTAATGCCGCACTGTTGTTAGACAAACAATACGTCGGTGCTTTCCCTGCCGAAGAATGGCTCAAGAAATTAATCCACCTCAGATGTCAGATCTGCCCAGTGAACGTTTACCGCTCCAAAATCACTTTGCGTTTGCAACAACAGCTCTGGACTTCATAGGTCCTTTTCCTATGAAACAGTGTGGTAAATTTGCTACCCGTTATATCCTTCTATTTTTGTGCTTAGTTGTAAGAGCCGTTCATTTGGAAATTTCTCAAAGTCTTTCTACAGATTTTACAATGGGTTGTATCCGCAGATTCATTAGCCGCCGCGGAAAACCAAAAATCTTTTATTCCGACAACGGAAAATCCTTTGTCGGCTCTTGCTCCGAATTGAGAAAAGGAATAGAAGCTCTGAGATCCTCGCGAGAATTTGCATCTAATCTCCACATCTTAGACGTAGAAATCAATTGGAAATTTAACCCCCTCTGGCTCCGCATTTTGGCGGCAACTGGGAAAGGTTAGTTCAAATTTTCAAACTCTCCCTCTACAAAGTCATTGGCTCAAGAACGCTAACAGACGAAACGCTGTCGACATTCACTTGTGAAATTGAGTGCAACATGAATTCGCGACCATTGACGAATGTTTCTAGCGATTTAAACGATCCACTCCCTTTAATGCCAAATCATTTCCATTTGGGTAGACCCTCAATCAATCTCCCTTGAGGAGTCTTTTCTCAAAGCAAAGTAGCCGTTACTAAATCTTAGAAAACATCACAAATTCTAGTCCAACATTTTTGGAACCGATTTATTAGAGAGTATCTCCCTAACCAACAGAAACGCTTTAAATGGCATAAAGTAAATCAGAACTTAAAAGTTCACGACTTAGTCTGGATTTTGGAAGATTTCAAACCTCGTGGTCTCTGGCCTCTAGCAAAGGTAATAGAAGTGTATCCAGGCTCGGATAAAGTAGTACGGTCAGTCAAAATAAAGACTGCATACGGTGAAAAGATCCGCCCTGTTCTCAAGCTAAGAAAAATTTCTGTAGAATAAACTACATTCATATTCCACGGACAAATTAACATCATTTTAGCACTCAGCTTCCATGAATTCCTCCTGCAGAAATCTACACTCTCGTTAATGTGAATTCACACCACTTACTTGTCGATCAACATACGGTTTGAGAAAAATCCAGTACATTAAAATGTCCGTCACTCTTGAATAGTTATAGTCAGGTACAGGTAGGTATCGTTAAAAAACAGGTAGGTACAGGCCGCAACAGGTAGAAATCTCGTTTCTTCGCGCTGCGTAGAAAGTTGCTGCACCACAGCAGCCTCCGCTTTAGCCTTTTTCGATTGTGTCGCAATTTTTGGGTATTACAATTTTTTGCCTTTACCCGCTCCGTCAGTTAGAAACGCCGATTTTAAAATGCTTTGCTTTGTTATCTCTTAACCATCTTTTTCTCCCCTCAGTTGTTTTCTTTAGAATTATTTATTGGTTACAAAGTTTCTACCTAACAAAGCATCGTCTTTACGGAAGCCGACTATTCTTTGCAACCCTGCAAATGGGGCCGGCGATGTCATCGACATTGATGCCCAGTGGATTATTTGCCGTATGTGCACTGTTTACCATCTGTGCGCGATACTGATTCGACATGGTTAAGGAAAGTCATGCAAGTATTCAGTCAGAACAACAGCAGAAATCGTGAAAAACAGTCAGTTTAACAAAACTCGAAACTGGAAACTGATTAATTTATACTAAACCATTGTAATCCTTTATTAATTCAAGAATAAAATCAATCTCACAAAGTTCCTAAGGCAGCCAACGTAACACACTCTTATTTCCTCACGATGAATATATCGAAAGGCGAAAATTGTCAGAACAAAAAAAACAATTTGTGTATATAGTTCCTCCCCCCACAAGTGGGTTCGGAACAATAATTGTTTGGCTATCAATCTTTTGTAGCTTGATTTTAAAAAATTGTTAAATTACAGAAATTCTACTCTACTAGAAACTTAAGACTTAGATGAAAATATTATTATATATTAAGTTCCTATCTGTCTTATGCCGCTTGATAATAATATCTAATTAGAGTTTGGTGTTTTTATTTGTGTTGTCTATTCGAAAAAAGGGGGAAATGCTACTCTTCGTTTTCTTAGTTGTGCAACGCGTCAGATATTAGTCATAAAAACCTTTTAAGTCCACCAATTGTAAATTTTGCGGTTTCTATCAATATTTTGGAACTCGCCAATGTCGGAAATTATTTTCAGTTTATTTAGCTCCATTTTGGAGTCTCTTACTATTTCTTGATTATTGTAGATTATCTTGCAAGTGGTCAACAGTCAACTCGGTAATCCGCTTTTTTAGTCTTTAGTCATCAATATTGTTTCCCACAAATTATTCATAATTCCTGATGCATTTTATCAACGTGCACCGGCAATCAAATGCGCAATCATTTCAATGTTCGTCAGCTGATTCTGCGACCAGTTTCTGAAACTGAGTCAGGATCTCCTCGGCAACGTTGTGGTTCAGCACCAATGCTAGACATGTTGTGGATACTACGAAATCGCCAGGAGTCAGGATCTCACCCGCTGGTACTGCGACCTTCCATGTTTTATTTTTCACTCTCTCCTCTCTTAGTACTTCGTCTTCGTCTTCTTCTTTCTTCTGCTTTTTACCCATGATCTAGATACAAATGATTGTTTTTCAGTAGATTTTTGAGCTCCGAGTATTTTACTTTCAAAATTTAAAGCTTTTAGCCAATCAAAAAAATCAATAAGTTTCAAAACGCTTTTTTATATTGTTCCATTACAAGCCAAACCACCTAAAGTCGCATTTACACCGTGAACTTACACCTATAGTGTAGAATTCAGTGGGGCAGGGGAGAAATGGAGTGGGTGGGTGGGGGAGAGAGGGAGGCGCGTGTGTGTGTGTGTGTTAATTTGTGTTGCGTTGTGTGGTGTGTGTGTGTGTGTGTGTGTGTGTGTGTGTGTGTGTGTGTGTGTGTGTGTGTGTGTGTGGGGGGGGGGGAGTAAGTTGACTCAATGCCCTCAGGTTTTGCCAGTTTGTCTCGTTTCTCAATGCAAGTCACTTAAAATCGATAGTCACAAAAAACGGTCAGACTAAAAATCTTTACTACAAGATGTGATAATAGAAAAAGACCAACAGTGCTTATAAAATTGATGCAAACTTCGTTTGAGATCAATCAAAAAGTTTCAGAGCCAGACGCAAAGAGACACCTACTTTTTCGAAGGCACCCTTTTTGGCGAGACAGTAAATGTTGGGTTCTTGGTTATCCTCTGTGCTCAGAGGCCTTGCCTTGATGACAAACTCCTGACCCAACATGAGGCTATGTTCCTGTACCTGTATAAATTACCTAATAATAGTTCGAAGCACAAAGGAACAACGCAATATTAAACTTGACCGACTAACGTCGGAAGAATTGCTCTTGACCAACTACTGGGAGATCGATCGAATCTATTGTAGCCAGCTTCAGCCTGGGAGATGGAGTCACTAAATTCACTAAGGGGGTCTTGAAATGACGTCATTAGAGGTTATCAAATACCATTATAACCCCTTATAATATTTAAATTGATTTCATCGCACTTCTCTTTCGACTTTTATTAGTGAACTGACTTCCAACACTTGAGTTAAACTTTTGACACTAATGAATGAGTGAAAAAGTCATATAAACTATGGAAGGCTTAAAAGTCAGTCGAAAAATCAAAACGGTCAAACAATTATTTTGCATAAAAATACCAACACGTTTACAATAATTGCGTCGAACTTCGTTCGAGAGCAATAAAAACATAGCCGGCAGATTGCCGGAAAATAGCCGCGGTTGACGCGCTCGACGCTTTGAAATTGAAATTGACAATTTTTCCCAATGTTTCAAAAATTCAGTGTGCAGTTTGAGTTAGATTCTAAATCTCTACTTGCTTCAGCTTCTAAACTGAAGGGTTTTAAGCTTAATACCAAAATCAGCTATTAATCACTCTAATGAACTTGGATAACCTAATGCACTATGACTTAACCACCGGCCTTATTGGTTTATCCCGTTTTTTTTTATTTAGCTCTTTTGACCTTGACTGTAATCATTACATTGCATAATTCAATGCGTAAAAGAATTTAAAATTCATTCAGTTGAAACAGTGAGTGAAGTAAGTCAGAAGTCAAACGTGAAAATCGTGACTTCTGTAAAACGAAAAACGTGATCAAAAGGTAAAGTGCTTATCATATGGTTAAAGATGTTGATGACACAAACTGAAATTGATAGACTGTAATTTCTCTGCGAAATTTCTTCTGTAAATATAGATAAGTTGTCTTAGATAGAATTGGCCAAATTAATGCGATGCCTTATAAGATCTGGCATTTTTGGTACGGCGCCGTATAAAACAGGAAAATTCCCGAAGGAAATTTCCATAAGTTGTGCATGTTGACTGCTCGGCTTTTCTCAAAAGAGATTTTAAATAAAAGCAATATCTCTTTCAAGTTGTTTTTGGTAGTTTTTTTGTCATTGAGTGTAATTTTCACAGGTTGCCACATCATTAAACATTGTGAATTTTTAATTGTCGAATAATTTTTTTCGCTTGTAAGCCTTAAAAGCACTGATCTTTAAAATTACTGCCCAAATAAAATAGTTACATAAGAAAACTTTAAAACCGATAGTTATCATGATAGTTATCGATCACTCATGGTTTTATTAAAACTATACTTATTGGGCAAACAATTCCAGTTTCGATGGTTTTTATGGATGCACGCAACAGTTTATTGCGCAGCATAGTTTGTTCGCTAAAATTATTTTGCAGAAATGTTGAGTAAGGATATCGAGAACTTGCAATTGAACACCCAGTTATTTCTAAATATTTGTTCTTTTCCATCTTCACTCTTTTAAAGAAATTTTTAACCCGGTTCATAATTCGACCTGAAAAAATGGATGGGCTGAACTGACTTGTGAATTGCAGGTTTCCACAAAACCTGCAAAGACAATTTAAACGTATTGTCTTGCAGTGATTACCACTACTTTTTAAAATTAAAAATGAGAGCTTTAGTGCCTTTTTATTTTACCGTTATACGGCAGAAAATTGTCTCGTGTAACGATAAAGATAAAAAAGCAAGCACAAAAAGTATATATGATCTCATTTGTCATTTTTTTTCCTGCAAAGGTTTAAGATTAAATTTGCAAACGGGCAGAAAAATAGCGAAAGTTTGGCGACTAATTCAAAAGTCATCATGTATTCTCTCTTAATATTATTCTCAAGGTGACTCTGGGGCCATTGAATTGTTGTCACTGAACTATTTAAAATCAAATGAAGAACATAGCCAGCGCATTGTCGGCAATTATCCGCCTTTGAAACCACTGACCGACATAAAAATTTTATCAGTTCGAGAAGAGAAGAGCTTACAACTGACAGCCAATGAAGTCCACTGTCAGAAAAACTCGAATTGTTCCGCGGCTCGAATCGATGATTTTTTCATTTTCTTCCACTTTTTTGTTTGTATTAGAGGTTCTAGCGTGCTATGTTGCGACGTTTTCAAATTAGTTATATACTCTCTTTGTGTCTAAAAAAACCTGACTGATCGATAGAGTCAGGTATTAAAATTTATTAATTGAAGATATTGAATGCAATTAGTTATCCAAGTTATTAAACTTTCGGTTGCGAAGAATTGAATACCAAGATTTATTGTCAAAAATGCGCAAAATGGATAAGAAAATGTTTATGATTGAAATGGATAATATAAAAATTATCAACTCATCATCTACTAAAATCTTGTTTGACATATAGGCGACAAGCAGAGGCACAAACGACAACCAAAACTGCAAGAAAATAGAATGGACTAAAATTAGAGCTGAAATTTTGGTGCTTACGTTTATTTTTGTTCAGAGCAAAAAATGTAAAACTAAATTTTGGAAACTAAAAAAAATCATTTTTTTTTATTTTCTTTATTTATCTTTAATAAAACTTCAGTATCAATTCCTTCTCACAAAAATCTGAATCATACTGAAATTCAGGCTAACAAAAATCCAGTTGGATATATAATCGAGAGAAAAATTTTTTAAAAAAGTCCCAAATATTTGGCTATGTTCTTAAAAATAATGTCCTCAAAGACAAAACTATTTTGCTGTAACGTAACCATTAGCCCATGTGCCCGCTGTAAAATTGTTTCTAAGGCCCCTTAAAGTAAAAGAACTGCAAAATGACAAAAAATTCCAAAAACCTGCAAACTTTACTACAATTTTTCGTGTTGTTGGATACCAAATACAGAGTGTAACACGTTACCAAAAAAAGTAGCAAAAAATTCAAAGTTTTTTGATTACTGAAACAGAGAGCGCCTATATAATAGCTGCCTAAATGAGAGCCGGTCTATAAATAATACTACTCTGCCCAGGATGAGGTCTTCGACCCAAAAGAGATATGGGCCAGACGGACTTGGGTCGTGGACAGGGGGTTCATGCCAAACAGACCCAAATTCAGTTATAGGCCAAACTGTGTTTTATAACCAAAGGCATCCAATCCAAAAACCACAGACTACTCAGTAATCAAAATTCAATATATGTTTAATCGTCTATCTTTATGTTGCTTTTAGTTGCTAAAGATCGGCCGCTGCTTACAAAAAATGGTCACTTCAGGGCTCAATTTTTTTTGCAGAGAACAGGCTTCAATATTGTGCTGGACGTCTGCGCTTTGGTCAGTACAAATAGTTCGTTTGGTGCTGATTAGAGCCGACTTTCTTAATATTACCTCTCCAAAGAGGCTAACAGACTGAATTTTTTTCCGGGGTTGAACCAAAAACTAGGTATGGACAAAACCGAAGTTTGGGTATGGGCCAGGTCGAACAGACTGAGGACGGGATATGAGCCAGACCGAACAGACTGTATTCAGGTATGGGCCAGACTGAATAGATCCAACTCAGGTATGGGCCAGACGAAGCAACACGACCCAAATATTGTCCAGACTATGAGCTCGGTCGCACCAGACCACCCTGTCCGCGACCCAGGTTCATCTGATCTATACCTGTCTTGGTTCGAGGAATTCATCCTGGGTGCATTTTGGCAAAGTGTTAAAGTGGAGTTGTTGCTACACCAAATTTAATTGCCCAATTCATAAGAATTGGTTTTGAATTATATCCATGACTGGGTAAGCTTAACGCATTTTCATCATAAAAAACATTGACTTAGATCAGAATGCATCACCAAAAATGTCTCTACCGCCAGCACAATTTCGAAAAACCCAAAGAGAGATATTTGCCTTGTAGTGTTTCAATAACGGTTCCTTCAGAATTATAGATGTCTTCAAAGTTCATTTTACAGCACATAACCAGCACTTTTCATTTGACATATTTGAAGTCAATTGAGTTCAGCTGCTTATCACTGTGAATGAGAGAGTAAGTAAAAAGTCCTTTGAAAAATTAGAACGGTTAAGCAAACATTTTGCATAAAAATAGACAAACAAACTCATTGCATTTATATCTATTGCACCTATAACTGACCTGAAGAGCAATTTGTCTCTGAATGGCGAACTTAAGATCCTTTTCTCTCTTCTTCTTGACTTTTTCTGGAAGTTCCACAGCTTGTTCAGCTGCCTCGCTGATAATTGCGGCCATCTTTGTTTTCAGAGTGGAATAGCTGAATACCTTTTTGATGAAAGCCATGTACATTTCCCTCTTCTCCTCCGCATTCATAAGCACTGGTGTATCTGAAATACTTAACAGTTGTGGAAATAACTAAACAGTTGGGATTCCTCTCTCCCCTAAAAAAACAAGAAGTGGTGGTTTTGACATTTTTACATGCATATCCGTTTTTGACCGTTTTCAAAATGAACTGACAGTGTATAATCGATAATTTTAGGAATAGACCGTTTTTCGCCGAATGGAAATAATGCGCTGACATAAAATGAAACCTTCCAAAATGCATGATGCAGTACGGAAAATAGTTTTCTGCTTCAGAATTTTGAGTTACCATTCATATTTTACTGACTAGAAATTTTGACCCTCAAAACATCGCTACTGACGGGGTAAAAATTTTCCATTCCTCCAATCTAATATTCGGTGATAAAATTTTTGAGGTCAGAATCAAACTGTTGCCAATTTTCCACCTCAAAACCTGGCCGCAATCAAAAACAGACAGTCTAAACACTTACAGATTCTGAACAATCAGAAGATACACGCTAAAAAGACAGCATTTCTAAAAACTGTGAGCAATAGGTTTATTGCGGAACTTCATAAGCAATCTAAGCACTCAATTAATTCTCAGTAGTTTATACGCATTCTCAGCACTCATCTTCACCAACTTAAAAATCCTCTCCAGATCAACACTGAATTCGGTCTACATGTTTCTGAGAGGATCAACTATATCACCACAGCAGCATACCCCGAAGACTATCACTATCACCTGCACAATAGGACAGTTGGAAAAAAAGTACAGTTGGAAACAACTTCCTATCGTAATTACCAGTAGTACGACCCTTTCTGTCTTCAGTTTTGTGTTTTGCATACAACTCGAATGGATATATATAAAAACAGTCCCATCATGTGATCATGAAAAAGATGCAGCACACGATACATAATTATCAGTTTGTCCAGCATCACTTCAATCGAACAAATACCCAACTCCATATTGGTTCACGTCTCCAGTACGTGAACACTAAAATCACTTCACTGTACTATCTAAATTATTCGTACAATTTTCAGCCACAGTACTGCAAAGGCACCTTTACAAGTTTCGACACCATCAGGAACTAAATTATCTTCGTGCTGCTGAACGCGGCCACTCATTGCCACTTTTCGTCCCAATTAAGAACTTACGATGCATCGAGGGTGGAGCGACGAAAATATTGCACGATCATACATCCAGTCCTTTCCATCAGGACTGAATAGCGCACTATCTCGAGGATCACATACCTCGACGTAAAAAAAGAGATCTACAAACATCTCTTTGTTATGCAGCCCCACTGCAATGTAGACCTCAATCCCAGAGACCTTGCAGCCTGTGCTGATCGAGTTCAGAAATTACTGGAGCTCTTTAGTGACACAAAATCGCGTTCCAGATTTCGATATTGGGAATAAATAATGGACCCTGTTCCTGCTAGTTGCAACACAGCTCTCACCAACGGCAAATTTTCTGTCACACCTTTTCTCACGAGAACTCAAAACTCTGCTTTTCTTTCTTTCATCTTATATATATATATATATATATATATATATATATATATATATTTATATATATATATATATATATATATGTATTATGTATATGTATATATATATATATATATATATATATATATATATATAAATATATATTTATAAACATACATATATATATATATATATATATATACACATATATATATTCATTTCTCTTTTCTGTTTCCACCTTACTCTTCCTTAACTTTTAAATGAAGAATAAATGTTAGTTTTTCTTTTTTTTTCTTGTCAAAACCTACACTGAAAAATGTGAATTTAGATATAGAAGAATAATTACACCAAGCAGCTGACAGATCTAAATAGGACGCTAACCAGTTGATAAGCGGGTAAATCCAATCAAAACAAACACTACTGACAACGGAGATGAATAAAAATCTCCTTGCAACACCGATACAGACACCGCTACTACAAATATCCAATTAGCTAGGATCAAATCTTCACTATATGACAGTGGGAGAGAGCTGGAAAGTGACAAACTACAAAAACAAGACCTTTTTGGCTAGAGTACCCTGACATTGGCACCCTTACTGACTCCACAGACAAACAGGACATTGATAACTTACTGAGAGCACTAGTCACCAACTTAACTTATCAGGGCCTCACACAATTAACAGATTTTCAGCTGCAATCAACTTTTTGAACAAAACTTAACCCAGGATGAATGCAGCAGACGAAAATCTATAATGTGTCTTCTCCATAATCTCCACCAATCACAGATAGAGAACACTCTATTCTCTTTAAAATAAGGCATCTCGAGGATCACATACCTCGACGTAAAAAAAGAGATCTACAAACATCTCTTTGTTATGCAGCCCCACTGCAATGTAGACCTCAATCCCAGAGACCTTGCAGCCTGTGCTGATCGAGTTCAGAAATTACTGGAGCTCTTTAGTGACACAAAATCGCGTTCCAGATTTCGATATTGGGAATAAATAATGGACCCTGTTCCTGCTAGTTGCAACACAGCTCTCACCAACGGCAAATTTTCTGTCACACCTTTTCTCACGAGAACTCAAAAACTCTGCTTTTCTTTCTTTCATCTTATATATATAATATATATATATATATATATATATTTATATATATATATATATATATATATATATATGTATTATGTATATGTAAATATATATATATATATATATATAAATATATATTTATAAACATACATATATATATATACACACACATATATATATTCATTTCTCTTTTCTGTTTCCACCTTACTCTTCCTTAACTTTTAAATGAAGAATAAATGTTAGTTTTTCTTTTTTTTTCTTGTCAAAACCTACACTGAAAAATGTGAATTTAGATATAGAAGAATAATTACACCAAGCAGCTGACAGATCTAAATAGGACGCTAACCAGTTGATAAGCGGGTAAATCCAATCAAAACAAACACTACTGACAACGGAGATGAATAAAAATCTCCTTGCAACACCGATACAGACACCGCTACTACAAATATCCAATTAGCTAGGATCAAATCTTCACTATATGACAGTGGGAGAGAGCTGGAAAGTGACAAACTAAAAAAACAAGACCTTTTTGGCTAGAGTACCCTGACATTGGCACCCTTACTGGACTCCACAGACAAACAGGACATTGATAACTTACTGAGAGCACTAGTCACCAACTTAACTTATCAGGGCCTCACACAATTAACAGATTTTCAGCTGCAATCAACTTTTTGAACAAAACTTAACCCAGGATGAATGCAGCAGACGAAAATCTATAATGTGTCTTCTCCATAATCTCCACCAATCACAGATAG
>NC_134469.1:17312012-17393448 GCF_964194025.1 Convolutriloba macropyga | reverse complement strand
GCTATTAAAAATGTAAAAGTTCGCATAATTTCTCAAACGAAGTTAGCCCGATAATGCGTGTCCGTTTTTACGTGAGAAATACTTTGTTTTGTTTGTTATTTACTACGAAAAATTGTTAGATTGCATGATTATTATATTTGTTGCCACAAAATCAAAAAAGCTAACTTGTTCCTTTTGGGGAGCGTAATCTCTGAGAAATTTTTATAGTTGCAGTAAAAGCGAGAGTTCGTAGGATTTTATAGGTAACCCTTGAAGAGCTCCTGGAGGACATATCCTTTTGAGAAATTGTATCCCAGCATGCAGTATCTCTCTATCTTCTGTGCACCATCCTTCCGCTTCTCGTAGGAGTTCTTCAAGTTCCTCAGTTGTTTTTTGTCCTGTATAATACAGCGTAGTGAACTGTTGACATCCTATTAAAGAACAACTGATTTAAAAAATGACGTAAAATCGGCAAAACTGCATAGCTGTAAAAATATATTTTTCCTAACAGCTATTCGGATAAATACCTTAACAAAAAAAATCTGGATGGGTATTTTCATGTCCATTTGAACGAGGACCTCAACCTGGGACTGTCTAAAACGTCGTTCCGTCTTCAGTTCTCACATTGGGTATATTTGGAGATTATAGTTCGTATGGATTACTGTTTGGATATTATTCCACGCCTCATTTCATGAACCGAAAAAGAACGATTTTTACAGGAACTACATACAATTTTAGTCAACATTTTTGAGAAAAACTTGAATTTGTACTCGAGTTATTACAGTTGTTATACGACAATTGACATCAACTTTTTTCAATGGGTGCAATTTGACTTTCCATGACAGGCTGCGCTTTGATTATTTGAACTGATAAATAACTTAAGTTACTTTTTCCTAGACTAACGCTTATAGAGCTCTTAATGCGATTTAAAAAATTGGAAAACTAGTAAAATGTAAAAATGCCGCATGTGAAGACAAAACCACTAGCAAGAAAACAAATTTTCGTTCAAACATCGTTTTGTCACTCTACTTAGAACAATGAGTGAAAAAATATACAAAACAAAACACTTTGATTTTCCCTTCCTCCTTCGGCGTGAATAAGTCATCACTTTAATTTTACTCCAAAAATAGTAAAAATGTGTGAACAGATGATACAAAAACATAGCCGGCGGAAAACTCTAAGCCAATCAAACATCGGCCCTTACCAAAAACAAAAAACCCATTGCAGTGGAAACCATCATTATCCGTCTTACTGAAATTGTTCTTGGTCTCAACAAAAGTAAACTAAAATAACTGATAAAAATTTAAACCACTGACGAAACCAGAAAATTTTCAGCATTGGCATCAGTTCAAAAAAATGCAAACAATTACAACGATTAGTCAGAAACTATACAAAAATGACAAAGAAAACTAAATCTTAAGACGGAAACTCAATCCCTGCGAAATCTTGACATTGAAAATTTCTCCGTTTTACTTCAAACAATTGGCCTAACGTTGAAAGATTTCAAAAACGAGAAACAAAAATTGAATAAAAAACCGACAAAAAAACAGACTGGGCAATTCTTGGGAAACAACCAAACTTAACAATTCACAACTCACAAAAATGAAAAAAAACTTCAGGTACTCAAAGAATAATAGGTTTCGGAGTCATACATTTATCCAAAGTCCTAGCAACGAATTCTCTCGTTTTATAATATCTATCCGAAAATTCAGTCAGTTTTGCCATCAAAAATCATCGAGAAAATTCAAAGCAAAGAGATAAAAACTAAAATGTATAAAAGCATTTGCTACTAGAACATAGCCACAAATTTTTCAAAGTTTTCATCAGTCCTATCAACTGTAAAGATCACTTATAAAACTTCCAAATTGTATCCCATAAACACAAAATTGCTCTATAAAATACGGAATACAACAAACCTTCAAATTGCAGAAAAAAGGTACAATGAGGAAAATTTTGAAGAATTGAAAAAGCAGAATAATGGAAACAAAACTTTAAAACTTAGGAATCGTGGCAATAAATTTGTCAAAGTAATTGCTAGAGAAAAATTGGAGCTAAACATTATAATGTCGTACAAATTGTTAAAACAATAGGCGGCCATCCTCGCCATTACTAAAAGAAAAAAAAATAAAAATTGAAGGTAGAAAAAACAAATAGATTTTCAAAAAAACATTGGTTACCCCAAAAAAATTTAAGCTATCTATCTCTCAAAGAAAAACAATGAGAACAAAGTTAAAATTGAACATTTAGGACCACATCCAATTATTTTTCCGGAAAAGCCATTGAGTTTGTAAAATTTGTTTGAAAAAACTATTGTTGATTATCAGTAGTATATATTATCTACTTAAAGAAAGGTGGGTTATCATTCGACTCTTAACCATAGGATTATAGGTAGTGGCGGTTAAGTGGGAATAGGATAGGCTGGATAAGATATTTCCGCCGCTTCTTATTCTCTTTCCTATTCAATGTTTCCATTTCCTTTTCGAGTCTTGCCGCCTTTCTTTCCTTTTAACTTTGTTTTCTGTCTCGCCGCTTGCTTTTGATTTCAAAACACTCAAACAAATTAATTTAAAAGCAAATTTCACACTACATGCAAAATCAAAACTGGTTCAGTTTTTCTTGTCTCTCTCTCTCTATTTCTGGGCAATTAAATTTAATTAAGTATTCTAATATCGCCCTGCAGTTTTACACAGTGGGCCTTCTGTCTCACTTTCACTTGCTTCTTCTGCCTCAAAATTAATGAACGGATTAAAAGGCGACAAGTTTTCTTCGAAACTGGCATTGAAATCAACGAAATCGCTACTTTAAATATCCGAATCTTTTATATACTGAGCGGCAACAAAATCGGGGTCTGGTGGTTGCCACGTGTTGAGCTTTGGGTGGTGGTATCTGGAGAGGATTGTGGTACAACAAAACTGTTATCCCACTCTGGGCTCGAGCTCAAAAGTAACTTGCCAAAATCGTCATAATCCCGTTCCACATCGTCGTTGTTCCAATCAATTTCATCGATAGCATAATCGTCAATTTCATAATGGCCAAATGGGAGGGTTTTTATGCCATCGGGTAGTATATAGCGGTTGTTGGCAAAAACTAACAGAAAAATTTGTTGGCAGTAACTCTCTGCAGCCCGTGGTAGTCGGACACAATCCTGGTGTTCTCTGAGTGCAGGTCGTTTCCAGTGCTGAGTGTTTGAAAAGTCGGCGTGACGAAGATGTTCTGTGCCACCCTCGTCAGCCTTTTGGTGAAAGTTTTCGACAACCTAAAAGAAAGAAAAAATGAAAAGAGAAAAAACAGGTGCTATTAAAATTACCAACCCCCTATGTAATTATAATACGACTTAACAACTTCCAGATGACTACTAACCCACTACAAATTTTTATACAACAACTAAAACTTTTGTTTAATAATAGAATAAACTTACTTTTCGACAGGATAGAGTACAGCGTCGGCTTCAAACAGATCAAATCTTTAATATAACCAACCGCAGGCGAACTCGTCCTTGTTTTTGAGGACAACTTTTTTGTTACTGGTATTGTAAAGAAATTGACGGGGCGGGTAATTTGAGAAATGAAAATGGCTCAATACTGACTGTGGCTTCTGCGATAACTATGTATAAAACTCGTCACTTTTTATTGCACAGAGGAGACTATCCGTATCAATGTAAAGAAGGCGACAGTCAAAGCTGGGGCGCATGACAATGTAATAGAATGGATACATGTGGTATTTTGCTAGATCTATAGTTGCTCCAACAATGGTGGGATCAATCCAATAAATGCAATTCGGCCGTGTCGTCAAGACTGCTAAAGTCTCTTCAAAAATCATATAGCGATGGAACTCAAATTTGGATATTTTTCTTAGCGCATGCTCTGCAGCTCGAGAAATTGTTATTTTATTACTGCGTCTTTTAGATTCACAATACCACAAACTGCACTATTCATCAGATTATAAAAATTCTCCTCAAACTTGTTTGACGCATCTTGGCTCTTTTCACTGTTTAGTGTAATGCATTGCGACAGCCAATTTTCTTGAATCCTCCCATTCGCCCATTATGAAATTGACA
This sequence comes from Convolutriloba macropyga, assembly GCF_964194025.1. Classification (NCBI taxonomy): domain Eukaryota; kingdom Metazoa; phylum Xenacoelomorpha; order Acoela; family Convolutidae; genus Convolutriloba; species Convolutriloba macropyga. Next base: position 17,389,412 of record NC_134469.1, on the reverse strand, counting down.
ATCTATCGATGAAATTGATTGGAATCGATGAAATCTATCGATGAAATTGATTGGAATAACGACGATGTGGAATGGGGTTATGACGATTTTAGCGACTTACTTTTGAGCTCGGAGTGGGATAACAGTTTTGTTGTACCACAATCCCCTCGAGAAACCACCATCCAAAGCTTCAGCACGTGGCAACTACCAGACCCGGTTTTGTTGCCGCGATATCGTTGATTTCGATGCCAGTTTTGAAGAAAACTCTACACCCGATAATTCTTTCATTAATTTTGAGTCAGGAAATGCAAGTGAAAGCGAGTCAGAGGGCCCAGTTTGTAAAACTGCAAAGCGACATTAGAGTGCATTTTTTTTACTTTTTTACGTTTAATTGCCCCGGCAGAGACACGCAAAACTGAACCAGTACTGATTTTGCATGCATTGTGAACTTTGGTTTTAGTTCAATTTGTTTGAGTTTGAAATCAAAAGCAGGCGGCGAGACAGAAAGCAAAGTTAAAGGGATACAAAGGCGGTAAGACTCAAAAGGGAAATGGAAAGATTGAATAGGAAAGGGAAATAAGCAGCGGCGGAAATATCTTATCGAGCCTATCCTATTCCCACTTAACCGGCACTACCTATTATCATATGGTAAAGAGTTGATTGATAACCCTCCTCCTTTGAAGCAGAAGACGCTAGTGAAAGGGTGTCAGAGGGTTCAGTGTGTAAAACTGCAAAGCGATATTAGAGTGCATAAATAAATTTAGTTTTCAGAGAGAGACACGCGAAACTGAACCAGTTTTGATTTTGCATGCAATGTGAAATTTGCTTTTAAATTAATTTGTTTGAGTGTTTTGAAATCAAAAGCAAGCGGCGAGACAGAAAACAAAGTTAAAAGGAAAGAAAGGCGGCAAGACTCGAAAAGGAAATGGAAACATTGAATAGGAAAGAGAATAAGAAGCGGCGGAAATATCTTATCCAGCCTATCCTATTCCCACTTAACCGGCACTACCTTTTATTCTATGGTAAAGAGTTGATTTATAACCCTCCTCCTTTGAAGCAGAAGACGCAAGTGAAAGGGAGTCAGAGGGCTCAGTGTGTAAAACTGCAAGGTGATATAGAGTGCATAATTAAATTTAGTTTTCAGAGAGAGACACGCGAAACTGAACCAGTATTAATTTCGCATGCAATGTGAAGTTTGCTTTTAAAATAATTTATTTGAGTGTTTTGAAATCGAAAGCAAGCGGCGAGACAGAACACAAAGTCAAAAGGAAAGAAAGGCGGCAAGACTCGAAAAGGAAATGGAAAGATTGAATAGGAAAGGGAAATAAGAAGCGGCGGAAGAATTTTATCCAGCCTATCCTATTCCCACCTAACAGCCACAAACTACTACCCAATGGTTAAGATTCGATTGATAACCCTCCTCTTTCTTTACGTAGGTATTATAAACTACTAAAATCAAAAACTCAAAGCAAAACAAATTGAGTTTGCTTAAAACAACCATGAAAGCTCTGGCAATTTACAAAAAAGCTTGTTCGATTAAATCCAAAAGAATTCGACGGGAAAAATGTAAGAAAATTTGTACAAAAACCCCTCAAAATTGTTTTTTTATAAGCTTATCTTAACACTGAAAAACAATTCTAATTCTTGTTCAAAATTGAAAAAAAAACAACGCGTGGTTGCTGAAAAGCCGTTACCATATACACTAATTACAAAAACATTTGTTCAAAGAACAAAAAGTTATACAAATTATTGAAAAAAGACAAAATAATAAACAATTGAAATGGGAAACGGGGGGCCATTTTACCCTCCAAAAACAGTACTGGCCACTCAAAGGCACTGTCGTACCAATTATTATCAGTACTATCAACCGTAAAGATCACGTAAATAAAACTTTTAAATTTTAACCTATAAACACAAAATTGCTCTATGAAATACGGAATACAACAAACTTTAAAATTGCAGAAAAAGTTTCAATGGGGAAACTTTTGAAGAATTGAAAAACCAGAATAATGTAAACAAAACTTTAAAACTTAGGATTCGTGGCAATAAATCGAAAAGAATTCGACGGGAAAAATGTAAGAAAATTTGTACAAAAACCCCTCAAAATTGTTTTTACATAAGCTTATCATAACACTGAAAAACAATTCTAATTCTTGTTCAAAATTGAAAAAAACAACGCGTGGTTGCTGAAAAGCCGTTACCATATACACTAATTACAAAAACATTTGTTCAAAGAACAAAAAGTTATACAAATGATTGAAAAAAGACAAAAAAATAAACAATTGAAATGGGAAACGGAGGGCCATTTTACCCTCCAAATACAGTACAGGCCACTCAAAGGCACTGTCGTACCAATTATTATCAGTACTATCAACAGTAAAGATCACGTAAATAAAACTTTTAAATTTTATCCTATAAACACAAAATTGCTCTATGAAATACGGAATACAACAAACTCTAAAATTGCAGAAAAAGTTACAATGGGGAAACTTTTGAAGAATTGAAAAACCAGAATAATGTAAACAAAACTTTAAAACTTAGGATTCGTGGCAATAAATTTGTCAAAGTATTTGCTAGAGAAATATTGGAGCTATACATTATAATGTCATACAAATTGCTTAAAAAAAATCAGCAGCCATCCTCGTTCTTACTAAAAGAAAAGAAATGAAAAATGAAGGTAGAAAAAAACAAATGATTTTAAAAAAATGGTTACTCAAAAAAATATTTAGCTATCTACCTCTAAAAACAACAGATTGAGAACAAAGTTAGTATTGAAGATTTATGAACACATCCAATTAGTTTTACGGAAACGCCATTGATTTTGTAAAACTTGTTTGAAAAAACTTTTGTTGAATATCAGTGGTACATAATACATAATTTAAAAAGGTCGGTTATCATTCGACGGAATACAACAAACTTTAAAATTGCAGAAAAAGTTACAATGGGGAAACTTTTGAAGAATTGAAAAACCAGAATAATGTAAACAAAACTTTAAAACTTAGGATTCATGGCAATAAATTTGTCAAAGTAATTGCTAGAGAAATATTGGAGCTATACATTACAATGTCGTACAAATTGCTAAAAAAAATCAGCAGCCATCCTCGTTCTTACTAAAAGAAAAGAAATGAAAAATGAAGGTAGAAAAAAACAAATGATTTTAAAAAAAATGGTTACTCAAAAAAATATTTAGCTATCTACCTCTAAAAACAACAGATTGAGAACAAAGTTAGTATTGAAGATTTATGAACACATCCAATTAGTTTTACGGAAACGCCATTGATTTTGTAAAACTTGTTTGAAAAAACTTTTGTTGAATATCAGTGGTACATAATACATAATTTAAAAAGGTCGGTTATCATTCGACTCTTAATCATAGGATAATAGGTAGTGGCGGTTAATAGTTAATAGGTAGTGGGAATAGGATAGGCTGGATAAAATCCTTCCGCCGCTTCTTATTTCACTTTCCTATTCAATCTTTCCATTTCCTTTTTGAGTCTTGTCACCTGTGCTTCCCTTTAACTTTGCTTTCTGTCTCTCCGCTTTCTTTTGATTTCAAAACACTGTATGCAAAATCAATACTGGTTCAGTTTTGCGTGTCTCTCTCTGGGCAATTAAAATTAATTATGCATTCTAATGTCGTCCTGCAGTTTTAAACAGTGTGCCCTCTGTCTCGCTTTCACTTGCTTCTTCTGCCTCAATATTAATGAACGGATTAAAAGGCGAAGAGTTTTTTTCGAAACTGGCAACGAAGTCAACGATATCGCTACTTTCAATATCCAAATCTTTTATATACTGAGCGGCAACAAAACCGGGCTCTGGTGGTTGTCACTTGTTGGAGCTTTGGGAGGTGGTATTGGGAGAGGATTGTGGTACAACAAAGCTGTTATCCTACTCTGGGCTCGAGCTCAAAACTAAGTAGCTAAAATCGTCATAATCCTATTCCACACCGTTGTTGTTCCAATCAATTTCATCGATAGCATAATTGTCAATTTAATTATGGGCAAATGGGAGGGTTCTTATGCCATCGAGTAGTAAACAACGCTTTTTGTCAAAAGATGACAGACAAATTTTGTTTGCAGTAACTGTCTGTAGCCTGTGTTGATCGGACACAATCCTGGTGTTCTCTGGGCGCAGGTGGTTTCCAGTGCTGAGATTGTTGAAGAAGTCAATGTGACAAAGATGTTATAGTTCGGCCCTCATCACCCATTTTGCTGAAGCGGAAGATCCAGAGAACACAATTGTCTTGGACCATTGCCACTATAGTAGTAAATTCTGGGGATGGGCAGATTTGAAATGCAATCACTCGAGACAAAATTTCAATCAATTTCAATCCTGCTGTAGGTCATATTATTCAAAATGTTGACTTACAACACAGTTGCTTGGCACTGAACAACTGTGAACCAACAAAAAACATCAGCGTCATACAATCCAAAGATGAAAAATACATATCAATGATGTTTGGTGTGCTTATTGACACTTTCGTAACGGAAAAGGGAAAAACGGTGAAAGTGTACAAATATCTTCGGTTCATAGACTCCTTCAAGATGATGAACAATTCTTTAGAAATTTTTTTAAAAATTTTGCCCGATGACCGCTTAAAAATAATGAAGGCAATATTCTCTACACCTTCTGATGATAACCTTCAGCTATTTAAACAGAAATGCTACTACTCTTACTCTTATTTCACTGGTCGGTGAAAATTCAGAGACACCAGTCTCCCACCATTGACCAAGTGGGGTAACAATCTGGACGGGGGCAGTGAAGGCAACGGAGTCTAATTTACAACATGCGAACATGCACGCAGGATGTGGGATATTCTGGAATGCGGAACACTGCAGGACCATCATGACTCATACTTGAAGCTCGACTGTGCAATAATCGCATGTGTTTGCGAATTTTATCGACAGTTGAATTTCGATACGTATGAACTGGACCGTATGCACTTCTTCACTCTATCCATTTTAGCTCAGGAAGCATCCCTTAGAATCTGCAAAGCCAAGGTCAAGTTGTTAACTGAGAGTGAACACTTGGACAAGATTGAAACCGCAATTCGCGGTGGCGTCACATCTTTGAAAGTAAGCGCTTCACTGCAAACAACTTCCACATTCCCAACCACGATACCACTGAGGAATCACGTTTTGGTTTCTGTGTCGACGCTAATAACCTTCATGGTGGCGTAATGCAATTAGAGAAACTACGCATCGCCAACTTTGCGTTCAACGCCGAGATTCCGATTCAAGATATTTTGGACACCGCCGAAGACGCTAGCATTGGATACTTTGTAGTGGTCAACCTCTCTTGCCCGCCAAGACTTCTTCATGAGCACCGAGATTTTCCGTAGGCGCCCACAAAAGACGTGGCTGAAGAAGAGTGGTTGGGTGATTAACAGATCGAATTGAAAGAACAGCACTATTTCCCCTGTTCCAAATTAAAGATCCTCTTGCAAGCGTTCTTTGATAAAGAGAAATTTGTGGTGCACTACAAACTGCTGAAAATCTATGTCCAACTTGGCTTGGTAATCAAAAAAGTTCACAGAGTGCTTCAATTTCGACAAGAAAACTGGCTGTCTCCATACATTACACTAAACAGTGAAAAGCGCCAAGTTGAGTCCAACAAATTTGAGGAGAATTTTTATAATCTGATGAATAATGCAGTTTGTGGTAAAAAATGCGAATCTAAAAGACGCAGTAATAAAATAACAAATTCTCGAGCTGCAGAGCATGCGCTAAGAAAAATATCCAAATTTGAGTTCCATCGCTGTATGATTTTTGAAGAGACTTTAGCAGTCTTGATGACACGGCCGAAATCCATTTATTGGAATGATCCCACCATTGTTGTAGCAACTATTTTAGATCTAGCAAAATACCACATGTATTCATTCCATTACAATGTCATACGCACCAACTTTGACTAATTACAAAAACATTTGTTCAAAGAACAAAAAGTTACACAAACTATTGAAAAAAGCCAAAAAAATTAAACAATTGAAATGGGAAACAGAGGGCCATTTTACCCTCAAAGTACAGTACTGGCCACTCAAAAGCACTGTCGTACCAATTATGGAGCGTTATATATTAATACAGCTTTTATCAAAAAAACTTTATTAAATCTACCAACAAGCAAAAAACGAGCCAAATCGTTGACGAAAAAACGGCTAAAAACAGTTAACTGTGTGCCCCATTTTATAATAAAAAATGTCAAATCAAACACTCCACTCGTTAACTCAATGCAGCGCATGAACAAATAATTTCTTCCGCTCAGCAAAAATTAGTTCAGAACACAGAATTTCTGATAATGAAAACTCAAGAAAACCGATACTCCTCTTCGAGACGTAAATAAAGATAGCGCCGAAAAACAATTCAAATTCTTTTAATTGCAAAAATAACAGGAATACCGTAATATAGCTATGTTCAGCTTATAGCTTTGCAGCAATAAAAAGAAGTGAAGGAACCCAGAATGGGCCGTTGAAGATGTAAAAGCTGTGAAATATTAAGTTGTCTTAGCTTCCAGCGCAAAAAAGTCTAGAATACTCAGTTTAATAGATACCGGAGTGTTTTATTGGTTAACTGATCAATTCAATGCCCTCAAGTTTTACCAGTTTATCCAGTGTCTCAATACAAAAATCACAAAAAAAAAATCGAAACACAACAAACTGTTTATACGAAAAATTGCATAAAAAAAGACCAACAGGACTAATGTAATTGGGTCAGTAAATTGCATAATGTTTTCAGTGCAGCTACAAAATCAGATTTCATGTGTTGCATACCTTTGTAGTTTTTCCCTCTGCGACATCTTCGTCCGTGAGTCTCTCTGAGAATGGCAAGTGCTGCATCTCCTCCTGCAGTCTCTTTGTCATCTGCATGAAACTGCTCTTGCTGTTGATGTTGAACGTGAACAAAGCCGACATGTCTCCCATCACGTTACTACATAACAACACTCTCCCGGGTTGAATTTTTCCGCCCAAAATGATGTAAGAGTGGGGCTGCAATGGGAGGATTTTTAGGAAAATGCAGCTCAAAACTATTACTTTTTGGGCTGCAAAAAGCCTTTTTTTGGGCTGCATTGGGCTTCCAAGGGGGGTAAAATGGTAAAATGGTGTAAGAAAGAGGGGGTAAAAGACAAATTAACCCCACACTCTTACATCTTTTTTGGTCTGCCAAGGGGGGTAAAACGATGTAAGAGTTCGGGGGTAATTTGTCTTTTACCCCCTCACTCTTACACCATTTTACCCCCCTTGGAAGACCAAAAAAGCTCTATGATTGGGGGGTTAATTTGTTTTTTACCCTCACACTCTTACACCATTTTACCCCCCTTGGAAGCTCAATGCAGCTCAAAAAGATGTAAAAGTTTTGAGCTGCATTTTCCTAAAAAATCCTCCCATTGCAGCTCCACTCTTACATCAATTTACCCCCCTTGGCAGCCCAACTCTAACATCATTTTACCCCCCCCCCTCTGCAGCCCAACTCTTACATCATTTTACCCCCTTGGCAGCCCAACTCTTACCTCATTTTACCCCCTCTGGACAATTTACCCCCACACTCTTACATCTATTTACCCCCCATAGACAAATTACCCCCCCCCCCCCCTCTTACATCAAAATGCGAGCATTTTAGGGAGGACATTCGACCCGGGAAGTTAGCTTAAAACAGATTTTATACGTATTTGAATGATGCGTCTAAAATGAGGGATCTTTTCCGTTTGTGCCCCCCCCCCCCCAGTTTAGTGGGTGCATATTATTTGCAACCCCCAGACGCACGTACAATATTTTTACATAATGATTTACTATGTAATGACACGTGCTCTGTCACTGGGGGGAGCATAACGTACTGGGGGGGGGGGGGGGCACAAACGGAAAAGATCCAAAATGAGTTTTGAAGATTCAACGTCCCATTGCAGCCCATTGCAGCCCACTCTTACATGGCAATTTCAGTGAGGGGGGTAATTTCTGAAAAGTCCTCCCATTGAAGCCCATTGAAGCCCACTCTTACATGGCAATTTCAGTCAGGGGGGGGGGGTAATTCCTGAAAAGTCCTCCCATTGCAGCTCATTGCAGCCCACTCTTACATGGCAATTTCAGTCAGTGGGGTAATTCCTCAAAAGTCCTCTCATTGCAGCCCAACTCTTACATCATTTTACCCCCTCTGAACAAATTACCCCCACACTCTTACATCAATTTACCCCCCCTAGACAAATTACCCCCCCACTCTTACATCGAAATGGGAGGATTTTAGGGAGGACATTCGACCCGGGCTCAAATATTGTCATCTGACTTGATTATGTTAAGGATAAATTGGGCGTTTTAACCATTGTCAGGCATATTGTTAAAAAATTCGCATATCAACAGAAAGATCGCTATTTCGTTGGGAAACCGCAGTTGAGGCCCCTACTGTGGAAAGAATTGATTTTGACTTCAGTTAAATAGTCGAGGTCCAAAGATGTGCCAAGCCCAAATATTTTCGCGTGTCCTAGTCCCAGCTTAAGCGCTCCTGTGATGTGAAAAAAATGGTACCAATGAGAGGGGGAGTCAAAAAAAGTAAATACCTTTTTATGAGCAATGAGCAATATTGAGCAAATTGTGCACTCAAAGACTGCGAACCACCTTAAAGTTATCCATCCCAAACACTTCGCTTTTAAATTGCAACAAAAATTTGACGTAATTAAAATCCACACTGTTTTTTCCCAAGTATTAAGATAGATGTTTTCCCAAGTATCTCAAGTATAAATATTACAAAAAATCTAAAGGCCTATTCTCCCTCTGTAATTCGGTACCGCAGAAAAATGGGCGGCACGAAAGACTGTTCAGAGACATATTGGGTTTGGCATCGTCAGGTCAGAGATCACTACGGTCGCGCTAAGATAGCACGATTCCTTAATTCCTACGAAAGGTCTACCAATCGTCCTCCTAAAGGCAAAACGAGATGCACTTAAACAAAAGAAATTTTCAATCGGTTGCAAAAATTCCCACATTAAAATGTTGTCAAACAATTATAGAAGATGCTCCAAAACAAAGAAAATTCTATTCCAACATTTATTCATATACGTCAAATTTCATGAAGCCAACGAAGAATTCTTTTTGTAATGCACATGCAAATTTTAAGCAAACTTATAGTTTGTTCGGTGAAGTCCAGAGACGAAACGTTCCTTTACTTTTTGTTCTATTAAGGCAAAAACACAGCAACATATGATAAAGCATAAAATAAAGCAACAGTTAGAAAAGATAAAGCATAACAGCATGTTTTGCAAAAAAAAATAGAAGAAAAATTCCGAAAAGAACGAGAAGAGTCCTCACTGTCGGTAAATTGTTTTTAAAATTAATTGCTACCAATTAAAACAATTAATAAAAACGAAATAATTCAAGTCAAAAACTTTTTAAAAAACTAGCCCAGAAATGAACCATGAAATTAAAAAAATATCAACTAGGTCTTTACGTAATACACGTACACCTACCAACAAAAACTTTTTAATCCAATTGAAACGTATAAATTGCTCAAAACCAAAAAGCATCCCATGTCAGACTTACAAAGCTCTCTATTTTTGTTGAAAAACTGGAAAAAATGCAAAAAAAAAATGACAAAAAAGGTAAGGTAGCAAAAATTGACAATTTTTTGATATTTTCACAACAAAAACATTGTTTTATACCACAAAAACTGTAATCATTTGGAAACCAAAAAACCTGGAGCAATAAGTGTCGTTTCTTTACCCGTTGAATGTGATAAAAACAAAACAATGACCAAAAAATAGCTAAAGTAGCATAAAAATTTGCAAACTAGCTGAAAAACCTGAAAAAAGCACAAAAATCATTATCGCATTCATTAAAAAAATGAAACACAATCTGAACATGCTTCAAAATTAAACGAAAACAAAAATCAAACAAGAAATTCCAAAGTTTCCCCTCGATTCATTTCCTGCTTCAAAATTTACTCAAATAAACATATCCGACTAACGTCGGACAAATTGCTCTCAAACGACCAGCGAGCGGTTGGCTTCGTCAATACCTAGCCACTGTTTAGTGAGGTTAGCTTTAGTTTGATTGAAGGGGCCTGAAATTAGGGTAATAGACGATGACATCACGCCACATAACAGCCGCTGAAGAGCGGCATCAAAAAAAGAGTTAAGGAGAGAGAGAGAGAGAGAGAGAGAGAGAGAGAGTGGGAAATTAAACGTGAGCGAAAAAGAGAAGGAAAGAAACGCCAGACAACACACACACACACACCACATACACACACAGAGAGAGAGAGAGAGAGAGAGAGAGAGAGAGAGAGCTACATGCTAAGATTTGACTCTACAAGTTCAAGTTTTCTAGACTTGTTAGTAACTAAATCATAAAGAAAAAACTGAAAGTGAAAAATTCAACAGAAAAATTTCCACTTTTCGCAGTAAAAAATGTTCAAAAACAATTTTTGTCTCTCAATTTTTGTCATGTAACCCATCTGCAAGACTTAAAAAGCTTCGTTGGCCATTAATGATCGTTTAACTCAGAAAAGGACAAAAATATTCAAAATTTTAAAAAACAATAGAAAATTTTAACAAAATCTTGCTAATATTCGTGATAATAATAATATCTTCAGAACACAATTCCATTGTCTCAAGAGACTATCAGTCGACTTGAGTTTCGATAAACCTATAAAATGACAAAAATTGTCAAAAAAATTTCAAAAAATTTTATGAAAAACTTGATAAAACTTATGATAATAAAAAAATGAAAACTATTCAATGGCCAAAAAAAAATTTTCAGTAACTTATCATCAATGCCTGAAGGAGTTTTCCTGATTCCTCGGGCTAGAAAAACTTAGATAATGACAATAAATTTTGAAAAATCTGAAAAAAAATCAAGTTTTATCAAACAATTGCTAAAATTGGTGATGTTAAAATGTTGAAAACTATTCCATTACCACTATTCGATTACCACTATTCCATTCAAATTCCTGAGGCTAATAAATTTTGAATAATGACATTAAATGTGAAAAAAAATTAAAAAATGCTATTTTTGTCAAAAAAAATGCTAAATTTCGTGATGTTTAAATCTTGAAAAAAATTCCATTACGCCTAGAAACTATACAGTAACCTATTATTAAACCCTAGAGGAGGCTCCTTGTCTCTTGAGGCCCGATAAAAATAAAACATAACCGACTAACGTCGGGCGAATTGCTCTCAAACGACCGGCGAGCGGTTGGCTTGGTCAGTAGCTAACCACGGGGGGGGGGGTGCACCGAGGGCTGATGGGGGCAGCACTGCGGCAAAGCGCGGTGGGGGGGGGGGGGGGGTGGAGCCAATAGTGGGGGTGGGGGTCAACAAAGGGGGGGTGTCAACCTCTAAGAACCGCCCCTCACACCATAAGTATAAGTATAAGTCTCCAAGACAGTTTGAGCTGAAAGAGACCTGAAAGGCTCCAAGAGCACATAACGCCCGCTGGGCGGTACCTGTTTATCCCGTTTTTGAGGACGAAAAGTCAATAGCGTCAGACGAAAAATTGTGGTCAAGCGAAAAATCGCATAAAAAAAAGACCGACAGGACTAATATAATTGCTACAAACTTCCGTTGAGAGCAATTAAAAAAGGACAAACATTTTCAAAAACCTTGAAAAAATTTGAAAGTTTTGTCAAAAAAATGCAAAACTTCGTAATGTTGAAATATCGAAACCATTCTATTGCCACTAGAAACTATGCAGTAAACCAATTATCAAACCATAGAGTGGGTTCCTTGACATCTAGGGCTAATAAAACTCAAAAATGACAAAATTTTCAAAAAGCATGAAGAAAGTTGTGAAAATTAGTATAAATTTGCGAGCGGTTTTTAGCGAGCGGTTGTTCGTCAGTAGCCACGGGGGGGGGGGTGCGCCGGGGTTCTGTTGGAGGTTGCAGCAGTCAGGTGGGGGGGGGGCAACCGCACTGTGGGGGTTGGGGGGGGGGGGTCAACAGTTGGGGGGGGGGGGGGGGGGGGTCTTCAACCTCTAAGAACCGCTCTTCACACCATACGTATAAGTCTCCAAAACGTTTTGGGCTGAAACAGAGCTGAAAAGCACTAAGAGTACTTAATGCCCGCTGGGCGCTAACTGTTTATCCCGTTTTTGAGGACGAAAGGTCAAAACCGTCAGACAAAAAATCGGTCAAGCGAAAAATCGCATAAAAAAAGACCGACAGGACTAATTTAATTGCTACAAACTTCGTTTGAGAGCAATTAAAAAGACAGATCTCTAATACTCCTCTTCGAGTTATAAGAAGAAGGATAACGCTTAAATAATAGCCTTCGGCTGACAGCGGTTATTAAAAACTGAAGAAAAAATAGCAAACTTATCGCTCAAGTCATATCTACGAGAAGAACAGCCGCCCAGGCGGAGACCCAAATACAAACAAAAACTTAAAAATTTTAGCTCTTTGAAAATTTTACGCAAGTGGGATTTAGAAATTTTTTAGGCGATCTTGAATTGTTTTTCTGTTTCGGCACATTTTAGGTCGATTTAGTATGTGGGTACATCTGTACATACTCAACAAAACATAAAATTCGATTTAAATGTGTGATCGTAGCAGGTCGTACAGTGATGTGAAATCTTTTCTGTGCTGTTTTTGTTATAATATGTTTAACCATTTGATTATAGTTTTAATTCACTTGTTTCAAAAAAGAACCGAACCTGTAGAATATTTTGCTTCCAATTGCAATCAGAATAGTGAGTGACATTTCTATGTAGTTGGTGGCATAGAGGTCTCCATAACCGACAGTCGTAGTCAGTACCATTATGTAGTGCAGCATACTTTGGTAGATTTTCAGTCTTGCATCTGGACAAAAACGGAATGGATGGTGACACTTTCAAAGTCCAAACTGCGCGTCTATCTTACAAGAATCTTAATAGACTCTTGAACTAAATTGTATAGTATAGTTTCCCGGACTTGAGCCTCAGAGCATTTCAGCGCTGAACCAGCGCATTTCAAGTGTAAAAATTTGATTCAGTTCTGAAAAATCACATTTCTAGAAAATTTTAAGTTTCTTTATGTGCAGTTCTTCTTCGTTATGATTATATTGAGGTCATGGTGTTAACCCAGGCTAAACTTATCCAGTACAGTCTGAAAATTACTCATACCCCACAATTAAGTCTGAGCAGCAATGTCATACTTTGTAGCTTACAGCTGGTAATTACTATAGTAGTATACACACTATTTATATATGAGCTAGTTTGTAGGCAATTAACACAAAGCCCATTTAGTTTAGTTTGGTACGCAAATTAAATGTTACAAGTTCCAACGCGGAAGTTCGAATCGCATATAAATCGAAACTTGTTGGCGGGAGTTAAGCTGAGCGTATTAATTTCCATGCACAAAACATATAGCTCATAAAACGGTCATAAAAAGTACTTATGTCTTTTCAAAGACTTTCATCAACTTTAACCAGCCTCAATTTTAGACTGGTCCATGCACCCCTATATTTTACAGCTACTCTACCAGTGCGGGTCGCAAGTGAAGCAAGTGGGATGAACAAACCACTTCAATTGCAAGAGTTGCAATCAGTATGACAGAAATTCAGAACATAACCGATTAACGTCGGGCGAGTTGCTCTCAAACGACTGGCGAGCGGTTGGCTTCGTCAGTAGCTAGCAACGGTTTAGAGAAGCTAGCTTTAGCTTAATTGATGGGGCGTGAGGTGAGCGCAGTGGGGGGGGGTGCAACAGTGGGGGGGGGCAAAGGTGGGAGGGGGATTTTTGGCTGCACATGGACCTTACAGCCTGAACGATTGAACAATAGTACTTATGTCTTGCAAACGAACTTCATCAACTTTAACCAGCCTCAGTTTTAGACTTGTCCAACAGAAAATGACCTTTTAACTTTAAACTACGGCCTTCCCAGTAGCTTCACCATAAGCACTTGAAGGACTACTAAACGCGGCCTTGGACCTCTAATGAAACAGGTAGCTGGGCACTACCTGTTTATACCCTTTTAAGTACGAGAAGTCAAATGGGTCAGACGAAAATGCGGTCAAGCGAAAAATCGCATAAAAAAGACCAACAGGACTAATATAATTGCTACAAACTTCATTTGAGAGCAATTAAAAAGTTCAATCAATAAATGGCGCAAACGGCAAAAGTCTGGAATAAGTTAAAATAGTACTGCCTATTTCTTTATTAAACACTCCAGTCTATGATCTTCATCGTATATACAATACCATTAACATGAATTCAAAGGAAGAGGTTACACAACTAAGAGCGTGAGTTGACACTAATGTTGAAAGTAGAGTGGGCTGATGTGAGTATGAGTTTGTGAAGAACATACCTGGGACCTCTTTGCCATTTTGGACCAACTTGGTGTAGTAGATAGTCTGCTGTCCGATCATGCTCTCTTTCATGCACACTGAAAAACGGGGATAAGTTAAACTTATCAGTTTATTTATGAAACAAAAAAATAATAATAAGCAAAGGTTAAATATACTTGCAACAAATATTAAATACAAATCACTCAAGAGTTTATTATTAATTTTTTATCCATGAAATCTAATCATCAAAAACACGAGACAATGATTTGCTTCGCTCTACTCTAATACACTACTTAGAAGATTTTCAGAAGATCAATATTATATCTTTTAAGTTTTCCATTGCCTTATGCCCTCTTATTACACATCAGCCTTTTATGACTTATTTACGAGCCTTGTCTTACGCAACTTTTTGTGGTTTTCTTATTATATCTTACAAGAAGGTTCCTTTCAATTATAATCGCAAGATCTTAAATAAATGTGCAAGATCTTTTTCTATTTGACCTGATCAATAACTCTATATGATAGGACAGGTCGGAGTAAGCGGGTGAGACGAAAAAATTTTGTAAGAAATCCATCGAACGTGTTTAATTAGGTAAAAAATATGCTTAATAAGCTGATAGTGTAATTTTAGGAGCTGAATGTTCTGAACAAAAAAACTTTCAATGCATTTCAGCACTTAATTCAGCACATTTTTTGCATAAATTCAACACTTCAAAATTCAGCACATGCAGAGCATTTCTTGGATATCTTTTTACACGCATTTAGAAAAAAAACCTAAATTATAGCATATTCCTTTCAAAAATTCCGCGAATTTCTTCATAAACATAGCCGGCAGATTGCCGGTATAGCTGCGAAAGAATAGACCTGCGTGCCATATAATAGAAATAGAAACAGATACAGATCTAAACTGAAAAAAAAATTGACGCCGCTCAAAAAAACTAGGTAAAAAACATTCAGCGATAAATTTAAAAAGCTTGTTAAAATTCATTCCGCAGAAGCCTGTTATTAGGGACCTTTACTGCACAAAAGAGTTCCTTTGACCTTAAACAAATTCAAATTAAACTTAAGTTTTAAAGTGCAAAAGTCATTTTATTGAGTGAGGCAAGTCACGTATGATCAAAATCTAATCACGCAATTAACCTAAAAACTTTTGGTAAAGCGAGTGAGAAATGACGTCACGCGCGCAAATGCCGTTAGTGAGAGGACGAAGTCAGTCAGAAAAGTTGACATTTTCTGCTTTGCTGCGTGAACAAATGTAAAACGAAAAAAGAGCGTCAGACGACGAAACAAAAAAAACCAAGAGCACCGCAATCTAGCTTCGCTCAGCTTACAGCTTCGCAGCTATAAAAAATCAGTATCTTTTACAGCTCACTCCTTAAATAGTTTCAACTTTTCAAAAACAGCAAATTTTAGCGCTTTCAGTGCATATAATTACAGTACATTACGTCGCCAATCCTTTTTTTTTGAGCAAGCAAACTGGCTTCCTAATGTCAGCATTGTCGCTCCCCACGTTTTAGACTAGGCGTTATAGGCTTTGGCGGACAACAGTGACAGTGAAGTAATACATTGCAAATTTACTCAAAAATGGGAATATTTGCCACTGATGTCCGCGATTGCGCAATTTGATGAAACGTTTTGATCTAAATGTGAAAATTGAGGACAAAGCTGACAAATTTCTGTGATTGATTTTGTTGTTTTTAAAATAATCCAAATTGAGAGCGAAGCATAAAATACAAAGAGCTTGCTCAAAATTGCGAGCATTGGTGACGATACCCCTGCTCACAAATTGTGTTGTCTGCAATTTAACCATTTTTATCCCACGAGAGAATGGGTGACAAAATATCGTCACCCGTGTGCGCAAACGCGGACACCTCTGAATTTGTAGTATTTTCTACGTAATGTGGTACTTGTTCTTCCTACAAGTTGGGTCTTTTTGGAGTATACTTCTTCAAGTCCAATAAGTGTTAGGAAAGTGTTGAAAGTTGCTAAAATTGTGTAAGAAGTGTCGACTATTTGTAATTACTGCAATTAGCTAAACATGCCTTTTTTCTACGAAAAAAGCCGAACGGTCACACTTAATCTTTTTCCGAAGTCAGTTGGCGCAAAGCAAGAAGAGGAGGAAATTGTTCAAGAGAAAAGGGATCGATAATGAGCTGGGGTGCTGATTGTTATGTAAAAAATGTGCTGAAAGTCAATGAAACGAAATATTTTTAGCGGGAAAGTCTTACATATTTATCCTTTTTATGTGTTGACAAGCTCTATCTAATCTAATGGATTCAATGGGGGGGGGGGGGGGGGTGCATGAATTATTTGGAAATGGGAAAGACCCGAATAACCTTCAGTCCAAGTGAAGCAAGTGAAGAACATGAATACAATTGTGACCCAGTGAGTGTACACAGCCACATTGAGAATAGTCCACATGAGACTGAGGATGGTCGATTTGGACAGGAACATTTTCAAACCATAGTCCAAGTCTTTCGTTATTCGGAACACTAACCAACACACTCTGTCAACATAGACGACAATTCATGTATAGATGAACATAAAATATGCATCAAAAAGGCTCCTACTCGTTTTGCGGACGCTTAGTTAATACCAGACAAACCACTCAATATGGGAAACCCAGAAAACCATAAAATTTTGTCCATGCAACCCATACCAATCATCAAAACTTCTAGACAACTTCGATAATCCAAAAAAAAATCCAGAAGACAACTGAACATTTCAGATTCAATAAACGATTAAGTAAATATGTCCCTAAAAAGATTGTTGAGAATTAATTATTAAATAATCTGATCAAACGATTATGCTGACAAACGAAATGTAAAAAGAATACTTAGCAGTTCAGATTAAAAAGAAAACAAAAAGTGTAGATTCTTTCGAAAAAAACTAAAGGTTAAATAAGTAAAACGTTTTGATGACCAGAGTTTTAAAAAATTATAAATAGGGAGAAACAAAAATAATTATAGCTCTAACTTTGAGTAGTAACTTTAAAGTTAGTAACTCTAAGGGTTCTCGGGCGTATCAAATTAGGCCGGGCTGCTACAGATCACACAATACGGGATCTCTCTATGTATGTCGGTTTAAATAGACAAAAGATATTAAAAAAATCGAAGGCAAAGATATATGCCTAAAACCTGTTTGTGCTATAAGACTAAATTTAAATAATGGGGCTGTGAAATTCTTAACTATTAAAAGAACAAATATCAATACACACGCTTACTAATTGCCAGAGAAATCGAGCTGCCATGCAGAGGGGACGACGAAATTATTTCCATTGGGTATTATACAATACGTCTCTGAAAAGGAAAAAAACTTAAAGATTTCGCTTGTTTAAGAAAAGAAAAAATTCTCAGCTTTCAAGTTATATTACAAATTTAAAAATAGTTGTGTACTTGGAATCATAAAATTAAACTTTAAGAAAAAGAGATCGACTGTTGTTTGCGATCGTGATTTGGAGCAACAATAAATCTCATCCTGCATCCTTCGTCAATATCATCAGTGAAAATTTGGGCCAATAGGAGGCGGAAAACCGTCTACACGTTCATTGTAAAACGATTTTCTAATTTTTTTATTAGAAAATCAACGTGTAAGTGCCTGATATCTTCCCCTTCTGTTCTTCAGAACCAATTAATATTAAAGTTTGTGGGGGAACGTTATGCTTCATTCTTGATCCTCTCAACTTGCCTTGCTCTGTTTCTTGAGTTGCAAGTTTCCATTTAGGAGAAAGGAAATTTAGCAGTTTTTGCGGTTTAAAAGTGCTCCTGGATAATCGAGGCTCGCTTATGAATTAGAAAAGAAAAAGCTTAAATGACAATAGATTTTTTAGCTTAGGCGCCCGTAAATTTGTTTGGCGGTAGCTAAGTGTAGTGGCAATTAATGCTTTAAAATATGCGGTTGATGCGCCGGAACAACTATCTTTTCATTTCTAGCACTACAGGCGTATGTGAAGATTGCTATCTTAATAGTAAGGGAATAAAAATGAAACACGTGACACATGAATTGGCAAGAAATTCAATTTATATTCATTGGTCATGTCTCTAAAAACGCCAAAAAAACAGATTCAACTGTTAAATGGAAATAAACGAAGAGCTGCTCAAGAAAAACCTCATAAAATGTAACAGTCAATTTGACAAAAAATTTGTTAACAGTGGTAAAAATTCATAATTTGTGTTGATAGCAGGGTTCAAAGTTGCTGACATTTTCCAATGAAGATGTATTGACTAGCAACTGTTTGGTTGCTGATGTTTTTCGATAGGCGTGCAAAAGTTAATCAGCCATATAAAAATATTCGAAAGCCTCGTTAAACAGATGTTTTATTTTTATAAAGTTGTTTATCTGATTTTTAGAAAAAATTCGATCAAAAATTAGACCAATAGTAAACAAATTTCGATTTTCTCAAATCTTTTTTTATACTTTTATTGTCACTCTATAAAAATTGTCACACTCTACTGGTCTGCTTTAAAAGTGTCTGCATTCTCTTTTTAGTAATCAAGTATGGTAAACAAAAATAGGAGCAAAGAAAATAAAATAAAAACAGAGGAACAAACATAACATTTGAACACTTTTTGGGACCTTTTGTTGTTTTTTGATCAAAGCAGCTCATATAGCTCTTAATCTAGCTGAAGAATCTGCAGTTTGAGAGTGCTTAAAATACAATAAAATTCAAAAGTTGATCTCTTCAGTTTTGTCCAGAATGATTGTGCCACTATTATAGGGGAGTATTTTTTTACAAAAAAAAGGTTATTTTTGGGACAGTTTTTATTGAAAATGGTTGCTTCATGGCAAATTAAAAAATATTTCTGCACATCGTTGAAAAAAACGCTTTTCGAATTGAATTATTGATGTTTTATCAAAGAATCGTTGACAAATGTAAAATATGTCAGCAAAAGAGACTATTTTTGACTTAAGATCTCCCCCAAAATGACTGATTTTGGCACATTTTTACATAAAAAATAGATTTTAAAAATTTTAGCCAACAATCTAGCAGAGTTGAGCATATAGTCCCCCACTAATTGGGATGTCGGAGCAATGACATCAATATGGCGTGCAATGAACACTAAAAAGACAAAATGAGAGTAAACGTTAAAATGCGGTGGTTCATCAATAGAGACGATATGTTCTTGCCTGAAGAGGAGTCCAAAAATAAGGACAGAAATCTGGATAAATTTGTACAGCGGTTCATCTTTGCTGCCTTCAATGTGAGTTTGAATCAGCTCAACTGAAATAAAGCAACTTAGCATTTCTCCTGCCATAAGACAGACTATATCTCACCGCTGAGAAACTTTTTATGATATTTTGCTAAATTGACAGGCTGTGAAGGCATAAAACGTTTGAAAAAGGTAGAAAACTTCAACGAATATTTAATACAACAATCAACGCTTGAAATTCAGCCCAATCGAATTATTGTCATGATTTTGTTGAAAAATTAAAAGTATAAAAGATAAATTAATGAAATTTTGACGAACCATATTGTCTTCCAACCCTTTCCCCAACTCGGGTAAAATTTTATTGACCTCCGATAATTGTTCCGACCCCTCTTGAGGGGGAAGGAACTATATACTCAAATGGGTTTTTTGTTCAGTCAATTTTGGCCGATCGATATATTCATCGTAGAGAATTGAGACTGGTATCATTAGAAAGCTTGTCCAGCGTAGAATATGGAATTAGGAAGATTTTTTAATTTTCGTATTTTACAGGGAGTTGTCGAGGTTTAAGTTTTGAGAGCATAAATTGAATTCCGGTGAGATTTTGTTCACTTTTTCCGGAATTTTTGACCAAAACTTTGCCAATTTTGCTAAATTTTGTTATATATTTAGAAAGTGTTGTTGATTTTGTAAAGACGAAAAAATATTTTTTATTAAATTTTTTGTAAAAAAAAGCTGGCTAAATATTTCAAAATTAAGACTTTGTCATCAAAAACAGCACGAAATAAGTTTATTTTAGTCCAGTTTGAATAAATTTACAGGAAGTACAGACCAAAACACCACTAAAATAATCTTTGTACACTCAAAAGGGGGCTTTATTACTTCAAATTCCGTTGAGAGTGCTATGTAATTAAAAATTTGCCGTTTTTTTGCCAAATTTATTTGTTGATTATCAAAAACGCAGCCTCTATTACTATGTATGATATTACAGTGATATTACTAACAGTGATTATAACAGTGATATTACTATGTAAAAATTTATAATTTGTGTTGATAGCAGGGTTCGAAGTTGCTGAAATTTTCCAATGAAGATGTCTTGACTAGTAGTTGTTTGGTTGATGATATTTTTCGATAGGCGTGAAAAAGTTAATCAGCCATGTAAAAATATTCGAAAGCCTCGTTAAACAGATGTTTTACTTTTATAAAGTTGTTTATCTGATTTCTAGAAAAAATTCGATCAAAAATTAGACCAAATTTTCATCGAAAACAGCACGAAATAAGTTTATTTTAGTCCAGTTTGAATAAATTTACAGGAAGTACAGACCAAAACACCACTAAAATAATCTTTGTACACTCAAAAGGGGGCTTTATTACTTCAAATTCCGTTGAGAGTGCTATGTAATTAAAAATTTGCCGTTTTTTTTGCCAAATTTATTTGTTGATTATCAAAAACGCAGCCTCTATTACTATGTATGATATTACAGTGATATTACTAACAGTGATTATAACAGTGATATTACTATGTAAAAATTTATAATTTGTGTTGATAGCAGGGTTCGAAGTTGCTGAAATTTTCCAATGAAGATGTCTTGACTAGTAGTTGTTTGGTTGATGATATTTTTCGATAGGCGTGAAAAAGTTAATCAGCCATGTAAAAATATTCGAAAGCCTTGTTAAACAGATGTTTTACTTTTATAAAGTTGTTTATCTGATTTCTAGAAAAAATTCGATCAAAAATTAGACCAAATTTTCATCGAAAACAGCACGAAATAAGTTTATTTTAGTCCAGTTTGAATAAATTTACAGGAAGTACAGACCAAAACACCACTAAAATAATCTTTGTAGACTCAAAAGGGGGCTTTATTACTTCAAATTCCGTTGAGAGTGCTATGTAATTAAAAATTTGCCGTTTTTTGCCAAATTTATTCGTTGATTATCAAAAACGCAGCCTCTATTTTTGATTTTTAACTAACAAAATATCAATATCTATAACATTCGAATAATTAAGTGTTCCTTATGAACAAACAGCACTAGCAGGGCTAGTTTCGGACCAATCTTGAACTGGTATAATCCAAAAAAAATTCGGATTGCAATCAGTCGATCTTTTTTATAAAAAAAATTCGGTCTTTTCTACATTAATTAAATAACAGAACATTTCAAACCAAAACTCACTAATGATAGGTCCAATTGGCTTTCGAAAAAGCTCCACATCTTTGTATTTAGTTGATTACTTGAAAACTTATGGTCCTTTTAACTTTTAAAAGTATTTGATTCTTAAGTCAATAATGACTCATTGAACTTTGCCTCCATTTTTCTCTTAATTTGGTCAACTTGTAGCTTATTGTCAGCAATGAGAGAATGCTTCTTCTTTCTATTGAAATCAAATTCAATCCTTACTGCGGTTTTACGCCTTAAGGTATGGTTTTCTGGCTTTGATACGACTAGAATTCACATTTTTTCAAAAATTTTTAGTTATTTGCCCATTTTTCGCGTTTTCTAGTTTTGTAACAATATCATGTTATATATCAGATTATTTGCTTTCGAAATAAGGTACAATTGATAATCGTAAAATACTTGAAGATATAGATTATGATTTTAAAGTCTTCGACACTACTTTCTCGAAGAACTTATTTGAATTTATAAAATTTTTTCGTTAACTGTCGGTTTTACTTTGTCTTTTTAGTCGTAAGAAATTTGCTGTTCATTGAGCCGGTTTCTTTGGCTTTTCATGCATTTAAATATTAGCCGATATTCTGATATTAAAAGATAGCTGATGGCTTTCACAACTCTGAAAACAATTGTTTTCCAAAAAAAACACTCTTTAACTTCCCAATTCTGTTCCTTTTATTGTCTGTTTGTTTTCTAGTCTCGCTAATTACAGGCCAAATAGGACGTTATTGTTGCAAAAGAAGGTTTCAAAAGGGATTGGTGTCACACAATCTAATGTTGTTAAAGAATACATTGACTTTACTGGCTTCGACACGGAAAATATAGTAAATTAATTTTTGATATTTGTCATGTTTGACGTTCTTTTGTAGACGTAAGACATATTCTGGATAACTTCAATTCTCTGGGGTGTCCTTTGGAAGAGTATACGAACCTATATAGTTATTCCGCTTTGTAATAAATGGCGTCCACGTCTTTGAGAATTTTTTTCGAAAAAAAAATAAAGTGTTTCTTAATTGTGCATTTTTTCATTTTTGTCTACTTGTTACCAAGCTTCATTTATGAGAGGTCACATAATACGTTATCGGTGCTCGCAGAAAGTGCAATCAATCATCTTTTGATGGTCATAGTATGGTTTTACGGTTTCAAAAGCGTTTTCTGCCAAGTTTTAATTGATTTTTTGTTTGTTGTCTATTTGTTGTTCCTTTGTAACCGCAGAAAAAGTTGAGTACCGGCAGTTCTTAATCCGTTCTCTAAAAGCATTGGAAATTGTTTAGCTATAGGGTATTTTCGTTGATTTCTAATGGTTTTTATTTTTTTGAAATTAATTGTTTTAAAAAAAAATAAGTGAATTTTTCAACATTACTGTTTTTGTTCTTTACTGTCTAATTGTTACCAAGCCTTTTAATTGACTAATCTCATATCTTTTCTGTTGAATAAAAAAATATTTTGTTTAATATCAGTTTTAACTTACGCTATTTTGACTTTGTTATTAAATTTTGTTTTTTAAAACGGACAAGAAGTTTTTGATGTAATTATTTCTTTTTGTTGTTGTTTGATTTTGCTGTTCTTCTTGACTCGCTTTCTTAATATTTGCACATATCATCAATCTAATGTACCTTGTATACTCCACCATTGAGTTATTTGCTTTGGAGGCTATCTTTTTGTTCATACATCAATTTTTTTAAAAAAGTTCTTGCATTTCTGGGTTTTTCTATGTTCCTCATTTGATAGACAATCATGCCAAAATTGTGGATGAGCGGGGTCGGAACCTTATGTGCGATCGCACATTACCGAGTCGCTTTGTTGATCTCTATGATAGTATATGGTACTTGGCTAGATTCATCTCTTGTTACGCCAGCCGAACTGTTACTAGTTTTTAATTGATGGAAAACGCCCATTAGATTCCAATAAAAGGGAAGTTCATTTGAAGATGAGCTTGAACCCGGAATATTGAAAATTTACTTAGACAAACCTAGGATGCTGACTGATAAAAAAAAGTATATAACCCAGGCTGGGGTGTCAGACTCAAAGTAGATATGTCCAAACAGCCCCAGAGGGAAAGTGCCAATGTCCAGAACGTTCCAGACAAAAAATTCCGACGTCCAGACAGTCCCAGACGATAAGTGCATGACCATAGTCCAAACCATAGTGCACTCAAAAATATTAGTGCGTTCTTCGTCCATTCATAGTCGAATATGTCCAGACCATTCCAGACACAAAAGCGGTTATTCGCCCCTCGCTCGTATCTCGCGCTATCTCACTCAGTCACCTTTGTTTTGAGTCTATTTATTTGTATGACGTGATGTTATATATATATATATATATATATATATATATATATATATGTATATGCATATATATATATATATATATATATATATATATATATGTTTAAGTTGATTTTAGAAGTCTTGAATGAGTTCAACAAAAGTCTTAGATTTTAGAGGTTCACTTTATCTTAATACTGGTAGGTAAAGACCTTAAATTTTGCCCATGATAGCAAAAAAAGGCTGTTTCCCTATTAGCATTAAAATGATCATCTACCTCACGTTGCTAAAAAAGAATTTAAATATATGGATTTGTGGAAATGTGGAATCCTCTGGCTTCTTTATTTTCAAGGATATGCACTGCACCCCAGGAGGTAATTTTTTTCCGTCTGGTGAACGCACGAAAATCTGATTATGAACGCACAAAATTTTTTCGTGAGTTCATGTCCAGATTTTCGTGCGTTGGTGTCCAGACTTTTGTGCGTTCACCAGACTATCGTGCGTTCGTGTCCAGACTTTCGTGTGTCCAGACTTTCATTCGTGTTTCCAGACCGTGTAAATTTGAACGCACGACGCCCCTTCGTGCGTTCATTTTGGTCTGGACTTATCCGGCTTCGGTCTGGGATCTCAACCTGGGATGCCAATGTACGAATTTAAAACCACGAATTTTGGACGATTTTTCATGAATTCTGTAGATGTGGTCATGTGTCGCAAGACCTGAAAATTGAACATAATGAGTTCTGCGAAGAAAAATTCTGATCTGGTATAAATCTTACTTGGAATGCAACTGATGCCCTGTACAATGTATCTGAAGACATTTGACGAATGCCTCTTGGCCAGGAAGTAAGGTTCCACAAGGATCAATTCGAATATTAAGTAAACACAACAAGACAGACACACGATGTCTATCCACACGGCCCTATAACATAGTAAATATTGAAAAATTGATACCAACCAAAATCAAGGGTGGGCTGGAGGTCTGTAGAACACCGAGGGCGCTAGACTTAGAAATAAACGACGGTAACTAAAATGGATTTCTTAGAGAACCGCTCCGTGATTCTCTATAAACTCCAGGAGTTCCAGGTGACTTCAAGTAGAGCTAGTTATGTCACCTATACTTCAGGTGTACGTAATTTTCGGTTCCCTAGTGTGCATAAAATAAGAATTTGGAACGTGAAGCACCTTGCATTTAGGATGAAGTGGAATGGAGACATGAGTAGGAGGATGGTGCAGACAATCTTGGTGAAGATTAGGAGCCAGAACATGTTCCTGCTGTTGGATCTGATCACCTGGAATTTGCTCCTCTTCTCTTCGCCTGATCAAAAAAGTCAAACATGATTCTAAGTATAAACTAGAGGTCAACCAAAAACTTTAGGACAAACTTAGAAATATAATCGAGTTATACGCGGCTACTTGTCTGTACATTGATATTAGTGATATTAGTGGTCAAAGTTAATGGGGGTTAGGAATTAATATCATACCAGCCCGACTTTTTTGTTCAGCTAATATTGGTCCATCGATATCTTTTGTGGTGAGATGCAAAAAGAGAATCAATGTTTAAAAGTCGATTATATTGCAAAACTGTTACCGGAGAAAATGACTGTTATATTCTAAAGTCCTCGCAAAAACTACTGTTTTCGCGCCTGAATCTTGAACATAGCCGGCAGATTGCAGGAAAATAGCCACCACTGTTATCGATATGATAATTCTTAAGTATATTTTGCCGCCTAAATGTTGTAAACTTGATTTCTTCGACAAGTATGAATCATAATCATCGAAAACAAGCTAAAAAAAGGTGCACGTGGCGAAACAAAAGAAATGATTGAATGAAGAAATTGAAACAAGGATCCTATTTTTGAAACAACAAAACCCAAGGAATTGAAGAAGAAAGACGACAATGGCAACTCCCCCTGACCGGGACTAGATGGCCAACGTCATTTGGCGCTCCGATAACGAACACAAAGAATCGTCAACCCTTCAAGTCTTCACCCCAGATAAGTATGGAACTGGGTGGATGAGCTACAACTACTGATGCAGAATTAAGGATAACAGTGCCAAATCGAATCAAATTGGAATTGGGGCAAATGTGAACAAAAGCTGCCTTTAGAAGAACATCAGAGGGGAAAGGAGACCGTCAATCTTAGCAGAATTTGTCAACGTTCAGATAAGACTTATTTAATCTTATCTTTGAGCAATGTGCAAATTTATAACATTTAACTTCTCGAGGCCTTAGAAAGCTACCCCCAACTTCTCGTGGCCTTAGAAAGCTACCCCCCCCCCCCCCCCGAAGAGGCTTAATCAACGATTAACAACAGGGTTTGCGTATAACTCAAGATCTTTCCCTTATTTTTTTTTGAAAAACAGGTTTCAGCGAAGCAATTGTTAACATTATTAGCATTTTTAAATTGTTATATTACAAAGTTCGGGTCCGGCGAATTATGTTACAAAGTCTACATCATCCGAGCAGCCAGCACGACCCCAGCAGTGCCCGCCACGAGCCAGCACGACCCAGCAGTGCCCACTACGAGCCCGCACGACCCCAGTAGTGCCCGCCACGAGCCAGCACGACCCAGCAGTGCCCGCCACGAGCCAGCACAACCCCAGCAGTGCCCGCCACGAGCCAGCACGACCCAGCAGTGCCCGCCACGAGCCAACACAACCCCAGCAGTGCCCGCCACGAGCCAGCACGACCCAGCAGTGTCCACCACGAGCCAGCACGACCCAGCAGTGCCCGCCACGAGCCAGCACGACCCAGCAGTGCCCGCCACGAGCCAGCACGACCCAGCAGTGTCCGCCACGAGCCAGCACAACCCCAGCAGTACCCGCCACGAGCCAGCACGACCCATCAAGGCCCGCCACGAGCCAGCACGACCCAGCAGTGCCCGCCACGAGCCAGCACGACCCAGCAGTGGCCGCCACGAGCCAGCACGACCCAGCAGTGCCCACTACGAGCCCGCACGACCCCAGTAGTGCCCGCCACGAGCCAGCACGACCCAGCAGTGCCCGCCACGAGCCAGCACAACCCCAGCAGTGCCCGCCACGAGCCAGCACGACCCAGCAGTGCCCGCCACGAGCCAACTCATCCCCAGCAGTGCCCGCCACGAGCCAGCACGACCCAGCAGTGTCCACCACGAGCCAGCACGACCCAGCAGTGCCCGCCACGAGCCAGCACGACCCCAGTAGTGCCCGCCACGAGCCAGCAAGACCCAGCAGTGCCCGTCACGAGACAGCACAACCCCAGCAGTGCCCGCCACGAGCCAGCACAAACCCAGCAGTACCCGCCACGAGCCAGCACGACCCATCAAGGCCCGCCACGAGCCAGCACGACCCAGCAGTGCCCGCCACGAGCCAGCACGACCCAGCAGTGGCCGCCACGAGCCAGCACGACCCAGCAGTGCCCACTACGAGCCCGCACGACCCCAGTAGTGCCCGCCACGAGCCAGCACGACCCAGCAGTGCCCGCCACGAGCCAGCACAACCCCAGCAGTGCCCGCCACGAGTCAGCACGACCCAGCAGTGCCCGCCACGAGCCAACTCATCCCCAGCAGTGCCCGCCACGAGCCAGCACGACCCAGCAGTGTCCACCACGAGCCAGCACGACCCAGCAGTGCCCGCCACGAGCCAGCACGACCCCAGTAGTGCCCGCCACGAGACAGCACGACCCAGCAGTGCCCGCCACGAGCCAGCACAACCCCAGCAGTGCCCGCCACGAGCCAGCACGACCCAGCAGTGCCCGCCACGAGCCAACACAACCCCAGCGGTGCCCGCCACGAGCCAGCACGACCCAGCAGTGTCCACCACGAGCCAGCACGACCCAGCAGTGCCCGCCACGAGCCAGCACGACCCAGCAGTGCCCGCCACGAGCCAGCACGACCCAGCAGTGTCCGCCACGAGCCAGCACAACCCCAGCAGTACCCGCCACGAGCCAGCACGACCCATCAAGGCCCGCCACGAGCCAGCACGACCCAGCAGTGCCCGCCACGAGCCAGCACGACCCAGCAGTGGCCGCCACGAGCCAGCACGACCCAGCAGTGCCCGCCACGAGCCAGCACGACCCCAGTAGTGCCCGCCACGAGCCAGCACGACCCAGCAGTGCCCGCCACGAGCCAGCACGACCCCAGTAGTGCCCGCCACGAGCCAGCACGACCTAGCAGTGCCCAACACGAGCCAGCACGACTCAGCAGTGCCCGCCAGGAGCCAGCAGGACCACAGTAGTGACCGCCACGAGCCACCACGACCCAGCAGTGCCCGCCAGGAGCCAGCAGGACCCCAGTAGTGACCACCACGAGCCAGCACGACCCAGCAGTGCCCGCCATGAGCCAGCACAACCCCAGCAGTGTCCACCACGAGCCAGCACGACCCAGCAGTGTCCACCACGAGCCAGCACAACCCCAGCAGTACCCGCCACGAGCCAGCACGACCCATCAGTGCCCGCCACGAGCCAGCACGACCCAGCAGTGCCCACCACGAGCCAGCACGACCCAGCAGTGCCCGCCACGAGCCAGCACGACCCAGCAGTGCTCGCCACGAGCCAGCACGACCCAGCAGTGTCCGCCACGAGCCAGCACAACCCCAGCAGTGCCCGCCACGAGCCAGCACGACCCAGCAGTGCCCGCCACGAGCCAACACAACCCCAGCAGTGCCCGCCACGAGCCAGCACGAATCAGCAGTGTCCACCACGAGCCAGCACGACCCAGCAGAGCCCGCCACGAGCCACCACGACCCAGCAGTGCCCGCAACGAGCCAGCACGACCCAGCAGTGTCCGCCACGAGCCAGCACAACCCCAGCAGTACCCGCCACGAGCCAGCACGACCCATCAGTGCCCGCCACGAGCCAGCACGACCCAGGAGTGCCCGCCACGAGCCAGCACGACCCAGCAGTGCCCGCCAGGAGCCAGCAGGACTACAGTAGTGACCACCACCAGCCAGCACGACCCAGCAGTGCCCGCCAAGAGCCAGCACAACCCCAGCAGTGCCCGCCACGAGCCAGCACGACCCAGCAGTGCCCGCCACGAGCCAGCACAACCCCAGCAGTGCCCGCCACGAGCCAGCACGACCCAGCAGTGCCCGCCACGAGCCAACACAACCCCAGCAGTGCCCGCCACGAGCCAGCACGACCCAGCAGTGTCCACCGCGAGCCAGCACGACCCAGCAGTGCCCGCCACGAGCCAGCACGACCCAGCAGTGTCCGCCACGTGCCAGCACAACCCCAGCAGTGCCCGCCACGAGCCAGCACGACCCAGCACTGTCCACCACGAGCCAGCACGACCCAGCAGTGTCCGCCACGAGCCAGCACAACCCCAGCAGTACCCGCCACGAGCCAGCACGACCCATCAGTGCCCGCCACGAGCCAGCACGACACAGGAGTGCCCACCACGAGCCAACACGACCCAGCAGTGCCCGCCAGGAGCCAGCAGGACCACAGTAGTGACCGCCACGAGCCAGCACGACCCAGCAGTGCCCGCCACGAGCCAGCAAAACCCCAGCAGTGCCCGCCACGAGCCAGCATGACCCAGCAGTGCCCGCCACGAGCCAGCACAACCCCAGCAGTGCCCGCCACGAGCCAGCACGACCCAGCAGTGCCCGCCACGAGCCAACACAACCCCAGCAGTGCCCGCCACGAGCCAGCCCGACCCAGCAGTGTCCACCGCTAGCCAGCACGACCCAGCAGTGCCCGCCACGAGCCAACACGACTCAGCAGTGTCCGCCACGAGCCAGCACAACCCCAGCAGTGCCCGCCACGAGCCAGCACGACCCAGCAGTGTCCACCACGAGCCAGCAAGACCCAGCAGTGCCCGCCACGAGCCAGCACGACCCAGCAGTGTCCGCCACGAGCCAGTACAACCCCAGCAGTGCCCACCACGAGCCAGTACGACCCAGCAGTGTCCACCACGAGCCAGCACGACCTAGCAGTGCCCGCCACGAGCCAGCACGACCCAGCAGTGCCCGCCACGAGCCAGCACGACCCAGCAGTGTCCGCCACGAGCCAGCAAGACCCAGCAGTGTCCACCACGAGCCAGCACGACCCAGCAGTGCCCGCCACGAGCCAGCACGACCCAGCAGTGCCCGCCACGAGCCAGCACGACCCAGCAGTGTCCGCCACGAGCCAGCACAACCCCAGCAGTACCCGCCACGAGCCAGCACGACCCATCAGTGCCCGCCACGAGCCAGCACGACCCAGGAGTGCCCGCCACGAGCCAGCACGACCCAGCAGTGCCCGCCAGGAGCCAGCAGGACCACAGTAGTGACCACCACGAGCCAGCACGACCCAGCAGTGCTCGCCACGAGCCAGCACAACCCCAGCAGTGCCCGCCACGAGCCAGCACGACCCAGCAGTGCCCGCCACGAGCCAACACAACCCCAGCAGTGCCCGCCACGAGCCAGCACGACCCAGCAGTGTCCACCGCGAGCCAGCACGACCCAGCAGTGCCCGCCACGAGCCAGCACGACCCAGCAGTGTCCGCCACGAGCCAGCACAACCCCAGCAGTGCCCGCCACGAGCCAGCACGACCCAGCAGTGTTCACCACGAGCCAGCACGACCCAGCAGTGCCCGCCACGAGCCAGCACGACCCAGCAGTGTCCGCCACGAGCCAGTACAACCCCAGCAGTGCCCGCCACGAGCCAGCACGACCCAGCAGTGTCCACCACGAGCCAGCACGACCCAGCAGTGCCCGCCACGAGCCAGCACGACCCAGCAGTGCCCACCACGAGCCAGCACGACCCAGCAGTGTCCGCCACAAGCCAGCACGACCCAGCAGTGCCCGCCACGAGCCAGCACAACCCCAGCAGTGCCCGCCACGAGCCAGCACGACCCAGCAGTGCCCGCCACGAGCCAACACAACCCCAGCAGTGCCCGCCACGAGCCAGCACGACCCAGCAGTGTCCACCACGAGCCAGCACGACCCAGCAGTGCCCGCCACGAGCCAGCACGGCCCAGCAGTGCCCGCCACGAGCCAGAAAGACCCAGCAGTGTCCGCCACGAGCCAGCACAACACCAGCAGTACCAGCCACGAGCCAGCACGACCCATCAGTGCCCGCCACGAGCCAGCACAACCCAGGAGTGCCCGCCACGAGCCAGCACGACCCAGCAGTGCCCGCCAGGAGCCAGCAGGACCACAGTTGTGACCGCCACAAGCCAGCACGACCCAGCAGTGCACGCCACGAGCCAGCACAACCCCAGCAGTGCCCGCCACGAGCCAGCACGACCCAGCAGTGCCCGTCACGAGCCAGCACAACCCCAGCAGTGCCCGCCACGAGCCAGCACGACCCAGCAGTGCCCACCACGAGCCAACACAACCACAGCAGTGCCCGCCACGAGCCAGCACGACCCAGCAGTGTCCACCGCGAGCCAGCACGACACAGGAGTGCCCACCACGAGCCAGCACGACCCAGCAGTGCCCGCCAGGAGCCAGCACGACACAGCAGTGTCCGCCACGAGCCAGCACAACCCCAGCAGTGCCCGCCACGAGCCAGCGCGACCCAGCAGTGTCCACCACGAGCCAGCACGACCCAGCAGTGCCCGCCACGAGCCAGCACGACCCAGTAGTGTCCGCCACGAGCCAGTACAACCCCAGCAGTGCCCGCCACGAGCCAGCACGACCCAGCAGTGTCCACTACGAGCCAACACGACCCAGCAGTGCCCGCCACGAGCCAGCACGACCCCAGCAGTGCCCGCCACGAGCCAGCACGACCCAGCAGTGCCCGCCACGAGCCAACACAACCCCAGCAGTGCCCGCCACGAGCCAGCACGACCCAGCAGTGTCCACCACGAGCCAGCACGACCCAGCAGTGCCCACCACGAGCCAGCACGACCCAGCAGTGCGCGCCACGAGCCAGCACGATCCAGCAGTGTCCGCCACGAGCCAGCACAACCCCAGCAGTGCCCGCCACGAGCCAGCACGACCCAGCAGTGCCCACCACGAGCCAGCACGACCCCAGTAGTGCCCGCCACGAGCCAGCACGACACAGCAGTGCCCACCACGAGCCAGCACGACTCAGCAGTGCCCACCGGGAGCCAGCAGGACCACAGTAGTGACCGCCATGAGCCAGTACAACCCCAGCAGTGCCCGTCACGAGCCAGCACGACACAGCAGTGCCCGCCACGAGCCAGCACGACCCAGCAGTGCCCGCCACGAGCCAGCACGACCCAGCAGTGTCCACCACGAGCCAGCACGACCCAGCAGTGTCCACCACGAGCCAGCACGACCCAGCAGTGCCCGCCACGAGCCAGCACGACCCAGCAGTGTCCGCCACGAGCCAGCACAACACCAGCAGTACCAGCCACGAGCCAGCACGACCCATCAGTGCCTGCCACGAGCCAGCACGACCATGGAGTGCCCGCCACGAGCCAGCACGACCCAGCAGTGCCCGCCAGGAGCCAGCAGGACCACAGTAGTGACCGTCACGAGCCAGCACGACCCAGCAGTGCCCGCCACGAGCCAGCACGACCCAGCAGTGCCCGCCACGAGCCAGCACAACCCCAGCAGTGCCCGCCACGAGCCAGCACGACCCAGCAGTGCCCGCCACGAGCCAACACAACCCCAGCAGTGCCCGCCACGAGCCAGCACGACACAGCAGTGTCCACTGCGAGCCAGCACGACCCAGCAGTGCCCGCCACGAGCCAGCACAACCCCAGCAGTGCCCGCCACGAGCCAGCACGACCCAGCAGTGCCCGCCACGAGCCAAAACAACCCCAGCAGTGCCCGCCACGAGCCAGCACGACCCAGCAGTGTCCACCGCGAGCCAGCACGACCCAGCAGTGCCCGCCACGAGCCAGCACGACCCAGCAGTGTCCGCCACGAGCCAGCACAACCCCAGCAGTGCCCGCCACGAGCCAGCACGACCCAGCAGTGTCCACCACGAGCCAGCACGACCCAGCAGCGCCCGCCACGAGCCAGCACGACCCAGTAGTGTCCGCCACGAGCCAGTACAACCCCAGCAGTGCCCGCCACGAGCCAGCACGACCCAGCAGTGTCCACCACGAGCCAGCACGACCCAGCAGTGCCCGCCACGAGCCAGCACGACCCCAGCAGTGCCCGCCACGAGCCAGTACGACCCAGCAGTGCCCGCCATGAGCCAACACAACCCCAGCAGTGCCCGCCACGAGCCAGCACGACCCAGCAGTGTCCACCACGAGCCAGCACGACCCAGCAGTGCCCACCACGAGCCAGCACGACCCAGCAGTGCGCGCCACGAGCCAGCACGATCCAGCAGTGTCCGCCACGAGCCAGCACAACCCCAACAGTGCCCGCCACGAGCCAGCACGACCCAGCAGTGCCCGCCACGTGCCAGCACGACCCAGCAGTGCCCACCACGAGCCAGCACGACCCAGCAGTGTCCACCACGAGCCAGCACGACCCAGCAGTGCCCGCCACGAGCCAGCACGACCCAGTAGTGTCCGCCACGAGCCAGTACAACCCCAGCAATGCCCGCCATGAGCCAGCACGACCCAGCAGTGTCCACCACGAGCCAGCACGACCCAGCAGTGCCCGCCACGAGCCAGCACGACCCCAGCAGTGCCCGCCACGAGCCAGCACGGCCCAGCAGTGCCCGCCATGAGCCAACACAACCCCAGCAGTGCCTGCCACGAGCCAGCACGACCCAGCAGTGTCCACCACGAGCCAGCACGACCCAGCAGTGCCAACCACGAGCCAGCACGACCCAGCAGTGCGCGCCACGAGCCAGCACGATCCAGCAGTGTCCGCCACGAGCCAGCACAACCCCAGCAGTGCCCGCCACGAGCCAGCACGACACAGCAGTGTCCACTGCGAGCCAGCACGACCCAGCAGTGCCCGCCACGAGCCAGCACAACCCCAGCAGTGCCCGCCACGAGCCAGCACGACCCAGCAGTGCCCGCCACGAGCCAAAACAACCCCAGCAGTGCCCGCCACGAGCCAGCACGACCCAGCAGTGTCCACCGCGAGCCAGCACGACCCAGCAGTGCCCGCCACGAGCCAGCACGACCCAGCAGTGTCCGCCACGAGCCAGCACAACCCCAGCAGTGCCCGCCACGAGCCAGCACGACCCAGCAGTGTCCACCACGAGCCAGCACGACCCAGCAGCGCCCGCCACGAGCCAGCACGACCCAGTAGTGTCCGCCACGAGCCAGTACAACCCCAGCAGTGCCCGCCACGAGCCAGCACGACCCAGCAGTGTCCACCACGAGCCAGCACGACCCAGCAGTGCCCGCCACGAGCCAGCACGACCCCAGCAGTGCCCGCCACGAGCCAGTACGACCCAGCAGTGCCCGCCATGAGCCAACACAACCCCAGCAGTGCCCGCCACGAGCCAGCACGACCCAGCAGTGTCCACCACGAGCCAGCACGACCCAGCAGTGCCCACCACGAGCCAGTACGACCCAGCAGTGCGCGCCACGAGCCAGCACGATCCAGCAGTGTCCGCCACGAGCCAGCACAACCCCAACAGTGCCCGCCACGAGCCAGCACGACCCAGCAGTGCCCGCCACGAGCCAGCACGACCCAGCAGTGCCCACCACGAGCCAGCACGACCCAGCAGTGTCCACCACGAGCCAGCACGACCCAGCAGTGCCCGCCACGAGCCAGCACGACCCAGTAGTGTCCGCCACGAGCCAGTACAACCCCAGCAATGCCCGCCATGAGCCAGCACGACCCAGCAGTGTCCACCACGAGCCAGCACGACCCAGCAGTGCCCGCCACGAGCCAGCACGACCCCAGCAGTGCCCGCCACGAGCCAGCACGACCCAGCAGTGCTCGCCATGAGCCAACACAACCCCAGCAGTGCCCGCCACGAGCCAGCACGACCCAGCAGTGTCCACCACGAGCCAGCACGACCCAGCAGTGCCAACCACGAGCCAGCACGACCCAGCAGTGCGCGCCACGAGCCAGCACGATCCAGCAGTGTCCGCCACGAGCCAGCACAACCCCAGCAGTGCCCGCCACGAGCCAGCACGACCCCAGTAGTGCCCGCCACGAGCCAGCACGACCCAGCAGTGCCCGCCACGAGCCAGCACGACCCCAGCAGTGCCCGCCACGAGCCAGCACGACCCTGCAGTTCCCGCCATGAGCCAACACAACCCCAGCAGTGCCCGCCACGAGCCAGCACGACCCAGCAGTGTCCACCACGAGCCAGCACGACCCAGCAGTGCCCACCACGAGCCAGCACGACCCAGCAGTGTCCACCACGAGCCAGCACGACCCAGCAGTGCCCGCCACGAGCCAGCACGACCCAGTAGTGTCCGCCACGAGCCAGTACAACCCCAGCAGTGCCCGCCACGAGCCAGCACGACCCAGCAGTGTCCACCACGAGCCAGCACGACCCAGCAGTGCCCGCCACGAGCCAGCACGACCCCAGCAGTGCCCACCACGAGCCAGCACGACCCAGCAGTGCCCGCCATGAGCCAACACAACCCCAGCAGTGCCCGCCACGAGCCAGCACGACCCAGCAGTGTCCACCACGAGCCAGCACGACCCAGCAGTGCCAACCACGAGCCAGCACGACCCAGCAGTGCGCGCCACGAGCCAGCACGATCCAGCAGTGTCCGCCACGAGCCAGCACAACCCCAGCAGTGCCCGCCACGAGCCAGCACGACCCAGCAGTGCCCGCCACGAGCCAGCACGACCCCAGTAGTGCCCGCCACGAGCCAGCACGACCCAGCAGTGCCCACCACGAGCCAGCACGACCCAGCAGTGCCCGCCACGAGCCAGCACGACCCAGCAGTGCCCACCACGAGCCAGCACGACCCAGCAGTGTCCACCACGAGCCAGCACGACCCAGCAGTGCCCGCCACGAGCCAGCACGACCCAGTAGTGTCCGCCACGAGCCAGTACAACCCCAGCAATGCCCGCCACGAGCCAGCACGACCCAGCAGTGTCCACCACGAGCCAGCACGACCCAGCAGTGCCCGCCACGAGCCAGCACGACCCCAGCAGTGCCCGCCACGAGCCAGCACGACCCAGCAGTGCCCGCCATGAGCCAACACAACCCCAGCAGTGCCCGCCACGAGCCAGCACGACCCAGCAGTGTCCGCCACGAGCCAGTACGACCCAGCAGTGCCCGCCACGAGCCAGCACGACCCAGCAGTGCCCGCCACGAGCCAGCACGACCCAGCAGTGCCCGCCACGACCCAGCGTGACCCAGCAGTGCCCGCCACGAGCCAGCACGACCCAGCAGTGCCCACCACGAGCCAGCACGACCCAGCAGTGCCCGCCATGAGCCAACACAACCCCAGCAGTGCCCGCCACGAGCCAGCACGACCCAGCAGTGTCCACCACGAGCCAGCACGACCCAGCAGTGCCAACCACGAGCCAGCACGATCCAGCAGTGTCCGCCACGAGCCAGCACAACCCCAGCAGTGCCCGCCACGAGCCAGCACGACCCAGCAGTGCCCACCACGAGCCAGCACAACCCCAGCATTGCCCGCCACGAGCCAACACAACCCCAGCAGTGCCCGCCACGAGCCAGCACGACCCAGCAGTGTCCACCACCAGCCAGCATGACCCAGCAGTGCCCGCCACGAGCCAGCACGACCCAGCAGTGCCCGCCACGAGCCAACACAACCCCAACAGTGCCCGCCACGAGCCAGCACGACCCAGTAGTGTCCGCCACGAGCCAGTACAACCCCAGCAATGCCCGCCACGAGCCAGCACGACCCAGCAGTGTCCACCACGAGCCAGCACGACCCAGCAGTGCCCGCCACGAGCCAGCATGACCCAGCAGTGCCCGCCACGAGCCAGCACGACCCAGCAGTGCCCGCCACGAGCCAACACAACCCCAACAGTGCCCGCCACGAGCCAGCACGACCCAGTAGTGTCCGCCACGAGCCAGTACAACCCCAGCAATGCCCGCCACGAGCCAGCACGACCCAGCAGTGTCCACCACGAGCCAGCACGACCCAGCAGTGCCCGCCACGAGCCAGCACGACCCCAGCAGTGCCCGCCACGAGCCAGCACGACCCAGCAGTGCCCGCCATGAGCCAACACAACCCCAGCAGTGCCCGCCACGAGCCAGCACGACCCAGCAGTGTCCGCCACGAGCCAGTACGACCCAGCAGTGCCCGCCACGAGCCAGCACGACCCAGCAGTGCCCGCCACGAGCCAGCACGACCCAGCAGTGCCCGCCACGACCCAGCGTGACCCAGCAGTGCCCGCCACGAGCCAGCACGACCCAGCAGTGCCCACCACGAGCCAGCACGACCCAGCAGTGCCCGCCATGAGCCAACACAACCCCAGCAGTGCCCGCCACGAGCCAGCACGACCCAGCAGTGTCCACCACGAGCCAGCACGACCCAGCAGTGCCAACCACGAGCCAGCACGATCCAGCAGTGTCCGCCACGAGCCAGCACAACCCCAGCAGTGCCCGCCACGAGCCAGCACGACCCAGCAGTGCCCGCCACGAGCCAGCACGACCCAGCAGTGCCCGCCACGAGCCAGCACGACCCCAGTAGTGCCCGCCACGAGCCAGCACGACCCAGCAGTGCCCACCACGAGCCAGCACGACCCCAGTAGTGCCCGCCACGAGCCAGCACGACCCAGCAGTGCCCACCACGAGCCAGCACGACTCAGCAGTGCCCACCGGGAGCCAGCAGGACCACAGTAGTGACCGCCATGAGCCAGCACGACCCAGCAGTGCCCGCCACGAGCCAGCACAACCCCAGCATTGCCCGCCACGAGCCAACACAACCCCAGCAGTGCCCGCCACGAGCCAGCACGACCCAGCAGTGTCCACCACGAGCCAGCACGACCCACCAGTGCCCGCCACGAGCCAACACAACCCCAGCAGTGCCCGCCACGAGCCAGCACGACCCAGCAGTGTCCACCACCAGCCAGCATGACCCAGCAGTGCCCGCCACGAGCCAGCACGACCCAGCAGTGCCCGCCACGAGCCAACACAACCCCAACAGTGCCCGCCACGAGCCAGCACGACCCAGTAGTGTCCGCCACGAGCCAGTACAACCCCAGCAATGCCCGCCACGAGCCAGCACGACCCAGCAGTGTCCACCACGAGCCAGCACGACCCAGCAGTGCCCGCCACGAGCCAGCACGACCCCAGCAGTGCCCGCCACGAGCCAACACAACCCCAGCAGTGCCCGCCACGAGCCAGCACGACCCAGCAGTGTCCACCACCAGCCAGCATGACCCAGCAGTGCCCGCCACGAGCCAACACAACCCCAACAGTGCCCGCCACGAGCCAGCACGACCCAGTAGTGTCCGCCACGAGCCAGTACAACCCCAGCAATGCCCGCCACGAGCCAGCACGACCCAGCAGTGTCCACCACGAGCCAGCACGACCCAGCAGTGCCCGCCACGAGCCAGCACGACCCCAGCAGTGCCCGCCACGAGCCAGCACGACCCAGCAGTGTCCACCACGAGCCAGCACGACCCACCAGTGCCCGCCACGAGCCAACACAACCCCAACAGTGCCCGCCACGAGCCAGCACGACCCAGTAGTGCCCGCCACGAGCCAGCACGACCCAGTAGTGTCCGCCACGAGCCAGTACAACCCCAGCAATGCCCGCCACGAGCCAGCACGACCCAGCAGTGTCCACCACGAGCCAGCACGACCCAGCAGTGCCCGCCACGAGCCAGCACGACCCCAGCAGTGCCCGCCACGAGCCAGCACGACCCAGCAGTGCCCGCCATGAGCCAACACAACCCCAGCAGTGCCCGCCACGAGCCAGCACGACCCAGCAGTGTCCGCCACGAGCCAGTACGACCCAGCAGTGCCCGCCACGAGCCAACACAACCCCAACAGTGCCCGCCACGAGCCAGCACGACCCAGTAGTGTCCGCCACGAGCCAGTACAACCCCAGCAATGCCCGCCACGAGCCAGCACGACCCAGCAGTGTCCACCACGAGCCAGCACGACCCAGCAGTGCCCGCCACGAGCCAGCACGACCCCAGCAGTGCCCGCCACGAGCCAGCACGACCCAGCAGTGTCCACCACGAGCCAGCACGACCCAGCAGTGCCAACCACGAGCCAGCACGATCCAGCAGTGTCCGCCACGAGCCAGCACAACCCCAGCAGTGCCCGCCACGAGCCAGCACGACCCAGCAGTGCCCGCCACGAGCCAGCACGACCCCAGTAGTGCCCGCCACGAGCCAGCACGACCCAGCAGTGCCCACCACGAGCCAGCACGACTCAGCAGTGCCCACCGGGAGCCAGCAGGACCACAGTAGTGACCGCCATGAGCCAGCACGACCCAGCAGTGCCCGCCACGAGCCAGCACAACCCCAGCATTGCCCGCCACGAGCCAACACAACCCCAGCAGTGCCCGCCACGAGCCAGCACGACCCAGCAGTGTCCACCACGAGCCAGCACGACCCACCAGTGCCCGCCACGAGCCAACACAACCCCAGCAGTGCCCGCCACGAGCCAGCACGACCCAGCAGTGTCCACCACCAGCCAGCATGACCCAGCAGTGCCCGCCACGAGCCAGCACGACCCAGCAGTGCCCGCCACGAGCCAACACAACCCCAACAGTGCCCGCCACGAGCCAGCACGACCCAGTAGTGTCCGCCACGAGCCAGTACAACCCCAGCAATGCCCGCCACGAGCCAGCACGACCCAGCAGTGTCCACCACGAGCCAGCACGACCCAGCAGTGCCCGCCACGAGCCAGCACGACCCCAGCAGTGCCCGCCACGAGCCAACACAACCCCAGCAGTGCCCGCCACGAGCCAGCACGACCCAGCAGTGTCCACCACCAGCCAGCATGACCCAGCAGTGCCCGCCACGAGCCAGCACGACCCAGCAGTGCCCGCCACGAGCCAACACAACCCCAACAGTGCCCGCCACGAGCCAGCACGACCCAGTAGTGTCCGCCACGAGCCAGTACAACCCCAGCAATGCCCGCCACGAGCCAGCACGACCCAGCAGTGTCCACCACGAGCCAGCACGACCCAGCAGTGCCCGCCACGAGCCAGCACGACCCCAGCAGTGCCCGCCACGAGCCAGCACGACCCAGCAGTGCCCGCCATGAGCCAACACAACCCCAGCAG
Organism: Convolutriloba macropyga; assembly: GCF_964194025.1. NCBI lineage: Eukaryota > Metazoa > Xenacoelomorpha > Acoela > Convolutidae > Convolutriloba > Convolutriloba macropyga. Next base: position 17,349,635 of record NC_134469.1, on the reverse strand, counting down.
TGCCCGCCACGAGCCAGCACGACCCAGCAGTGTCCGCCACGAGCCAGTACGACCCAGCAGTGCCCGCCACGAGCCAACACAACCCCAACAGTGCCCGCCACGAGCCAGCACGACCCAGTAGTGTCCGCCACGAGCCAGTACAACCCCAGCAATGCCCGCCACGAGCCAGCACGACCCAGCAGTGTCCACCACGAGCCAGCACGACCCAGCAGTGCCCGCCACGAGCCAGCACGACCCAGCAGTGTCCACCACGAGCCAGCACGACCCACCAGTGCCCGCCACGAGCCAACACAACCCCAGCAGTGCCCGCCACGAGCCAGCACGACCCAGTAGTGTCCGCCACGAGCCAGTACAACCCCAGCAATGCCCGCCACGAGCCAGCACGACCCAGCAGTGTCCACCACGAGCCAACACAACCCCAGCAGTGCCCGCCACGAGCCAGCACGACCCAGCAGTGTCCACCACGAGCCAGCACGACCCACCAGTGCCCGCCACGAGCCAACACAACCCCAGCAGTGCCCGCCACGAGCCAGCACGACCCAGCAGTGTCCACCACCAGCCAGCATGACCCAGCAGTGCCCGCCACGAGCCAGCACGACCCAGCAGTGCCCGCCACGAGCCAACACAACCCCAACAGTGCCCGCCACGAGCCAGCACGACCCAGTAGTGTCCGCCACGAGCCAGTACAACCCCAGCAATGCCCGCCACGAGCCAGCACGACCCAGCAGTGTCCACCACGAGCCAGCACGACCCAGCAGTGCCCGCCACGAGCCAGCACGACCCCAGCAGTGCCCGCCACGAGCCAACACAACCCCAGCAGTGCCCGCCACGAGCCAGCACGACCCAGCAGTGTCCACCACCAGCCAGCATGACCCAGCAGTGCCCGCCACGAGCCAGCACGACCCAGCAGTGCCCGCCACGAGCCAACACAACCCCAACAGTGCCCGCCACGAGCCAGCACGACCCAGTAGTGTCCGCCACGAGCCAGTACAACCCCAGCAATGCCCGCCACGAGCCAGCACGACCCAGCAGTGTCCACCACGAGCCAGCACGACCCAGCAGTGCCCGCCACGAGCCAGCACGACCCCAGCAGTGCCCGCCACGAGCCAGCACGACCCAGCAGTGCCCGCCATGAGCCAACACAACCCCAGCAGTGCCCGCCACGAGCCAGCACGACCCAGCAGTGTCCGCCACGAGCCAGTACGACCCAGCAGTGCCCGCCACGAGCCAGCACGACCCAGCAGTGCCCGCCACGAGCCAGCACGACCCAGCAGTGCCCGCCACGACCCAGCGTGACCCAGCAGTGCCCGCCACGAGCCAGCACGACCCAGCAGTGCCCACCACGAGCCAGCACGACCCAGCAGTGCCCGCCATGAGCCAACACAACCCCAGCAGTGCCCGCCACGAGCCAGCACGACCCAGCAGTGTCCACCACGAGCCAGCACGACCCAGCAGTGCCAACCACGAGCCAGCACGATCCAGCAGTGTCCGCCACGAGCCAGCACAACCCCAGCAGTGCCCGCCACGAGCCAGCACGACCCAGCAGTGCCCGCCACGAGCCAGCACGACCCCAGTAGTGCCCGCCACGAGCCAGCACGACCCAGCAGTGCCCACCACGAGCCAGCACGACTCAGCAGTGCCCACCGGGAGCCAGCAGGACCACAGTAGTGACCGCCATGAGCCAGCACGACCCAGCAGTGCCCGCCACGAGCCAGCACAACCCCAGCATTGCCCGCCACGAGCCAACACAACCCCAGCAGTGCCCGCCACGAGCCAGCACGACCCAGCAGTGTCCACCACGAGCCAGCACGACCCACCAGTGCCCGCCACGAGCCAACACAACCCCAGCAGTGCCCGCCACGAGCCAGCACGACCCAGCAGTGTCCACCACCAGCCAGCATGACCCAGCAGTGCCCGCCACGAGCCAGCACGACCCAGCAGTGCCCGCCACGAGCCAACACAACCCCAACAGTGCCCGCCACGAGCCAGCACGACCCAGCAGTGTCCACCACGAGCCAGCACGACCCAGCAAAGCCCGCCACGAGCCAGCACGACCCCAGCAGTGCCCGCCACGAGCCAGCACGACCCGGCAGTGCCCGCCACGTGCCAACACAACCCCAGCAGTGCCCGCCACGAGCCAGCACGACCCAGCAGTGTCCACCACGAGCCAGCACGACCCAGCAGTGCCCACCACGAGCCAGCACGACCCAGCAGTGCGCGCCACGAGCCAGCACGATCCAGCAGTGTCCGCCACGAGCCAGCACAACCCCAGCAGTGCCCGCCACGAGCCAGCACGACCCAACAGTGCCCACCACGAGCCAGCACGACTCAGCAGTGCCCACCGGGAGCCAACACAACCCCAGCAGTGCCCGCCACGAGCCAGCACGACCCAGCAGTGTCCACCACCAGCGAGCACGACCCAGCAGTGTCCGCCACGAGCCAGCACAACCCCAGCAGTGCCCGCCACGAGCCAGCACGACCCAGCAGTGCCCGCCATGAGCCAGCACGACCGCAGTAGTGCCCGCCACGAGCCAGCACGACCCAGCAGTGCCCGTCACGAGACAGCACAACCCCAGCAGTGCCCGCCACGAGCCAACACAACCCCAGCAGTGCCCGCCACGAGCCAGCACGACCCAGCAGTGTCCACCACGAGCCAGCACGATCCAGCAGTGCCCGCCACGAGCCAACACAACCCCAGCAGTGCCCGCCACGAGCCAGCACGACCCAGCAGTGTCCACCACCAGCGAGCACGACCCAGCAGTGTCCGCCACGAGCCAGCACAACCCCAGCAGTGCCCGCCACGAGCCAGCACGACCCAGCATTGCCCGCCATGAGCCAGCACGACCGCAGTAGTGCCCGCCACGCGCAAGCACGACCCAGCAGTGCCCGCCATGAGACAGCACGACCGCAGTAGTGCCCGCCACTAGCCAGCACGACCCAGCAGTGCCCACCACGAGCCAGCACGACTCAGCAGTGCCCGCCACGAGCCAGCACGACCCAGCAGTGCCCGCCACGAGCCAGCACAACCCCAGCAGTGCCCGCCACGAGCCAGCACGACCCAGCAGTGCCCGCCACGAGCCAACACAACCCAAGCAGTGCCCGCCACGAGCCAGCACGAACCAGCAGTGCCCGCCAGGAGCCAGCACGACACAGCAGTGCCCACCACGAGCCAGCACGACTCAGCAGTGCCCGCCAGGTGCCAGCAGGACCACAGTAGTCACTGCCACGAGCCAGCACGACCCAGCAGTGCCCGCCACGAGCCAGCACAACCCCAGCAGTGCCCGCCACGAGCCAGCACGACCCAGCAGTGCCCGCCACGAGCCAACTCAACCCCAGCAGTGTCCACCACGAGCCAGCACGACCCAGCAGTGCCCGCCACAAGCCAGCACGACCCAGCAGTGCCCGCCACGAGCCAGCACGACCCAGCAGTGTCCGACACGAGCCAGCACAACCCCAGCAGTACCCGGCACGAGCCAGCGCGAACCATCAGTGCCCGTCACAAGCCAGCACGACCCAGCAGTGCCCTCCACGAGCCAGCACGACCCAGCAGTGGCCGCCACGAGCCAGCGCGACCCAGCAGTACCCGCCACGAGCCAGCACGACTCAGCAGTGCCCACCAGGAGCCAGCAGGACCACAGTAGTGACCGCCACGAGCCAGCACGACCCAGCAGTGCCCGCCACGAAACAGCCAGACCCAGCAGTGCCCGCCACGAGACAGCACGATATAGCAGTGCCCTTCACGAGCCAGCACGACCCGGCAGTGCCCGCCATGAGCCAGCACGACTCAGCAGTGCCCACCAGGAGCCAGCAGGACCACAGTAGTGACCGCCACGAGCCAGCACGACCCAGCAGTGCCCGCCACGAAACAGCAAGACCCAGCAGTGCCCGCCACGAGACAGCACGATATAGCAGTGCCCTTCACGAGCCAGCACGACCCGGCAGTGCCCGCCATGAGACAGCACGACATAGCAGTGCCCGCCACGAGCCAGCACCACCCGGCAGTGCCCGCCACGAGCCAGCACGACCCAGCAGTGCCCGCCAGGCGCCAACACGACCCCAGTAGTGCCCGCCACGAGCTAGCACGACACAGCAGTGCCCGCCACGAGCCAGTACGACCCAGCAGTGCCCGCCACGAGCCAGCACGACCCAGCAGTGCCCGCCACGAGACAGCACGACATAGCAGTGCCCGCCATGAGCCAGCACGACCCGACAGTGCCCGCCACGAGCCAGCACGACCCAGCAGTGCCCGCCACGCGCCAACACGACCCCAGTAGTGCCCGCCACGAGCCAACACAACCCCAGCAGTGCCCGCCACGAGCCAGCACGACCCAGCAGTGTCCACCACGAGCCAGCACGACCCAGCAGTGCCCGCCACGAGCCAGCACGACCCCAGCAGTGCCCGCCACGAGCCAGCACGACCCCAGTAGTGCCCACCAAGAGCCAGCACGACCCATCAGTGCCCACCACGAGCCAGCACGACTTAGCAGTGCCCATCAGGAGCAAGCAGGACCACAGTAGTGACCGCCACGAGCCAACACGACCCAGCAGTGCCCGCCACGAACCAGCAAGACCCAGCAGTGCCCGCCACGAGACATCACGACATAGCAGTGCCCATCACGAGCCAGCACGACCCGGCAGTGCCCGCCACGAGACAGCACGACATAGCAGTGCCCGCCACGAGCCAGCACGACCCGGCAGTGCCCGCCACGAGCCAGCACGACCCAGCAGTGCCCGCCACGCGCCAACACGACCCCAGTAGTGCCCGCCACGAGCCAGCACGACACAGCAGTGCCCGCCACGACCCAGTACGACCCAGCAGTGCCCGCCACGAGCCAGCACGACCCAGCAGTGCCCGCCACGAGACAGCACGACATAGCAATGCCCGCCACGAGCCAGCACGACCCGACAGTGCCCGCCACGAGCCAGCACGACCCAGCAGTGCCCGCCACGCGCCAACACGATCCAGTAGTGCCCGCCACGAGCCAGCAAGACACAGCAGTGTCCACCACGAGCCAGTACGACCCAGCAGTGCCCGCCACGAGCCAGCACGACCCAGCAGTGCCCGCCACGAGCCAGCACGAACCCAGCAGTGCCCGCCACGAGCCAGCACGACCCCAGTAGTGCCCACCAAGAGCCAGCACGACCCATCAGTGCCCACCACGAGCCAGCACGACTTAGCAGTGCCCATCAGGAGCCAGCAGGACCACAGTAGTGACCGCCACGAGCCAGCACGACCCAGCAGTGCCCGCCACGAACCAGAAAGACCCAGCAGTGCCCGCCACGAGACAGCACGACATAGCAGTGCCCATCACGAGCCAGCACGACCCGGCAGTGCCCGCCACGAGCCAGCACGACCCGGCAGTGCCCGCCACGAGCCAGCACGACCCAGCAGTGCCCGCCACGCGCCAACACGACCCCAGTAGTGCCCGTCACGAGCCAGCACGACACAGCAGTGCCCGCCACGACCCAGTACGACCCAGCAGTGCCCGCCACGAGCCAGCACGACCCAGCAGTGCCCGCCACGAGACAGCACGACATAGCAATGCCCGCCACGAGCCAGCACGACCCGACAGTGCCCGCCACGAGCCAGCACGACACAGCAGTGCCCGCCACGCGCCAACACGACCCAGTAGTGCCCGCCACGAGCCAGCAAGACACAGCAGTGTCCGCCACGAGCCAGTACGACCCAGCAGTGCCCGCCACGAGCCAGCACGACCCAGCAGTGCCCGCCACGAGCCAGCACGACCCAGCAGTGCCCGCCACGACCCAGCGTGACCCAGCAGTGCCCGCCACGAGCCAGCACGACCCAGCAGTGCCCGCCACGATACAGTACGACCCAGCAGTGCCCACCACGAGCCAGCACGACCCAGCAGTGCCCGCCACGAGCCAGCACGACCCAGCAGTGCTCGCCACGAGCCAGCACGACCCCAGTAGTGCCCGCCACGAGCCAGCACGACCCAGCAGTGCCCGCCACGTGCCAGCACGACCCAGCAGTGCCCAGCACGAGCCAGCACGACCCAGCAGTGCCCGCCACGAGCCAGCACGACCCCGGTAGTGCCCGCCATGAGCCAGCACGACCCAGCAGTGTCCACCACGATCCAGCACGACCCAGCAGTGCCCGCCACGAGCCAGCACGACCCAGCAGTGCCCGCCACGAGCCAGCACGACCCCAGTAGTGTCCGCCACGAGCCAGCACGACACAGCAGTGCCTGCCACGAGCCAGCACGACCCATCACTGCCCGCCATGAGCCAGCACCACCCAGCAGTGCCCGCCACGAGCCAGCACGACCCAGCAGTGTGGCCCAGAGCCAGCACGACCCAGCAGTGCCCGTCACGAGCCAGCACGACCCCAGTAGTGTCCGCCACGAGCCAGCACGACCCAGCAGTGCCCGCCACGAGCCAGCACAACCCAGCAGTGCCCACCACCAGCCAGCACGACCCCAGTAGTGACCACCACGAGCCAGCACGACCCAGCAGTGCCCGTCACGAGCCAGCACGACCCCAGTAGTGCCCGCCACGAGCTAGCACGACCCAGCAGTGCCCGCCACGAGCCAGCACGACCCAGCAGTGCTCGCCACGAGCCAGCACGACCCCAGTAGTGCCCGCTACGAGCCAGCACGACCCAGCAGTGCCCGCCACGAGCCAGCACGACCCAGCAGTGCCCAGCAAGAGCCAGCACGACCCAGCAGTGCCCGCCACGAGCCAGCACGACCCCGGTAGTGCCCGCCATGAGCCAGCACGACGCAGCAGTGTCCACCACGATCCAGCACGACCCAGCAGTGCCCGCCACGAGCCAGCACGACCCAGCAGTGCCCGCCACGAGCCAGCACGACCCCAGTAGTGTCCGCCACGAGCCAGCACGACACAGCAGTGCCTGCCACGAGCCAGCACGACCCATCACTGCCCGCCATGAGCCAGCACCACCCAGCAGTGCCCGCCACGAGCCAGCACGACCCAGCAGTGTGGCCCAGAGCCAGCACGACCCAGCAGTGCCCGTCACGAGCCAGCACGACCCCAGTAGTGTCCGCCACGAGCCAGCACGACCCAGCAGTGCCCGCCACGAGCCAGCACAACCCAGCAGTGCCCACCACCAGCCAGCACGACCCCAGTAGTGACCACCACGAGCCAGCACGACCCAGCAGTGCCCGTCACGAGCCAGCACGACCCCAGTAGTGCCCGCCACGAGCTAGCACGACCCAGCAGTGCCCGCCACGAGCCAGCACGACCCAGCAGTGCTCGCCACGAGCCAGCACGACCCCAGTAGTGCCCGCTACGAGCCAGCACGACCCAGCAGTGCCCGCCACGAGCCAGCACGACCCAGCAGTGCCCAGCAAGAGCCAGCACGACCCAGCAGTGCCCGCCACGAGCCAGCACGACCCCGGTAGTGCCCGCCATGAGCCAGCACGACGCAGCAGTGTCCACCACGATCCAGCACGACCCAGCAGTGCCCGCCACGAGCCAGCACGACCCAGCAGTGCCCGCCACGAGCCAGCACGACCCCAGTTGTGTCCGCCACGAGCCAGCACGACACAGCAGTGCCTCCCACGAGCCAGCACGACCCATCACTGCCCGCCACGAGCCATCACCACCCAGCAGTGCCCGCCACGAGCCAGCACGATCCAGCAGTGTGGCCCAGAGCCAGCACGACCCAGCAGTGCCCGTCACGAGCCAGCACGACCCCAGTAGTGTCCGCCAAGAGCCAGCACGACCCAGCAGTGCCCACCACGAGCCAGCACAACCCAGCAGTGCCCACCACGAGCCAGCACGACCCCAGTAGTGACCACCACGAGCCAGCACGGTCCAGCAGTGCCCACCACGAGCCTGCACGACCCCATTAGTGACCGCCACGAGCCAGCACGACCCAGCAGTGCCCGCCACGAGCCAGCACGAACCAGAAGTGCCCGCCACGAGCAAGCACGAACCAGAGGTGCCCGCCACGAGCCAGTACGACACAGCATTGCCCATCACGAGCCAGCACGACCCCAGCAGTGACCTCCACGAGCCAGCACGACCCCAGTAGTGTCCGCCAAGAGCCAGCACGACCCAGCAGTGCCCACCACGAGCCAGCACAACCCAGCAGTGCCCACCACGAGCCAGCACGACCCCAGTAGTGACCACCACGAGCCAGCACGACCCAGCAGTGCCCACCACGAGCCTGCACGACACCATTAGTGACCGCCACGAGCCAGCACGACCCAGCAGTGCCCGCCACGAGCCAGCACGAACCAGAAGTGCCCGCCATGAGCCATTACAACCCCAAGAGCGCCCACCACGAGCCAGAACGACCCAGCAATGCCCACCACGAGCAAGCACGACACTGCAGAGCCCGCCACGAGCCAGCACAACCCAGCAGTGCCCACCACGAGCCAGCACGACCCCAGTAGTGACCACCACGAGCCAGCACGACCCAGCAGTGACCACCACGAGCCAGCACGACCCCAGTAGTGACCACCACGAGCCAGCACGGTCCAGCAGTGCCCACCACGAGCCTGCACGACCCCATTAGTGACCGCCACGAGCCAGCACGACCCAGCAGTGCCCGCCACGAGCCAGCACGAACCAGAAGTGCCCGCCACGAGCAAGCACGAACCAGAGGTGCCCGCCACGAGCCAGTACGACACAGCATTGCCCACCACGAGCCAGCACGACCCCAGTAGTGACCTCCACGAGCCAGCACGACCCCAGTAGTGTCCGCCAAGAGCCAGCACGAACCAGCAGTGCCCACCACGAGCCAGCACAACCCAGCAGTGCCCACCACGAGCCAGCACGACCCCAGTAGTGACCACCACGAGCCAGCACGACCCAGCAGTGCCCACCACGAGCCTGCACGACACCATTAGTGACCGCCACGAGCCAGCACGACCCAGCAGTGCCCGCCACGAGCCAGCACGAACCAGAAGTGCCCGCCACGAGCCATTACAACCCCAAGAGTGCCCACCACGAGCCAGCACGACCCATCACTGCCCGCCACGAGCCAGCACCACCCAGCAATGCCCGCCACGAGCCAGCACGACCCAGCAGTGGGGCCAAGAGCTAGCACGACCCAGCAGTGCCCGCCACGAGCCAGCACGACCCCAGTAGTATCCGCCACGAGCTAGCACGACCCAGCAGTGCCCGCCAAGAGCCAGCACAACCCAGCAGTTCCCACCACGAGCCAGCACGACCACAGTAGTGACCACCACGAGCCAACATTGGCTAACTCCACTCTCGTTTTTGTTTGAACCAAAAGTCAGCTGGAACAAGATACTCAGCGCGGAGAAAACAAACGTCACAACAATACAACAACCAGTAACAGCAGTCATTGACGTCGAGAGATTCTCGAAGTGGACCAAGCTACTGAAAGCAACCGAACAAGTCTTTCGTTTCCTGGACATAATTAAAACCAAGCAAAAAAGAGCTCTCAACTGTACGGATATTGAGAAATTGAGAAGTCATCTGTTCAAAGCGTCACAACAGAACTCTTTCGGTACTTCAATCTGCTTACTGAACCAGAAGAAATCTCTTCCAACGAAAGACAAACTTCTACAGCTCTCCCGGTTCTCCAAGACAACATTTTGCGTGTTGGCGGCAGAACCAAAAGGAATACATTGTGTTACAACACGAAACACCCAATTATTCTAAACGCAAAAGAGTTCATTACCCGGCTCTTTCTAATCAAATGCCACGAAATCGGTATGCATTTTGGATCTGAATATGTGAAGAACTATGTGCAACAAAACTTTTACGTGTTTGGTCTTCGAGACGCCCTTCACAGTATCACCTACAGGTGCTTTGATTGCAGACAATTCAAAGGCCAAAGACTTCAACCACCTATGGCGGATCTACCCGACATCAGATTTCCACAAGACCAGTCTCCTGTAGTTTTTACAAACGTTGGAATTGACTATATTGGCCCCTTTACTGTTATTCAGCGGGGCAAAGAAGAAAAAATCTGTATCTGCCTAATCAATTGTCTAGTCACACGAGCTGTGCACTTGGAAGCGACAGAAGACCTAACGACAAATGCCACGTTGGAAGTAAATGACGTCGTTTGGGTTTTGGAAGAATGGACCCCAAGAGGAATTTGGCCCCTGGGACGCGTGACAAGGACGTTCACCGGCCCCGACAGAACAGCTAGGTCATTTGAAGTAAAAACTGCTTTAGGCTTCTTAACCCGACCAGCTGTTAAACTTGCACATGTTTTCCAAAAAACACCCCCGGCAGGTTAGGTAGGCCCCGAGAATGTTATCGATGTGATAATTCTTAAGTATATTTTGCCGCCTAAATGTTGTAAACTTGATTTCTTCGACAAGTTTGAATCATAATCATCGAAAACAAGCTAAACAAAGGTGCACGTGGCGAAACAAAAGAAATGATTGAATAAAGAAATTGAAACAAGGATCCTATTTTTGAAACAACAAAACCCAAGGAATTGAAGAAGAAAGACGACAATGGCAACTCCCCCTGACCGGGACTAGATGGCCAACGTCAACCACAGACCATCTTGGCCTTCATTGGAATTGGAAAAGCAACAAACAAAGATCGACCGCCTATTTTATTTACTGGATTTCTATTTGTCATTTTCGGGGAGCATTTGTTACATGACCCATACAGGAAGACAGTCTAAGAATAAAGCTCTGTAAAAATTATATTTTTGAGATAAAAGTTCTAAGTTCTAAATTGATCTTCAGTTAGCATATCGTTAGAAAACTAGGATCATTTCAGTTTGTGTCCCCAAGCTTGGTGGGTGCATATTATTATATATGAATCCCTCAATTTCACGTGCTATAATTTTACATAATGAATGTGTAATGGCACATGCACTGTAACTGAGGGGCTGCATAACGTACGGGGGCACAAACAGAAAAGGTCCCAAAACTTAAACTTCGTTGAGTTAAGGGAGAAGATCCCTTTTGAGTAAGGTCCGTCAGACACCTGACGCAAAAAAGTAACAAACGACGGCACGCACACGAACTCAACTGAACAAAAGGAGAGGTCACTGCAAATGAACTAAACGGCCGTACACATCGTCGATGGAGACAACGAAAATACATAGCCGGACAAGTCCCGAGGTAAAATCCAAAGTACTGATTAGAATAACAACTGAACCATCTTCAATCAAAAGGAACAATTTTTTTCAGCGTAAAGCATATTACTCTAAAAGCATGCAATTGAACGACAGAATTAGAAAAAGTCTTTAAAGAATGGAATTACGTATTTTTTGAAAACCAGCCGTGTTAAATTGTCAAAACCGATACACAAGACATGAAACCATTTAATGTGAGAATCGCTAGGCTGCCAAACTTTGGTTTTAAGTTCAAAAAACAAATAATGAGAAACAAAGTTCTCACAAAAAAGAGAAATTCCAAAAATTATGCAAATAAAAAGTAGTGACATGAAAATGATCAAACCCAATTAAACATTTAAGTCCTGTATAGCATAATCATTTTCAACGTCAAGAAAACAATAGTCATCTTTTATAATCACCACCAAGAGAAAAAAGAAAAACCAACAAAACTAAAGGCCAGATTAAACGTATTTCCAAAAAGTCAGTACTTAATGGTATCAACGTCAATGAAAACATTAACTACCAACTAGAAAAGAACAAAATTTCTTTTCCGCATAAGAAGGCTAATGAGATCTGTCACATATGAAAATATAAGATAGAAAGCGAACAACAACAACAGTTTAAAATTTGAAACTCAATGAGACTTTATGACAATAAGTGGTGTCAAATCAATAAAACCAAAAGGTCTAAACCAATTACATTACTTACTTTTGTTTAACTACCATTGGAAAGCCAATTAGACCTGTCATTATCGCGACTTATTAAAAAAACCCACAAAGAAGAACAAATATGGCAAAACGCAAAGTCTGAGCTGGCAAAACATGATATTGATCGAAAAATTTCCACAGAGTTATCTATTTCTAATCAGAAAATCAATGACACCCATCTTTGATAAAACTAACTGATTGGGCACAAAAAAAGGAGGAATTGATGAAGTTAGAAAATTCACAAATCTTTGAAACCAAGTATTTTTATAGCCATAAAAACTGCAAACTGCTTCATTGAGGGCTACACACATTTCCATCGCTACAACATTGGAACACATATATACCCGTTAAAATTATTCGCGGAGAAAAACCATTCAAATCATAATTCAGTTTGCGGCTCAGCTACAATACTCTCACAGACCAAAAATTGGTAAACATAATCGACTAACGTTGGGCGAATTGCACTCAAACGATTTGCGAGCGGCGGGTTTCGGTAGTAGCCGGTTGCGGCTTGGGGATGCATCAGGTGGATGTGAATGGAGTGTGGGGGGTCAAGCTATTGGGGGATCAAGTGACGGGAGGTAGGGTTGTGGGAGAGCTGGACATCGGGGTTCCAAGTCACCGGGTTGGAGGAGTGTGGAGGGGGTTTGGGTTTGTGGGTGGGGGCGGGGGGTTGACTCAGGTGAAGGGGTGACCAAACGAGGTCAAAATTTTGAGACTAAGAACCGCCAATCACACCTTGGAATTGTCTCCTCAAAGAAGTTTCCGTGAAAACTTAGATACTAGTAAGGCGTGGGGCTCTGAGGGAGCTGCTCGTTCTTTAAATGCCCTCTGAGGGCTACCTAGCAACCTGTTTATCCCGTTTTTGAGAGCGAAAAGTCAAATGGGTCAGACGAAAAATTGGCCAAGAGAAAAATCGCTTTAAAGAAAAAGACAGGACAAATATAGTAGCTACAAACTTCGCTTGAGAATAATTAATTATTAAGTTCTTACGCCATTTCTGATGCAGTTTGAAATAAATAGATTTTCCAGTCCCTTACTACTTTAGCGCCATTAAAATTGCTAATATAAATGTGATTTCGTTTTGACATTGTAAAAGACATTATACAAACCCATTAACACAGCCGGAAGATACCGGAGCCTAATCTAAGTAACACTTTACTCAGACTTCCAATAACAACATAAAAAGCTGAATAAAACATTTACTGCATCGATTTATTAAGTTTGGAATAAACGCTGGGGACTTTTGTAACAGAAAACCACAGCTATTTTTTTAGTTAACAAGCCAACCAATAAGGTTAGCATTTGTGCGTTAAAAGATGCCACTTGGCCGAATTTACCAGTAAAACGATACCTAACAAGTAGATAAGAGAAGAAAAAGGAAATGAGGAGAAATTCGATCGCAATTTTTGACCATTTTGCAAAATCATCCAAAAAGTACAATTTCTGATTATTTGCTCTCAAAAAAATTGAGACTGAAACTGCTCAATAAAGGAGTAATCATGAAACCTTAAACAATAATCACAACACGACGACAAAAAACAGTATTTTTCAAATAAATTTGTTTTAAATTAAACATCGGGTTATCAAACATTGAATAGTATCCATCAAAAACTAATTCAAATAAAATGTGCAAATAACCATTTGAAAGCGGATGATTATTCTAAAAAACTTGAAAAAAAAAGCAAGAAAAATAAACGACAATGTCGAAAAGTGATTAAACTTTGCCGATTATCTTTGACAAAATCAGTTAAGAAAAACAATAGAAAGTAGGCCAACAGATGGCCAAAACTATTGCATTCAATGGCGAAACCTAAAAATTCCAAGCGGGCTTACCAAACTTGAAAAAATTCGTAAATCACTTAAATCGCTAAACCGCGTCTACATCTCAAACTGTGAAAAATAGCAAAAAATGGAATATTTTAGTCTTATATAATCTTGGAAGGGCCAAAATTTTTCCGAAATTTATAGCATTGAATTAAAAAATTCGCCAAAATTAATAAAAACGGCCTTCAATAAAAAAAACATAAACCGACTAACGTCGAAAAAAATTGCTCTCGATTGACAGGCGGCTCAGTTTAATTCAGGGGCTCTTGCCGCAATACATTTTTCTTTATGGGTAACAAAACATCAACCGACTATAGGATTCGCACCCCCCCTCACCTCCTGTTCACGATTCCGTCACCTCGTCGGAGGTTTTAATCACTCGGCTATCAGGGACTTGACATGAAGTCTCTGACAATCGCGTTTGTTTGAACAAAAATCTTTATTTTGGAGTCACAGCAATTGAAATCACTCAAAAATTAAGAAGTGCATGTAAAAGACTTTAAAGAAGTGAAGGTTATTCTAAAGAAAAGTTCAAAAACGCTCAAGCATCAAACTTGCATAAAAAAGCACACACGTTTACAATAATTGCTTCTCACTCGAGAGCGGTTAAACATCCCATGTACAAGGAAAACTGAAAAAAATTATAAAAATTCAAAAAAAACGTCTAAAATGTGCTGTCAGAACGCATGAAAGCAGAAAAAAATACCAATCCTAAATGAAACATACAAACGAATCGACTAAAAAACTAATCTAGTAAAATAGGAAAAGTAAATGCTTTTTTACACTGTGAAGGTACACAAATGGAAAACATTCTTTCAAGCAATCGAAACAAGGAATAAAAAGTTAGGGAGGTCATAATAGGATCACAAATATCTCTAACTTTGGAAAAACAGGAAAAAAATAGGATTTAAGATTTGGCGAAAAATTGAAACAATTTTCTCAAGTTTCCTGTCAAATTTATTAGAACAAACTGCTTTGCACAGAAGAAACTTATTTGATTTGTAATTGAAAACGCCTAGAAGAATAATCTTTAAGCTTTAATGAATACAATAAAACATTGCAGAGGGAAAATTATCTCTAAAATAGTCTATAAATGCGCAAAATATTTTTTAAAAACTGCAAATTAGCATCACACTCTTCAATTAACAAAACGCTGCAAAAAACTATCAAAACAGCCCGAATATCAATACTTTAGGCTAAGTTACTCTATTAGCCCAAAAAAAGATAGAATATGCTTTAATTGCTTTTAGGACAAAACCTAGACGATATAGAATGTTAGTCTAACACGCTTGACTGTGAACTAATAAGTTTGGCTATTCCATCGTCGTCATTTCTTGTGGCAATTAACTGCCGAGGTACAATATTTTTCACCGTAATGTAATCTAACTCATGTCTTCTTTGTCGATATCAACATCCTCGTCATCTTTGACAGACTCCTCCTCCTCTTCCTCCTCCTCGGAGATAGCAGTGCTGGGGGTAGTGGCACTATCTCCATCATCTAATGACGCGTCTATCGCAACCTCACCTCTCTGCCGCTCTTCCCTGTAATCAGTTGGAATCAAGGAACATCGTCGAAAGCTGGTCACTTTAAAACATAGCCGGCAGATTGCCGGAAAATAGCCGCGATAGACGCTTGGGGCCTTCCATGAATTGAAACAACTAAAGAGATTACATAGACAGATCGACCACCAGTCTTTTAATAGACCACTAGACTTTTTGGGTTAGCTTTGGACTGTCATTTTTATGAGACACATAAGCTCTATAAGGAGAAAACCCTAACTGGGCTTTTCAAAATTAAGATCTTTTCCGTTTGTGCCCGCTCAGCTTAGTGGGCGCATATTATTTGCACCCCTCAGATGCACGTGCAATATTTTTTGCATAATGACTTACTATGTAATGGCACGTGCTCTGTAACTGGGGGCGCATAATGTACTGAGGGGCACAAACGGAGAAGATCCCAAAATTAATATTCGAAATCGAAAACTCAAGACTCTAATAATCAAGAATTAGGGCATATATTTTTGGCACTACTTAGATGCACACTATTGACCTTTAACAAGTAAATGTTCATAAAGTTTAAAGTTCCGTAAGTCAGCTCAGAAGTAATTTTTTTGAGTGAGGTAAGTCATTGAAAAAGTCAATTCTAAAAAGTCAGGGTAAGACGAAACAAAAATCTGTTAGACGAAGTAAAAAAAAACATAGCAGGACAAGTCCTGACGTACAATTCAAAGAATTTTCATTGACTAAACAAACAACTAGGCCTGGAACGGACTATGAGTAAACTGGGAAAACCATTTCTAAAAAAAAACAGATAAAAAAATTTTAAAAAAAAAACAAATTCGATGTCAAAATGCCGCATGTGAACAAAAAAAACACTAGCGAGAAAAGGAAGTTCGGTTCAAGCAAAAAACTAGGCTTAGAGTGAACTATCAATGGATACGGAAAATGCTTTAGAAAAAAAATCCGATCCCAAAAAATCGATAAAAACAGTAAAAATCAGAGGAAAATTGCCGCATGTGAACAAAAACCACTAGCCAGAAAGCGAATTTTGGTTCAAACTCCGTTTTTTCACTCTACTTTAAATTTAGAGCGAAAAAATCTCACGCCACTCACTTTCTCGCTCCACTTCCTGCTTCGACGTGACCAAAATCACTACTCCAATTTGACTTCAAAAATCATCGAAATATGCGAACAGATCTTTAAAAAAGACAGCGCCCCAATACAATTCAAATTTTTTGAATTATAAAAAATTTAGGAGCGCTATAATAGCCCTCTGAAATTGAGGACGCGGCTGTTAAACATAAGTGAATTATATCGAACGAATTGCTCTCGAACGACTGATTGACACTCGGTTCTATAAGTGTTTGCTTCCACGGTAAAAGCGGCACATTGGGTTAGCAAAAAGTTTTCAAATGACGTTATGGACTTATTTTAACTATTTTATTTTATCTATTCATTTTAAATTTTAACTTTTTGGAAAAGACTTTTGCTCGAACCATGAAGAGACCTTTCTCGAAAAAACCATAACAATGAAAATACTCAGCTTGACCTTAATTGCCTCTGAAAAAATAACACTCAACCCATGAAAAGAATTTGGCTTTACTCATGAGAAGAATTAGCCTTCACTTTAACTGGGGTCCACAATGATGCAACTTTATTCAATATTTACCCCTGGAATTGTTAGGTTATTTCATAAATTCCAGATCTTGACTAGGATACGAATTGGGATTAGAGAAAATGTTCAAATTCAGGTTCAAAAATATCAGAAGTGAAGTAAATTTATACTACAAAACTGAAAATCACTGACAGAGCCAACAAAGAGGTTTCGAAAAACCCGGTGTTAAAATCTTTATCAAGACCCGAAGATACTTCGGAGAAAATTCTATTATATTAGCTTCTATTAAAATTAAACACTGGAGAAAAATAATTCACAGAAAAGTAGACACTTTGGCCCTGGAGCCTCAACAACTAAATAACAATATTCTTTGATGAGCCACAAAATCTTGCATAAATGAAACATAACCGACTAGGGGGAGCTCTAATCAATTGCAGCCTGCTTCAGTGGGGGGATGGAGGGGAGCCTAAATGGCACTAAGAAGTTCAATAGTGGGCTTCAAATAACCACATTAGAGGTTAACATATACCACTATTAAGATTAAAATTTAAAAATGACCCCAGTTTCGGCGCACTTTTTATTTGACTTTTAGTATTAAATTGCCGCCAATTGAGTTCAGCTGCTTGAAATTGTGCTTGAGAGAGAATTTTAGATCCCGCGAAACGCAAAAAATCAAGGTCGTAAAAGTCACTCGAAAAGTCAAAATTGTCGAGAAAAAATTTTGCATAAAAAAGACACACACTCTTACAATAATTGCTATGGACTTCGTTCAAGAGCAATTAAAAGCTACAGTTTAAAAGTGAAAAGCAAAAACTTTCAATATTGAAACACAGTTCAGAGGAACACTTAGCTGACACAGATGCAAAGAAAAACTCTCCGAACCTTGACAACTTAGTGTTTGTTCACGCAAGAAGGTAAGAACAGTCAGCCAAGAAAAGATGGGAATCGAGCAAAATCATATTCTGAAGATAAAATTTAAAAAAGAAAAAAAATATATTTAAAAATTTGGAAATAACGAAATTAGGAATCAAAACTAAAATTGAAAAACATTTGCGGTTTCAGCTACGTTGGATTAACAAAATGATAGATTTTTAAAAAAAACACTTTAGACATTACTTAAAACAATCATAATATTAGAAAGTGATGCCCAAAAAGTCAAAGTTTTAACAAAAAACAAAAGAGAGCCAAATTTTGTCATACAAATCACGAAATGAAAATGAAAAAAATAAATCAAAGAGCTGATGTAATTTTATCAAATTGAGGCCAACATTTTTGGAAGATTTTGTTTTAAAAAAATGAAAAACAGTTTCCCATTGAAATAAGTACAAAAACATGTCTGGAAGATTGCCAGAAAATAGCCGCAATAGCTTCGTAGATCTGGAGTCTCAAATAAGTAAAAAAAAAAAAACGACCAAAATTGAAATTTATTAATTGCACTAAGGGCTGAGATGTTAAATTTTGATTTAGAATCTGTATAACTTATTGCTGTTTCTATTAGAGCTCTTAAATAATCTTCAATTAGAGTGATATACACTCACCTGACCTTATCTTTTTGAATCAAATTATAGAAAAAGTGAATTTCAGAATAAGAAAGTCATTTTTGAGAGTGAGGTAAGTCACGTGCGACCAAAAACTTAATCACGCGAATGAGCAAAAAACTCGCTCCACTAAGAGTGAAAAATGACGTCACACACGCAATTCAGTTGAAATTGCATGAACGAATGAACAAAAAGCAGATTTGAAGTGTGACGTCATATGGTCGTAACAAAAATCTTGACGATGAAATAAAAAACCAAGAGAAGGCCAATAATAGCCTCAGCTATCGCTTTGCTGCTTTTAAAAAAGAAATATTAACGAAACGGTTTTCACATAGAATACGATTCCAGAGCATAAATACACAAACTAAGAAAAAAAATGTTGCAAAAGTTTTGAGTCAAAGTGTAGAATTTTGTATTTTGTCGTTAGAAGGCTTCTAGCTGAGGACTGGCTAGCGCCCAAAACTCTATCGATTTCAAAAGATTTATTCGGTGGGTCGTCTATTTGCTGAAACTGATGTCTTTTGTCCTCAGTTGCTCTCGGCCGCCGTTCAAAAGTTCCGTTGATTAAATAAATTAACTGTCGAAAATAAGTAATCAAGCCAAAGTAACAATAACCGGCAAGAAATGTTCTCAACTGCAATTAATTAATCAATCGAAAATGTAGATACATAAACTCAAAAAATATTTACACAAAATAATGGGTGCACACTTCTAAAATGAACTTTCATCAAATCAATTCTTAGCTTCTGAAAAGTATTTTCCGTTTCTGAAAAGTGTTCCTAACTATTTCAGTCCTATTTTTAAAGTTATCTCAAAATCTGCGT
The DNA here is from genome assembly GCF_964194025.1 of Convolutriloba macropyga. Taxonomy (NCBI): domain Eukaryota; kingdom Metazoa; phylum Xenacoelomorpha; order Acoela; family Convolutidae; genus Convolutriloba; species Convolutriloba macropyga. The sequence continues at coordinate 17,330,577 of NC_134469.1, read as the reverse complement.
TTCCGTCTTAATAAAATCTAAAAGTCAAATTTTTTGACTGCAAATTGTCTCACAGTCCAACTGGTCTTGACAAAAATTAATCAAGCTCAAACTTACTTTTAATATTTTCTTCTCTATCTAGAACAAACTGTTCTGTATCCTCTCTCTTCGTTCTCTCTAGAACCAACTGTTCTGTATCCTCTCACTTCGTTTTTTTTACAACCAACTGTTCTGTATCCTCTCTCTTCGTTCTCTCTACAACCCTCGCGGTTTTCGCTTTCTACCCTCAATAACTTAGATGCAACGCCTTCTGCCACGTGGCATTAGAAATCGTTACCTGTGTGAACTACTATCACTACACCTCTTTGTTCTACTACTCGCTCTCTTTGGGGGATGGTTGATTGCTAGCTGCATTGATTTCTTTACTTTCGCTCTTTTGGAACGCTCTTCCGAATATGAACTCAACTCTCATTGGTCAACGAAACAAGTCACGCTGCACTACCCCTACCTATATCACGAGTTATGCAAATTCGTTCACGCAAATACTAATCCGCCTACTAAATACCAAACGTCAAATGCTTTGCATAATACTAGCTCCTCCCTATTGTACTGAAGAAACGAATCACTTGACTTTTGAACCAATTAAAAACCAATGTTCGAATAAACTCCCCTACCATATCCTAAATTCATCAAAAATAATCTGATAGAGCGCACAAATAATCAAGGTCGTCATGCTACGATCACCATTTGCAAGATTAAATGATTTTTAGGCCAACGAAATATTTGCGCATGTCGCAAATTAACCCGTACGTTTCGGAAATTTCCCTAACGTCCCCTGAATGTTCCGAAGTATTCCGTTCCAATGTACCAACCATTCCGTTTCAAATATGATAATCATCTTTCTGCTAACAGAGATTTTCTAGTGGGGTTAAATGGCGACACATTTCTCATTGGACCAAACGTCAATTATATACTTTTATCAAAACAAAAACATCTCTAGTTTCCCTTTGTCTATCTTTAAAACTGCTTAAAATGTCAACCCGTAAAATGTTTTTAACTGTAGTCTCAATTTCCGCCGGCACCCTAATTTCGACATGAATGCCCTCCTGAAATCTCGCCTGTCCATTTCAGAATGGGATGGGTAATTTAGAGTCTTTTTTTCATTGTTCGTTATCTTCTGGATGCTTGAAAATACCCATGGAAGAGTTCATTTGTGAAATCTGAGTAATCCGAAATTTATGTCGACATAGAGAGTGGGGGTTGACTTAGGCTATAAATTCCGTCTTTTAGTCCATAATATTCTAAATTCGTTCGTTCATACAATATTGGACATTTTTTCGTTTTTTCAGGGGCCATAGTGTTTCCTCATATTGTTTCCCAAATTTCGCTATAGCGCAATACATGGTGTAGAAAGAGTCTGCAAACTATCCTCATTTAACTTTGCTATCCAATATAAACTGTATGTGCTATTTAGAAAGTACAATTTGCCGACATAACTATTAAAACTTATTAACTTCCGTGTTCTCGGGTTTTCCATGGAAAAAACGTTTACTAACACCATTCTGGGATTTAAAATCTACTCCAATCAGAAGGACATACTGCCTCGGGCTCTCATCCCGATTTTGGTTAATTTTCAATGAAAAGTTTAGAAGTTTCATGAGTTAAGCGTTTTCCCAGTTTTCCTGGGATAGTGACCCGGGAAAGACGATTTAAGCCTGTTTTATGTTTCATTTGTAATTAGGGTACTTAGGGTTGCAAGTCCTGTGATTTCTAAGAGATAACAGTGACGCTAAGTATGACTTCCTCCTACTTCGACCTTTGGGCGCTAATAGCTCGGGTTCGAACTCTCATATCGAAAAATACCCCCTGATAAGGTCCTATTGAAATCATCGTTTCTATCCGCTCCCAGATTTTCATGTCGATAGGATTTTCTCCTCGGAAACCGGGGGTGCTGAGCGAATTCGGTTAATTCTGCATTTTGTGAAAAATGTTCTAAGTTCTCAGTCAAATTTAACAAACTCGGTACTAGCTCTCATTCATTCTTCTTTGCTACCATTCTTTATACCACACTTTTAAAGCAGCTCGTTTTCGATTCACTTTTTGTATACCAAACTTTATTCTTTTCTTTTTATCTGAACATTGTTTTCTTTTCATTATTCATTTGGTTCCTTTTCTTTTATCCATGGACCCAAAACGAATATAATCAAATTTTTGAATACCATCTTAATAAGACCATTCCTAATACGTGTGTCGACAATTTATCACGGAAAGCTTTCGTTCGTAAGTCGAAACGCTATAATTTTTCTGATGGCGTTCTTCGAAAGAACGGAAGAACTGTTGTTTCTGCCTCAGCGGCATGGGAAACTATAAAACATATTCACGATGTAATTCTCGACCATAAAAGTGCGGGAAAAGCATTGGAAAGTTTTGCCGCTGAACGTTACGACATTTACAAGTTGCTGGATATATGCCGCTCTCTTACTTCGTTTTGTACTGTATGCGCCTATCGACGTCTTGTTACTATCGAGGGTAAGCGAATGGGGCAAATAAGTGAGAAGAAGCGGATAACAGTTTGTGGGGCATTAGGTTTAGGGCCTTAGGAGAAGCTTCCTTTTAATGTCAGAGATGCTCCTTCAATAGATCTGCCGAAAGAACTGATCGACGTGAAAGATTGCGCGACTAACCGTTATAATTGTTTCCTTGCCTGCATTAGTACACGACTTACAGGGTCAATCAATAATTCTGAAGCACTCGTTGTCGCGTTGGAGGTAGCTCGAGAGAGTTGCCTTAAGAAGTGGTACGACAGTTACTACTTTCCGCGTATAGATCTTAATCACAGACTGAAAGAACGCGGTATCCACACTATCGACTTGTTTGCTCTGGCTAAGATCATGGGAGTGCATAATATTTGAGTACGATGCAGACAATGGGATTTGGGGTTATTATGCGGGCAATAGCCGGGGGAGCGAATATGGCGCTATTTATGCTTGGTTTGAAACGCGCAAGAATAACGAGGCTCACTCTATGCTTGTCGTGGGTGCCTTGAATAAACACAAGGAACCAAAACCGAAGAGTCGTCGCTATTGAGGCTACCTGGATTTCGTGACCGTAAGTGTAATTAGCCCTACTTAGACTTTTTGCCGTTTCTTAACAAAGGGGTCGTCTTTTTGTCTATTAGCTTTGAATAGATCTTGTTGATTAGTCGAAGTTTCTTTTGTTCACTGTTAATTAGCGTTTGATTAGTTGCATTGATAAAGTTTAATTACTTCTAGCTTGTGCTGCTTTAAAACGCAATTTAATTAACAAAAATGTTGTTCATATCAAGTACGTTTATGTCTTTATAAGGATCTTTGATTTTACTTGGTCATTTGATTGATTTGCAAAATTATATATTCTACACCCCCCCCTTTCTATCATCGTTTTTCTCCCGAAAAACTGTCTTTCGAATAAGTAAAAATTGCAGTGTCTCAATACTTATAGTCTGATAAAAGAAGTACAGTTCCCTTTTTGTAATTATTAGCGGCTTCTGAACAACCCTCTATTATTATTATTATTATTATTATTATTATTATTATTATTATTATTATTATTATTATTATTATTATTACTATTATTACTATTATTATTATTATTATTAAAAGTTCTAAGTAAATAAGGGGAAATGAAGAAAAAAATAGATTTTAAATGTAATGGCCACAATTGCAAAACATGGTGAAGTTTGTCACAAAAAGCAGAAAATAAAGTTTGTCGAAACAGAAAATAAAGAAAATTTTGTAAAAACCAAAACATAGCCCCCACATATTTTCAGAAAAAAAATTTCTGAATGAAATAATAGTTTCAGCAGAATCTCAAAATTTCATTATTTTAATTGAAATCAATACTAAACAAAAAATGGAAGACAAATCAAAGAGATAAAGGCTGCAATATTAAAAGATAAAAATTCATAAAAGCGTAAAAAGCAAAAAAAATCAAAAGTTTGGCCACAAATACTCTCGAAATTAAATGAAAAACACAATAAAAAGGCAGATATGGGTAGGTCAGTGACATACTATAAGAAAAAATACAAAAAGCATCTTTAATATTTTTGGAAAAAGAAAAAATGTTAAAAATCGAGTAGAAAACCACTAAGTCAATCCTGACTATTGGCAGTTCACCAAGATCATTGAACCTTTTTTGTCTTGATATAAATCGCAGTGATACAATGATAATATAAGATTCAAGTTTTAAAAATCATTTCACATGAAGGCCAATATTTTTTGATAACATAATTCTGACACAATTTTTCTTTCATTCTCAAACATTGAAATTCAACAAGTAAATTAGTTTTCAGTGAAAAATAACATAAACCTCTCAATACGCAAAAACAGCTGATTTTAATAAAATCAAATAAAAATTTTTAAAAATTAGCAAAAAATTGCACAAAATTAGAATGTTCGAAAGTTTACTTAAGAAAATTAAAGCTTCATCACGTTAAAAACTCAGGATTACAATTGCTGCTTGAAAAGACAATTATTATTTACACTGATTTTAAGAAAAGTTTTTCCATAGATCCGAAATGACAGAACTTATTGAAAAATTTTAAAAACTAAAGGAAAAATATATGACTTGGCTCTTAAAAACCGCTTGGAATTGTCAACCAAAACTGTCTAAAAAACTATTGAAAGAGGCGCTCAGTTGAGCAAAAAAAGTTTTTACCTCAGCAAAAAATAGCACATGACAATTATATCCAAATATGCTTTCAAGTCAAAACGACGCCTGAACTTAATACTTTTGATTTTAAAAGAACTCTTAAAAACCAACAATCCTCTTCAATTCGTAAAATGTGCGACTACCGCAATGCTTCAAACTTTCTTCAAGAGCAATCAATTACAGATTTCAGAGAATTAAAAAACAAAAGCTGAATGTTTGCTAACGTCGACCATCCACAAATATTGCTGTCATATTGCTCCAAAACGGTAACGTTAACTATCAAGGTTCTATCAATGTCTTTGTCAAAGCGTCAATAAAACAAATTGTATCGAAATGTGTTGATGTGAGTTAAATCTAATCAAGTTCCTAGGAAGCTCAGCAAGGTCGTATTGAGATTTGGCCTGAAAACTGGGCTGGAAAAACTGGTTTCAAATTCTCGGCATGCGATCAAGATCTTAGTTTCCCCAGGAACTAGGTGTGAACGCTAAAAATCGCTAAGAAATGTAAAATTTGCCGCGAATAGAAATTCGCTGTGAAAAGCGACGAATGCGGTGAAAAAAATCATTAATGTGATAAAAATTGCAATTCTTACAGCAAAGTCGTTTGGTGAAAAAATATGGTTTTCATTGCAATTCTAGTTTATTTTTCCGGCAAAACCTCGAACAGGAAGTGTCAAGTTTCGTGAGTGAAATCGAGACTAATTTTTTCAACAGGCAAGGACGCTGTCCAAGAGTACCTTCTCTGACGTCTGAGCCTTCGTCTCTCCTCCTTCTCCCTCTGCTTCTGTTCCTCTCTCTCCAGCAACTCAATCAGCCCCACACTCTCTGCGTCTTCGTCCTTTTCTTCCTCCACTCCTCCTTGGTCTCCCCCTCCACCAACAGATGCATTGCCCTTAAGAACATATAAAACAGATTTCAACAATTTAATTGTCGATGTTTTTGCTGAATTTTAACTCTTGAGGCTTTCGCAGCTTTAAGTTGTGAAACAGATATCTAAATCTGAACTCTCTTTACTTCAATTTCTTCGCGACCTTTGAGCACCTTGAGTTTTAACTTCTCCATTCCAAACTTAAACGGCTATTATGTCTATCAATTAGAAATTTGAGCGAAAAGACATCATTTTAAAATCACTGAAAGGGAACTAAAGCAAAAAATGAGATGATAAGATAGATTTGGCCCAAATAAAGTCAGAATATTCCAGTCACCTGTTTGCTCATTTCCGAGTTGCGTCTGTTTTTATTGGCCTGAGGGTCGACATCTCCTTCAACTACGTTGTGAGTCACTGAGGGCTATAAAGGAACACACATCTGCTTCCTATTTCATTCAGTATAGTATGCAAAAATGCGGAATGGCGGTTTTAATTCACATGTTACAAACTGTGAAATAGTGTCATCAGCATCATGACTGGAAAGGAATCTCAAAAAAATAAGTGCTTATACAAATGTTTCAGATTGAGCAGAAATAATTTTTTCTTGCAACTGAATTTTGTTTCATATGCGTAGATGTGTGTATGCTTCAACTTTAGTTTGTAACTTATTCATCGTATCGTGCCGGGAATCCATGAAATATTTACATTTCCCGGAAAAATTAACGGCAAGCTTGGGAATGGTAAACTTGGTACTTTTGGGAAAAAATACCGGGGAAACACGAAAATGTTATCTTTGCTTCAGGGAATATTAGTGAGATAAGTCCAAGAACATTAAATTTTCCCGTTTTCGTTTAACGGAAGACGCGGCCCTAGTCTAGATTTCGCGGCCCTGTGAAAAGACAATGGTCAAATACAAAATGATATGTATAGAACCTGCTGGGCCCCACAAAGCTATGAAAAGAAATTTGCTACTTGATTGATCACTTCGATTTTTGTTGGACCCAAACTTTGTCACTCTGGACTATTGCTTGGCTCAAAAAGTTCAGCTAGAGTTTTGCTCACCCAGAATTGTGAGCCGGACTCTTCTTAGACCAAAATTATCGAGGAGTATTAATTGCGTCGAGAAGAAGTCAGGTCATAAGTCAAGAAAAAATCTTTCGAGGAGTCTTTTTTGACCAACCCAGAGGAAAAGATTTTTTTTCTCCGAGGAGAGATATTTTTATAATGACCTGATAATCTCAAATCATCTTCAAGAAAATGATACTTCGCCCCGTTTTCCCTCTTCAAATGGATTGGCTTTGTGTTCTCAGTCTTGATCTATTTTGGTTCTGTTACTACAGATGAACAAAGTTGGAAGACGGACATAAAAGATTGGCTAACCAAGGCAACCTAGATCAACAATACTTACGTCTGACTAGTGTCATTGTCCCTAGTCATTATTCAAAATCCTGTAAACCGAAAAACAATTTTTTATGGAAGTTAATTCCTTCAATTTACTTTGACATACCCACATTCTGCAACTCTAGTATCGGAGTCGTGCACAAAATATGATTAAGATTTAAAAACGCTGAAATTACCTAAAATAATAATATATCAACAAATGAAAAATAAACTTTTAATTTTTATTTGATTTATTTGTTGATATGCGAAAACGTTGAAAATAGATATCTTGTTACGAGAACTATGATAAATTTAATTTAGCTATTCACGAAAAGCACCCTCCGATGAGAGATAGAGAAAAAAATAAATGAACCTGATACTAACTGTGCCTTAAGCATATCTGCTATCGCATACCCAATGTACCGACATAAAGATTCAACTGGACATATGAGGAGACGATGTTAAACTCACAAGGTTCATGGGTTGAATTTGAAAAGAGCATGCTCGGCTGATAGTGACCATCAACAGAATTTAGCTGGATTTACGAAGACTTGACCAAGACCTACTTGTGAAAATACTTTCACTTGACATATGAAAAGACAAGACTCGACTGAAATTGGCTACGAAATGAGTTTTGCTCGACACATGAAAAGACACCGGAGATCCAAAAGTGCTCACCGAAAGCTTTTAACAGAGCCATGGAAAACAGCCAGAAGACTGCCGGAAAATAGCCGGAATAGACGCTTGTGGCCCTCCATGGAATTGAAACAACTAAGGAAATAAGATAGACAGATTGACTAACAGTCCTTTAATAGACCTTAAGACTTTTTGGGTTAGATTTGGACATTTTTATGAGACACACACGCTCTATAACGAAAAAGGCCTAAGAGAGTTTTTTTCAAAATTAATTTTTGAAATCAAAAATTCAAGACTCTAATACTCAAGAAATAGGGCATATATGTTTGACACTACTTAGATGCACATTATTGATCTTTAACTACCAAATTTTCAAAAAAAAACTAAAGTTCATTAAGTGATTTCAGACGTCATTTTTTTATTGAGGTAAGTCACGTACTTGACCTAAAAGCAAAACAAATGAAGTCACGCACACAAATTTTAACGGCAAAGAAGTAGAAATACTGAATTTGGCTTCTTGAGTGCACATAAATCTCGACAAAAGAAGATTTAAAATATTTCACGCCACAACAATACTTTTGTTTGAATTCTTTTTCTCCGTGTGATCAAAAATTATCAGTTTAATTGTCAAATTAATTCAGAATCACCAAAAGAATGTGTGCTCAGATCTCAAAATAGACAGCGCCCCATTAAAAATCCAATTCTTTGATCTGTGAAAAGTCAAGGGAAGGCCAATAATAGCTCCACTAAGCTGCAGCCGTGGAACAACTATTGCAGCTGTGGAGAAACTTAACAAGCAGATCGTCAAAAAATAGCCGCAGTTGATCCCAAAAACTTTTCCGAAAGAAAAGTTTTATTAAGTTTATTTAAAAAAACATGAAATTTGACTAAAAACGGTGAAATGGTATAAAACATGGTTAATAACAAAAACAATATACTCTAAGAAACTGTAGGATACTCTGAGGTAAGGCAACTATAGTTTAAACCATTAAGACCTAGTGCCCTTATTTAGTTATCACGTTGCTTTCATTATCGCTTTTGAAATTCAACATAGTTGAGTAAATGTGTTGAACAAAGCTTATGTTCAATTCAGTTGAAACCGTGAGTGAGGTAAGTCAAACGTAAAGTTGGTGAATTACGTCCAATGAAAAAAAAATACAACAAAACTGACTATCGATGGGCGAATTGCTCTCAAATGGCTGGCGAGCATTTGGTTTTGTTAGTGCCTAGCTGGGCTCAGCGACGCTGGCATCGGGTTGGGGATTGGGGGTGAGTGGAGTGGGGGGGAAGGGGCAGGGAGTCGAGCGAATGGGGGGTAAGCTTAGAAGAGCGGGAAGAGAGGGGACGAGGGGGATCTGAACCGCCAGGTGGAGGAAAGAGGACTGGGGTAAGTTGAAGTGAGAGTGCGGGATTTGATTGAGTGAGCGGAGGGCGTGACTAGGGGTCAAGTTTTCAAGATTAGGAACCGCGCTTTTTGTCAATAAAATTGTCTCCTCAAAACAGTTTTGCTGGTTAGGCGTAAGGTTCTTAGAGAATTTAATACCGTCAGAGAGTTACCTGTTCATCCCATTTTTGATTACAAAAAGTCAAATTGTGCAGACAAAAAATCGATCAAGCAGCAAATCGCTTAAGGAAAATCACATGAAACAAAATGATTGCTACAAATTTTGTTTGAGAACAGCTAAACGAGTCAAAAATCATGCATTCTTAAACAGCAGATAACTATTTAAACATAGCCGACTAACCGTCGGAAGAATTGCTCTCAAATAATTAGTGGGAGCTCTAATCAATTGCAGCCCGCTTCGATCGGACGGGGGGAGGGTGAGCCTAAATTGGACCAAGAACTTCAATAGTGGGCTTCAAACAACCACATTAGAGGTTAGTATATACCACTATTAAGATTTAAAGTGATAAATGGCACCAGTTTCGGTGCAATGTTCATTTAACTTTTAGTGTAAAATTGCCGCCAATTGAGTTCAGCTGCTTGAAGTTGTGAGTGAGACAAATTTTTAGCTCACGCAAAATGCAAAAAGTAAAGGGCGTCACTCCAAAGGTCAAAACAGTAAGGCAAAAGTTTGGCATAAAAAAGACACATACTTTTACAATAATTGCTTCTCTACGAGAGCAATTAAAAATTGGGGACGTGCGCTTGTGGGCGTAAAGGATGTATGCTTGGGGCAACACAGCATAGATCCCAACATTCTCCACAATCAAGATATTAAATTAAACAAGAGAAAGAAAAACAAAAGAAGTAATTATCTAATAAAACTGTAGAATGTGTTTTAGAAAAAGCAGGCACAATTTATAGTTTAAAGATGTGAATAGGGAGCGGGTGCTGGCAGAGGCTGGATTCCTGATAGGTAGGGGTTTGTAGGTGGCTGGGGGTTGGGGTAGGTGGCTGGGGTTGTTATGTTGCTTGTGGTTTTAGGTAGGGGCTCTAGTGATAGTTGTAAGGATTTAGATTGGTGGGTGTAGAAAGAGAGGAGTAGATGGTTGGACGGAGCCGGTAATTAGTTTCAGAAAAGAAAACTTCAGATGCAAAGCAAAGCGCACGCACAGAAAAAGAATTTGTCTAATACTCAACAACCTCATTTCAGTTTAAGGACTACAATTTTAGGACGAAATTCACTGTCAACCTTTTATCAAGCATGACCCCAAAATCAATACAATGCAGTGCAAAATCATATAAAACCATAAAAAGCTTCCATGGAAGCTAAAATTCGAAAAGACACTTTTAAGACCGAATTGTAACGGCGTACCCTTTCCTCACCTTAAAATATCAAAAACTATGAAAAAAAATTTAGCAAACAGCAAGAAAACTTTTCGATAAAAAAATTGAGATACATCTTTGGCAGCTGTAATAAAGTTCAACAGATCCAGCGAAGGCCTCCAATCTTTGCTTCATTTATCAGCAAACAGAAACCCTTGTGAAGAAGAGGTTAAGTAAATTACATGGTGACTCAGTTATCAAATCGACTGTCCTGTGTTCAGGAGAACATTGCAAATTGACGAAATATCAAAGCAGGGATGACTATAAAAAAATTAGATAGAGGGCATTGAAAACATTGGATTAAAAGGAGCGAATAGGAGCTCAGTAATTCTGAACGATAGAAAGTTTATCTTGACAGCCAAAAAAGTATTCCAGAAATCAAATGAGTTTAATAAAAAATTTAATATTCTGTTCAAAGTACCTGTTAATACTACTATACAATCTGTTAACATCTTATTCAATCAGTTGATAAATATCATCTGCTAAAGCAGATCAGCTCACAAAGAACTAGTAGAGTAGAGAAAGAGCAAAGAAGAACTAGAAGAATAAACGACAAAGTACTTTTTCAACGAGCTAAGCATCGCAGTTGCTACAGAAATACTAGTAGATATTAAGGAATGAACTTTTCTGCTTGAATTATAAATGTAAATTGAGTTATTGAGCTTCAAAAATCTTTTAGTGGCGTGATAGCCGAGAGGTAAGGTGTGTGGTTCACACGCCAATGATTGAGAGTTCAATCCTCTGCCTCCGTGAAGCTGTCTGTGTGAGGATGAGCTCTTACTTAACCATAGCTTCAGGTTGACCATAGCCTGACCAATGTTGGCTGCAATGATGGTACCACGTGAAAGTTTCAGACGCAAAAAAAGTGGCTATAGTCACCAAAAAAGAGCAACAAAAGATCAGTCTGAAATGTGGGGAATAATAAGAAAAAGGGCAGCTGAAAACAGGCTACAGTAGGCCTAATGCTGTTCCGCTGCGATTACGCAGAAACCACAATTATTATTATTATTTTAAGCAAACAAAAACAACCAAAATTAATTTAAATTTATTTTATAATTGTGGGGCTGTAATGTCAAAAACTCTTGAACCAAAAAGGCCAGCTAATCAAAGAATTTGGAAAACCACTACTCTTCTTCGAGTAGCAAAAATTAGAGCGCCTAAATAAAGATCATGATGGAACAAAAATGGTACATGCATATGAAATGAGCCATTGTTTCGGCCTAAAAAATAGAATATTTTATGTCAAATAAACGGTTTTACAACCTAAAAATGTGCGCCGAGAAATTCATTCTCAACATTGAAAATCAACATACATTTCTGTCAAAGGAAGTTGGCAAGGATTTTTGAAAAAAGAGTAGCACAGATCTAATTATAAAACTCATCTTTTGACCAATGAAACTGTTTTGCATCATGTTTGAAATCCAATGTAGTTTGTTGTAGCTGAGTTTTTTTTATAAGGGTTAAATACAGATAAAGATTGAACGTTGAAAAATTGCTGGAGAAAATCTCTGCGATTTCTTTTTTCCCATATAAAACTTTCTTTTTATCCTCTTCCCTGCTGAATTCGTTAATTTTAACATAGGACATTAACACAATGTCATATTTTGAGAGCAGATAGATAAACCAATAAGTTGCTGTGTATCATTAAAAATAAATTTTCTGTTGTGTTGAAAGCTCGACTGTGCAGATTTCTCCAGTTTTAATAAAAAAAATTTTGCAATCTCAGCTGAGAAAGAATTTGAGGTTGAACAATTTTGCAGCAATTTAATTCTAGAGAACAGACGGGAAACAACTAAAACACATTTTTTGGCGCCAGAAACAGCCCGTGAGAAGAACAAAAACTGTTATAACGTTGAATAACGACTGAAAATTGTTGAAGCGGAAGTTTTAAAACTTTACCCTAATAAACTTGCAATTTTTTCTATTATGAGGACTCCGTTCTTCCCTGATCTTTTTTTCGAAAATTGCTAATTTCATATAAAACTTACAGAGCCGTGAAATAATGTTGAAGCCAAACTTAAATGAAATGGAAATCAAATTTACATCGAAGAAAATAAATAAAGCCAAGAAATAATAACTCTATTTTACTCAAGGATGTTTCTAAGAATAGTACAAAAAAACTCTGGCCAAAATCCTCCATGACCTCAGAAAATTAACTTCGTCCTACAAGATCTTGCGTAATTAAAATAACTCAGGCTCTCAACCAACGTATATTTTTTCCAACTCTTCCTGAACCGTTTTACCCATACAAATTGTAAAATCAATTAAAACCGAAAAAGAAATTCCTAACTACTAGTAGTTCCAATGTCCTCACATGACTATAAACCAACACTTGTATGGATTTTTGCATCTCCTTTGTTAATGATTTATGTTTGTTCATAGAGTTGTCGAGACGTCAAACAAATTGTGCAAGTATAGTTAATTTATCATCATCGAGAGTTTGATTTGTAATTTGTCCGCATACATGCATAAGATATTGGTCATTGTTTTGGTCTAAAAATAGGATTTTTAATGTCAAATAAACGGTTTTACAACCTTAAAATGTTTGCTGAGAAATTCACTCTCAATATAGAAAATCAACATATATTTCTGTCAAAGGAAGCTGACAAGGATTTTTGAAAAATAGTAGCACAGATCTAATTCCAAAGCTCATCTTTTGACCGACGATAACATTTTCGAACATGTTTGAAATCCAATGTAGTTTGTTGTCCAATGTAGTTGCGTATTTTTCTTATAAAGGTTAAATGCAGATAAAGATAGAACGTTGAAAATTTGCTGGAGAAAATCTCTGCCGTTTCTTTTTTCCCATATAAAATTTTCTTTATAATCTTCTTCCCTGCTGAATTCGGTAATTTTAACATCAAAAGAGATTAACACAACGTAACTTTATTTACATGGTTATCTCATTCGACGAGTTGCAGATTTTTTCAAAAGTAAACCACTACCCTTCGAGAGTTCTAGACTCTATAAAAAGACTAAAATAGTAAAAGATGACGATATTGACCGAAGTCGAGCACATTACCTAAAGTGGATAGAAGTTTTTTTTTCCTGGTGTCCAGCCACGGTTTCATAGATGAATACGGGCAAGGTCAATCTCACAATTTTCATGGGTTGAGTTAATGTCTTATCAAAGTCTATAATAGTCGAAGTCAAACTACTTTTTCATGGGTCAATATAGCGAGCAAAATGCGTCAACAAGGGGGTCTTTTATGGGACAATTCCGGTCGAGGACGCTATTTTCATGAATAAGTCTGTCTAGATATCGACTAGAGCAAGACTCTTGTGAGAAACTTGTGTAATTCGCCTTCCTTACCTACCAAAAATTATTCAACATTAAATCGGAAGAACGTTAAATATATTATTTATGCTTGAGGGGAAATAATCTTATTTATTTGTCGTGAACTCAGATCAAGTAATAAAAAACTCAAACTAATGTGATATTTTAGGCAAAAAAGAAGGAAACAGTTGTGTGTTTTGGGTGGGCAGAAGAAGTCGGATTCTGTTGGTTTTGTTGATTGTTGTCATCTTCGGGTTGCTCATATTCAGCTGCTTCTTTTCGTCTCTTTTTATTCACAATTTGGTTCACGAAGTTCTTCTTCCTCGTCTGCAGTCTTTTCCTCTCCACTGATGAGAGTAATTCAAACTCACGCCTATATGACATATTTAGGGTATATGACATATTTAGGGTGTCAATTGAACAGTACAGGGATTTGTGTTCTTATTACAGGGAGGGAAGGGTATATGATTGAGTTATTTAACATACAATTTGAAGACCATCAGACGTAAACAAAAAGATGAAAACATAAACGTCGTTAAAACTGAAATAAAACACACGCATAGCATTTGTCACTCATTTGGGTGCAAAAAGTATAAATTGTAAAATTTTGGTCTATGAGAGCCGTGAAAATATCTAGTCACATATTTTTACTTCAATCAGTGTTGTTCAAGATGAAAAATTGATACGCTACCCGAGAGTGACATATAATGTATGGATTTCATCACTCGTAATCACGGATAACATAACGATAGTCGACGATTGTGAGCATTTAATCATTCATAAAACTCGTCAATTAACCTAAAACTTTATTACCCCATAATAATAACTTGAGAATCAATTCAGAGACTTAATTGTTATTTTTCCGCTGTGATAAGGGTAGTTGCAAAAATATTATTGTAGTCGTAGTCCGCAATTAGTAAATCGAGGGCTTTTGTGAAGTCAATCACCAATTGGGCTCTTTTCATGTTTGTCCATCTGTGCCCTTTTTATCTACTGTGGAGATTTAATATTGTAGCCACTGAGAGCATTGATATTGATAGCTTCGATAACAGAGACAAGATATTGTCATTGCTATCAGCGCCTACTTAGAAACAGACAATATTGACGGATTTCACAAAAATTAAAGCAAGTCTGAAGCAGTTTTTGCTGAAGGCTACTGTAACTCACACCTGCTTACAATAATTCTAACAACAAAACTTGCTCCATATTAACACTGACATTTTCCAGTGGATTTAGTCTATAGAATGTACTATTTTACTTTGTAGCAATAGAAAAACAGTTAGTAAGCCCTATGTTTTTTTCATCAAAAACGATAGGAAAGTCATGGTTCTTTTGGCTTTAACAAACAAAAAATATTTAAAATAACCGACTAACGACGGGCGAATTGCTCTCAAACAACCGGCGATCGGTTGGCTCCGTCAGTAGCTAGCCACAATTTAGGGAGGCTAGCTTTAGCTTGATTCGACTCTGCAACTTTTAGTTTTCTAGCCTTGTTAGGAAGTAAATCAAAAAAAAAAACTGATATTTTAAAAATTTGCAAATTATTGCAAAAATTAAAAGAAAACCTTCCCGATTTTGCAGTGAAAATGTTCAAAGCTATTTTTGGTCTCTAGAGTTATGTCTGGTAAACCAAATAAAAGACTTGAAAAGCTGGCCAGTAATGATCGTTAAACTCAGAAAAGGACAAAAAATTTCAAAAAAATTTGAAAACAATTGCAAATTTTAACAAAATCTCGCTAAAAATTCGTGATATTAATATCTTCAGAACAATTTAATTGTCAAAATACACTATCCAGTATCCCTATTTCAAGCTTTAAATAGTTTCACTCGCTCATAAAGATCCATAAATTTGGAACATGATAATAAATTTCCGAAAAATTGAAAAAAAATTAAATTTTATTAAAAAATCGCTAACGCTGGTGTCAATTAAATACTGATCACCATTCTATTAGTTCTAGATCCTATGCAACAGTTTATCATCAAACCTTGGATGAGGTCCCTAGGACCCTGGTGCAGGAAAAAAGATAAAAAACCAAAATATTTAAAAAATATTTAAAAAAATTGCAAATCATTTTAAAAATTGCTGGTATTAAAATCTTCAAAAACATTTCATTAGAACAAGAAGCTATGCACTAAGATATAATCAAACCCTAGAGGAGATTATGCGGCTCTTGAGGCTGGAGAAATCTAAAATTCGACAGAAAGTCTTGAAACAAAAATTGCAGAATGCATAAAAAAACTGCTAAAAATTGTGATAACAAAAGTTGAAAACTAATCCATGGCAAAAAACAATTTCGAGTAATTTCATAGCAAACACTGGAGCTGAAAAAATGGAATAATGACAATAAATGTAAAAAAAATGAAAAAAATTGCAAGTTTTGTAAAAAAAAAATGCTAAAATTCGTGGTGTTGAAATATTGAAAAACATTCCATTAAATTTAGAAACTATGCAGTAAGCTGTTGTCAAAACCCAGAGGAGGTTTCTTGGCTCTTGAGGAGGAAGGAACCTAAAAAACCGATAAACTTTCAAAAAAATTGAAAAAAAAGGCAAGTTTTATCAAAAATCGTTAAAGTTTTCACTAAAAAATTGAAAGCTGTTCAGTGGCAAATAAATTTTTTTTACTTAACTGATTATCACAATCTTAAGTGTGCCAACAGTGGTTATTAATTCCCCTTGGGATGTTTTCTGGCCCCTGGGTCAAGAAGGACTTGAATAAGGAAAAATAGATGTCAAAAAATTTGAAAAAAATTGCACGTTTTGCCAAAAATTCGTGATGTGAAAATGTTGAAATCATTCCATTACCACTAGAAACTATGCCGTAACCTATTATTAAAACCTAGAGGAAGTTCTTCGACACCTATGGCTGAAATAACTAAAAAAAACATAAAAATTTTCAAAAAGCTTGAAAAAAATTGCAAAATATTATGAATTTGCGTGTTTTTAGCGAGCGGTTGTTCGTCAGTAGCTAGAAACGGGGTGGGGGATGCACCGGGGGCTGATGGGAGGGGAGTAACAGTGGGTTGGGGTAACAGCAGGCGTGGGGTAAGCGCAATAGTGGGGCGGGGGGTCAACAGTTGAGGTGTCTTCAACCTCTAAGAACCGCCCTTCACATCACAAGTATAAGTCTCCAAAACAGTTTGAGCTGAAACAGAGCTGAAAGGCTTTAAGAGCACTTAATGACCGTTGGGTGCTACCTGCTTATCCCGTTTTTGAGGACAAAAAGTCAAAAGGATCAGACGAACAATCGGTCAAGCAAAAAATGCATTAAAAAAAGACCGACAGGACTAATATAATTGCTACAAACTCCGTTTGATAGCAATTAAAATTTTCAATTGATTTCCTCTGGAAAAAATATATTGCTTAATGTCGGAAGAATATCTCTCAAAAGACAGGCGGGTACTATTTAATTTAGAGAGATCTGGCCTAGAAATTTTGATGCGTCCACAACTCCCCACCCCAGAATTCGAACCTCGGTTTGCCAGTCCAACAAATTAACCGCAAAGCTACAATGGCTTTTGCTTAATCTGCAATAATTAAATCGATGGATTTTTTCAAAGTTAATAACCAGTTGGGCTCTTTTGTATGTTGGTCCAATTGTACCTTCTTTATCTAGCGTGGAAATTAAAAACACAGAGAGCATTGATATTGATGGCTTTGAAAACAGAGACAAGACATTGTCATTGCTGTCAGTGCCTACTTAAAAAGCCTTTGTGAGCACCTACTCATAATCACTTTTATATTAGCAACAAATTCTATATAAAATCAGAGCAACCTAAATTATTCAGAAAAATTTCAAGCGTAAAATGGTGCTTCAAGAAGTCAAAGAATGTTCTAGAAAAAAAGCAAAATGGTTTTGCAAAAATTTTGCATAAAAAACACACTTTCACA
This sequence comes from Convolutriloba macropyga, assembly GCF_964194025.1. Lineage (NCBI taxonomy): Eukaryota > Metazoa > Xenacoelomorpha > Acoela > Convolutidae > Convolutriloba > Convolutriloba macropyga. The sequence goes on along the minus strand of NC_134469.1, from coordinate 17,313,090 downwards.
TTAATTGTTCCGAACTTCGTTTGAGAGCAATTAAAAAATCATATCAGAAGCGTAAACACAGTTGGTTACAAAATGAAAATTTTTCACATAGAGGAATTTGATGATAACTGAATTTGGCAACTAATTCGACAAGTGCAGACAAATTTTGAGAATTTTTAATCTCTTTTTGATATTAACAAATTGTCAAAAGATAAGACTGACGGAGACTTTTATGAGCATATCTGAAAAAAGACAAGTATAAAGGCAAAACTCAAAAATCGAAAAAATTCAGAAACTCTTGAAAAAAAGTAGTCAAAAACGGCGTTGAACAAGTAACACCCAGGTTGAGGTCGCGCTCGAAATTGCCTCTGATCAGACCGTCCCAGACAGGTGGGACCTCTGATCAGACCGTCCCAGACCGAAGTGACCTCTGATCAGACGAGTATGCGCTCGACGATCATTGTGCGCTCGAAGTGCGCTCAAAGCCGCCTCTGATCAGACGAGTTCCAGACCGAAGTGACCCCTGATCAGACAAGTTCCAGACCATTGGCCAGATGAGTTCCAGGCCACTGTCCAGACTAGAGTGCGCTCGAAATATAGTCCCAGACTAAAGTGTGGTCGAAATCACCTCTGATCAGACAAAAGTGCGCTCGAAGTTGCCTCTGTTTAGACTAAAGTGCGTTCGAAATAGTCTGATCAGAGAATGATTTTGAACATGAACAAATCTCTCAATATCGTTATGATATATTCATTTCATCTATCATTTTATCAATCTTATAGTCAACTAATAAAAAACCAATCCTGAAAGTATTGCTAATAAAAATAAATGATGATCAAAAAATTGATCAAAAAAATTACTGAGTATGCTATTTATTTATGCTTTTAACTGAATAAATGAACTTAGACAGCTTTGCATAAAAACGTCTTGATCTACTTTGATTCAAAATCTTTTCTTGAGGGGACCGGCAGTTTTTATCAGCTGGACCCCTTGGTTCTGATCAAACCCATCAGATTTTTAGATGAAGTTCTGATCAGAATGCTGTTTTATGGTTGACTCTTACCAGAGACAACAAAAGTCAGTATGAAAACAAAAAAAAAT